>NW_012108685.1:37333-46289 GCF_000951045.1 Mandrillus leucophaeus
TATTGGACGGCTATTGCTTTTATCCTCTCGAATCCACTTTCCTTTCTTTGGGTAAAACCCCCCAGTGTTCCCTTTGAACTATCACCCTTCCCCTATTCTCAAGCCATATGGGAAATGTCAGCTGATTACTACTTTTGGCGCTGAGAATGGGCACATGACACAGTTCTGACCAATTAGAGCATGCCATTTTTTTTGGCCAGTGATTCGCTCAGGAATGAACATGTGACTTGAATTCACCCAGTGAGAGTCACTTCTCAGAGGTCTGGGGGAATAATGAGTAAAGTGACTTTCTTTGTCCCGCCAAGACTGATAACCTAGAAAGGTATAAACCTGAAGCTTATATGCAACCTTCTTGGCCAATTTCAGAATGAAGATAACTAAGAGGAAATAGAGCTGATGGAAGGATAATTATAGGTTCTGACAATATGGTTTAAGTGCCTGAGTGCAGTCATGACTAAAGCTAATTCTATTTCTCCAATATTCTTCTTAAGTTTACATAAGAAATAAACTCCTTCAAAAAATATTTACATGACTTTTAATAGGAATTTGTTTTTTTGTTGGCAATCAAAGAATAAGTGGCCAAAGAGTAGGAATGTGAGTACAAACTGCTGTATATTTCCTCAGCCACCACCTTTAGCAGGGAAGAGATTTTAGGCGCCAGGAGACCTTGATTCTTGTCCCAGTTCTGCGGTGCTGACGATGTGACTCTGAGCAAATAGCTTACTCACCCTGTGCTTCAGTTGCTTTTTCTGTCAAATAGTAAAACCTGGTTAAGTTGATGAATGGCTCAGAGATGATGCCTTAATCATTTGGTTCTAAGAGACAGAAAGCTACTCTAACTCAAGTAAGAAGACACTTATTTGGAAGGTCTAGGAAGCTCTCAAATCGCTCAAAGGAGGAAATATATTTGAGCCTTACAAGGGCCTGGCATTCCCTCGATCTTTTCTTTTGGGTGTTCTGGGAGTCTCCCATCTACTTTTTTGTTGTTGTTTTTCTCAGTGTCTTCTATTTTCTTTTCTTTCTTTGTAGAGGAGTATTATTTGCCCTATTAAAAAATCTCCCCAGGCTTGGCAGTGCTAGTGTCAGCATTAGGTGTTTGAAACCTTAGCAGTGCCCAGTCATTAACTCAGAATCTTCCATTCCAAATTCCCAGGGCAAAGAAATGGAATTGGCTTAGTCTGGGCCAAGAATCCAACATGTGGTCACAGAGGAAAGGTATGGCAGCCCCCTCTGGGACAACAGAGGACAAATTCTCCAAGGGAAGAGTAGGTAAGAAAGAACCTCACACAATTCATTGCACATAGTAGGTGCTTAATAAACATTACTATTTATTCTTACTTTTTCTCCTTCATTTTCCAACGCTTTTCTTTTTTTTCTCCTCAACATACCCTTCCTCCTCCTTTTCTTCTTCCTCCTCCTTCCCTTGCTCCTTCTCCTCCTTCTTAATATTATCAATGGTATTTGTACTGCTGTTAGCATAACTTTCATTTCTCAAAATCTCTTCCTTAATTTTGAATGTGAAGAAATGAGAAAAGAATTTGATTTCTAAGCATACGTTTTAGAAAAGATCCTCTTTGATTCTTACTTCCATCTTTAAAATGAAGCTAATGATAACTGACCCCTCATGTTATGGAGCAGTTGGGAGAGCAGAACACAGTAATGAATTTCAAAGAGTTTTGTCAATGTGAGCATTGTCGTTACTGAGAATGTCCCTCTCTGTGCCCCATCCTCTTGAAATTACTAATAACAATATAGTATTCAGTCTGTGTTTTTCTAGTACCTCTAAAAGTGAGTGCCATCTTAAAGCTAAATAATTTCTCCAAAATACAATGCGGACCTCCCTTTTTTTAACAAGAGATTTTTCTCCAGTGGATTTAATTAGGTCATGGTTCAGCGGATCCCAATAAGTGCCCTCGAAGACTTTGCTCTTGTCCCTTTGAAATGGCACAGTCTATAAAAACCAAAACAGAGATGTGCTCCTTATTACACTATTATTTAATCTGGATTCTCTCCAGCCTGAGCCCTTCCAGGCAACAGCAGCTTCCAGTGGAGTGGGTGATGGGAGGCCGGCCTCAGAATAAACACCATGTGATTCCTGGAATTTGGAGGCTGTCTCTTTCCACTGCCCTTGCACTCTCTTCGTCGGCAGATCCTGGGTGCCGGGCGGCTTTATTACATCCTGGCGTGACCGAGGCAGCCACTTAGCTTGTCAACAGCCAGCAGCCAAGAGAGGAGTCTTCCATCAGTGCCTGATGCTTGGCCAAGTCCCCCACTGGCTGCAATGGGCCACATCCTTAGTGAGAACAGAACCTGAACAATTGGGCTTTTGTGCTGATTGTGACCTGGGTGCTGCCTGATCTGGATTAGACCGGCTGGAGCACAGGAGATGGGTGAAATTTGCTCATGTCCAGGACCCCTGTGCCAAGGGCTTTTTTTTTAAGGAGGAAGTGTAGAGTCAGACAGACTGGGTTTGAGTGTTATGTGACCTTGGAGCTGCCCTTACCAAGCCATTGTTTTCTTTTTCTGAAAAATGGACATAATACCTACTTCTCAGATTTTTCTCTAGATTATGTACAGTAATGTATTTAAGCATCTGGTGAAAACCTGGGACATATTACCAATTCAAAAATCAATAGCTATTATTCCTCTTGAGTGAACTTGAGATTATAGGCAAGGCAGTAGATCCAACCCCTATTTTCTGTTTCAACGCAGTTAGAGTTTTGAACTGCACACATTAAGTATACATATGCCAAACAAATTTAGCCAAAAGGTACTTTTAACAATTTTTAAAATTTAGAAACATAACCTACAAATAGAAAATATGCATAAATGATCGATTTAATGATTAAATCAAGTGTGCATGCAACCATCACCTAGGTCAAGGAAAAAAAAATAATATCAGCACCCAGAGGCCTTCCATGTCACTTCCCAATTACATCTACCTACATTCAACCTACAGCTGACCCCTATTGTGACTTTTATGATAATTATCTTCCGGCTTTTCCTAATAAATTTTGCCACCTAGCTATGTACCAATTAACAATGTAGTGTACTGTTGCATAGATTTAAACTTCATAAAATGAATCATATGGTGTGTATTATTTCTGTCTTTTTTAATCATTGTGATGTTTGAAAGATTGATCAATGCTCTTACCTGTAGCTATAGTTCATTCATTTTCATTGCTGGAGAATAGTCCACTATTCAGAACTGTATCTTTGAAACAGTTACAAAGCAGCCTGCTAACTCCTGTGTGGTACAGAGCCTTCAAAGATGGTCACCATGCGTTCCTCCCCATCTGTACATGCGTGCTGTCCCTCTGCAAGTGGTGGACTCTGCCCTCCTCTCCTTGACCCCAGGATGGCCTGGTGACTTGCTTTGGCCTATACAATGTGAGAAAATGACCCTCTAAGATTTCTGGGTCCAGGGCTTAATATGATTAGCAATTTCTGCCTCTTTGAAGGCAGCATCATTTAAGAAGTTCAGTGACCTCAAGCTCACCCTTCTGTGATATAAAGCCCAGGGTATCTATGAGAAAGGTCATGTGTGGAGAGAGAGCAATGCTCAAGTAGGCCCCAGCTGTTCCAGCTATCCCACCCACAGCACTGGTCATGAGAGTTTCTGCACACACTTTGGACATTCCAGCCTCAGCAGATGCCATGTAGAACAGAAGAACTGCCCATCCGAGCCCAGCCCAGCTTGCAGAACTGTGAGAAATAATAAGTTGTCATTAATGTTTTTATGATTGACAAATGATAATTGTACATATTCATGGGGCACATAGCATATTTCTCATCTTTTTTTGATTGACAGATTCTCTTTTTCTGGAAAATGGACATAATACCTACTTCTCAGATTTTTCTCTAGATTATGTACAATAATGTATTAAAGCATCTAGTGAAAGCCTGGGACATATCATCAATTCAAAAATCAATAGCTATTATTCCTCTGAGTGAACTTGAGATTATAGGCAGGGCAGTAAATACAATCCCTCTTTTCTGTTTCAACAGAAAATTATTTGATGAATTTTCTGATCAAAATTTTTTTGATTGACAATAATTGTACATATTCATCCTCATCTCAAACATTTATAATTTATTTGAGTTGGGAGCATTCAATATCCTCTTTTCTAGCTATCTGAATTTATCTAATATTATTATTAACTATAGTCATCCTTAATGTGCTTTAGAGCATTAGAACTTCTTCTTCCTATCCAGCTGTGATTTTGTATCCTTTAACAAATCTCTCCAATATCCCTCCTTTCTTCCTACTTTTACCAGCCTCTAGTATCCTGTAGTCTACTTTTACTTCTACGAGATCAACTTTTTTAGCTTCCATATGTGAGTAAGAACACACAGTGTTTAATTTTTTTGTTCCTGGCTTGTTTCACTTAACACAACATCTTTCAGTTCCATCCATGTTGCCTCAAATGATGATGATTTTATTATTTTTTATTGCTGAATAGTTAAATTGTCATTTTAAGCTCTTATCTTGGGGGTGGTTTTTAATGCAGTAAAAAGATAACTGAAAAAAAAATAAGTCAGTTGGGCAAAATTATTTTCTTTCCCTTAGATCTTGCATAGTTTTAGCAAGTTTTGCTTTTTTAATGAAATATCATTTACATCTTCATATATTTTAAAATGCATCGCATGCTGCCTCTTTTTTTCACCAGCCTTCATCCCCACCTTTTAGCTATGTATTTGTATGTGTTTGCAAAAACAATACCGGGTTTACGTTAACAGATGCCCCCATGAAATAAAAAGAAAAAAAAGCTGTAACTAAATACAAAGATTTGAGGTTATATTTTATGTGTGTGCATATGTTTAATGTATGGATAGTATAGTTCTGCACTAGAATTGCCATTTAACCCTGTTCCCACAAAAGCATCTTTTGAGATAAAAACACTAATTTATTTTAATCAGCATACATTGGTTTCCTTTTGAAAAGAGGGGTGCCATCTTAACATTGACAATAGAAGGTGAGGGAAAAAAAAAAGCTTAGATCTTGCTGTCTGGAGCTCTGTGCTCTGGAATAGTTAACAGCCTTCCTCCCAGTTTACTGCCCTAGGGTGTGGGGGAATCAGAAATAGAAACAAGCCTTTCTGCATTTGCACAAATGTAATTGCTTCTAATGCTACTTAAGTTTCGAAGAAGCCTTAGCATTTTCACTTCAGTGGAGCTTTTAGGTTCATTTTTCCTTTCAAAGCCTGCATGTATCGAATGTTCTATAAAAGAATGAGTATAGAGGGAGAGAGGGAAAGGAGGCTATGGAAACTAACTGCTTTAAAAAATAATAAAAATATTATAACGTGGTTGATTAGTTCCCAATACAATGGACACTTTGGAAGATCAAGGTCTTTGCAAGGAAATGGCAGAGGCTAATTAAAGCAGACAGAACTCGGTTTCAATCTGGATCCACCACTTACCAGCAATTGATTTTGGGAGAACAACTGACGTTTTCTGAGCTTCAGTTTTCCTATCTGTAAATGGGACTAAGGAAAATCCCACTGGACTGGAGTGAAGAGTCAAAGACGTAATCTACCAATCTACCTAAGGGCAGAGTCCAATGTCTGGCACATAATAGATCCTCAATGAATGTTGACTCCCTGCCATATAGATAATTATAGGAGATAGTTATGGAAATATTGACAGTACATCTAGAGGACAGTGGATTAGGAAACCATTTCATCAAAGAAACCAGGAAGATTCCAGAGAGTACCTATAAATGATCACCCTCTGGATCGGGATATGTTGCATGTCTGCTGTGGCATCAATAGCACTGCCTGGGGCCTCAGGCACATTTGGATGGCATTGAGCAATCCTAGAAAAAAATTCCATTGTTTTTGTGGTTTGTTTTCTGAGGGGAGGCAATGAGGTTTTAGGAACCTTAACCGAGAGAAGTTAAGCAGTAAGTCATTTATTTGGACAATAGATAGACCAACATAGACAGCATGTCTAGATTTTCTAAACAGTAATTAAAACTCTCCAAAACCTAGCAAAGAAAGACACGCAGCTAAAGCTGTTATTTTCATACCCAAGATGCAGAAGGAAGGAGGAGTTTTTGAAGAACAACATTGACTTAGCACTGAATTAGATGCTTTATATTTAATATCTCACTTAATCCCCCATAAGACCTTATTTTCTCCCACTTTTCAGATATAGAAACTGAAGCTAAAAACACTGAAACTTTCTGGACAACATCACTCAAGTAAAACATTTTCAGAGCTAAGATTTGAACCCAGGCCTAATTCTGAAACCCATGATTTTAACCCAAGGGTTGCCTTGCTTTACTGAGGTTAGTCAATGGGATCCTACTTACAGAAATGAGATAAATTGGAGAGGGGGTAGAGAGGAGTGAAGCACCTATTCTCTAAAAGTTTATGCTATGACTAGAATACCTGGGTCAAAGCTGTGCCAAAAGGAAAGGGTGCATAGGGAGAGCTAGTGAAAGGGAGGAAGACTGAATTGGTATGAGGATGAGGACCCAAGAAGAACCGTTTCAGGTGAGGTCAAGACAAGGAAGCAAGAAGCAGATTAGAAGTCCTGGAACTGAATAGAAATTCAAGGCTTGATGTTTAAGCAGAGTCAAAGAAAATTGTTCAGGATTAAGAGCATGATCAATTAAAGGGACCCTCTGTCTTGATGTTATACATTGAGAGGCCAAATATGACCACAAAAAGGGCCAAATCAGAAATGAGGTGGTGGCCTCTGATTACTCCAAATGACAAACTCGTCCTGTTGAATGTCATGGTCCTGCTTTGAGATAGATGCCCAGTAAGGAAAGAGTGTAAGTCGGAATCCCAGGAACAGAGGATCAGAAATGGATGGCTATCCACTTACAGCAAGCTGGATGAGACTGGAGTGAAGTAACTCAGGAATGGAAAACCAAACATCATATCTTCTCACAAGTGAGAGCTAAGCTATGAGGATGCAAAGGCATAAGAATGACACAATGGACTTTGGGGACTCAGGGGAAAGGTGGGAAGAGGGTGTGGGATAAAAGACTACAAATTGGGTGCAGTGTCTACTGCTCAGGTGATGGGTGACCCAAAATCTCACAAATCACCACTAAAGAACTTACTCATGTAACCAAACACCACTGTTCCCCAATAACCTATGGAAATAAAATTAAAAAAAAAAATAAGTGGATGCCCATCTCCAGTTCCAATGGATTCTTTAGTAGGCATTTGTGCAACCTGAACTTTCCACTTCCCTCTTCTGGTTCTCTTTCTCCAGCTTTCTTGCTGTCCCCTTTAGACTCTTGAAGTAGTACATTCAGTTGAAAATGAATATATATGACAGTAAACTCAATCTCTTTGCTGCACAAAAATTTTTCAAAGGCTCATTATACCCATTCCCAAAAGTGCCTGAACTCCTTGAAGTGAATTTCAAAGCTCAATACAACCTGATGCAGCCGGCAACTTACCTCTTTATCCATCCCTTTACACTTCCCAATATATCCACTACTTCCCATTTTCAGAATTCCTGAGGTCTTTTCGTCACTCAACAGACTCATCCACACTGGATTTTTGTCGAAGTATTTTGCTTGTATTTGAGTATCTCTGATACAGGTGTTGAGATCTTTAGGATCACTGAAATTTACATGTTATTTCACCTGTCTGTCCTACCCCTGGCAAAGGCCTTGATAGTGAGGAGAAGCCTGCAAATTACTGAATACACTCGAAATGAAGAAATATGTGAACGAGGGACTCCTGGAATACTGAAGTACTTTGGATTTAACACCAAAATGGGCTCAAAATGAGTACCAAGAACTGATTGACAATTAGACTTCCAGAACTCTGTCTTCACATCCAAAGTGGTATCTTATCGGCTCATTTCTTGGTTTAGTTTACTTAAATTAAGAAAAATGTTTGTTGATAGTCACTGCATGCCAGGTTTCTTCTTCCAAGTATTGGAGATGTAAAAATGATTAACACACAGTCTTTAACTTGAAGAATCTATAGTTTAGTAAGACAGTTTAATGTGTAATACAAATTTAAATTTAAATTTAAATTTATATTCACTACTATTTATTAACCACTTATTGTATACTTGAGGTTTCATAAGCACTATACCTTTCTATTTTCAAAACTTTGTGAGACTTTTGGTTCCAGCCATCGTGGAGTAACTAATACCAGACACACCCTCTCTCATAAACAAATATATGAAGCAACTGTTTTCAGACATTGGACAGCAGACAGCACAGAGCTGGGATCTTTGAGAGAAGAGAACACAGGAGACTGGCTCCACCTTCACCCCAGCTTTTTACCTGCAGCACAGAGAAGTGGAGCCACAATGGACAGCAGCTGTGTATAAGAAGTAGAGATTGGAGTTTGGAGCTGCAGATTTGGCTGGAATTAGTGGGACCCAACAGGAGTCCCACTAATTCCAGAAAGGAGAAGATGCTCTGAAAAGAAACAGCAGAAATTTGCATGGGGATCCCCTTCAGTTTTGGTCAAATACTCAACTGTGCATGTGTAAGGTAGGGCTCTGAAACTTAGCCTGAACAGCCACTGACCGGGGCAAAAGAAGTGGGAGGTGCTGTGAGAGATCTCAGGGGTTACGGGTGGCTAGGAGACATTGGAGTTCTCACAAGGAAGAGGGAAGACAGTGTGTTGAATAAACCAGACATCATTTGACACCCTCAGAAAGTTATTGCTTTAGGAGTAGAACTAGTCTAGCCTAAGAGGAAGAGCTACTTCTCACCTATCACAATAAAGCCTAAAGAGACCACTAAGATCAACCTCAGCATCTATTAAATTAACTGCCTGCAAAAGAAAACTAAATTCTCTTTAAACGAAGCACAAAATAATTCAGATTTTTAGCAAAATAGACTCAGCAGTTTCCAAATGCAATAAAGAAATTACTAGACACACAAAAGACAGGACGTGTGATCTTTAACCAAGATGAAAAAGAAAATAGAAATATGATCAGGGCACATAGATGTTGAAATTAGTAC
>NW_012108685.1:47669-49076 GCF_000951045.1 Mandrillus leucophaeus
CCTTCCTCCCAGTTTACTGCCCTAGGGTGTGGGGGAATCAGAAATAGAAACAAGCCTTTCTGCATTTGCACAAATGTAATTGCTTCTAATGCTACTTAAGTTTCGAAGAAGCCTTAGCATTTTCACTTCAGTGGAGCTTTTAGGTTCATTTTTCCTTTCAAAGCCTGCATGTATCGAATGTTCTATAAAAGAATGAGTATAGAGGGAGAGAGGGAAAGGAGGCTATGGAAACTAACTGCTTTAAAAAATAATAAAAATATTATAACGTGGTTGATTAGTTCCCAATACAATGGACACTTTGGAAGATCAAGGTCTTTGCAAGGAAATGGCAGAGGCTAATTAAAGCAGACAGAACTCGGTTTCAATCTGGATCCACCACTTACCAGCAATTGATTTGGGGAGAACAACTGACGTTTTCTGAGCTTCAGTTTTCCTATCTGTAAATGGGACTAAGGAAAATCCCACTGGACTGGAGTGAAGAGTCAAAGACGTAATCTACCAATCTACCTAAGGGCAGAGTCCAATGTCTGGCACATAATAGATCCTCAATGAATGTTGACTCCCTGCCATATAGATAATTATAGGAGATAGTTATGGAAATATTGACAGTACATCTAGAGGACAGTGGATTAGGAAACCATTTCATCAAAGAAACCAGGAAGATTCCAGAGAGTACCTATAAATGATCACCCTCTGGATCGGGATATGTTGCATGTCTGCTGTGGCATCAATAGCACTGCCTGGGGCCTCAGGCACATTTGGATGGCATTGAGCAATCCTAGAAAAAAATTCCATTGTTTTTGCGGTTTGTTTTGACTTCTACCAGCTGGAGACAAAGGTCTGAGGGGAGGCAATGAGGTTTTAGGAACCTTAACCGAGAGAAGTTAAGCAGTAAGTCATTTATTTGGACAATAGATAGACCAACATAGACAGCATGTCTAGATTTTCTAAACAGTAATTAAAACTCTCCAAAACCTAGCAAAGAAAGACACGCAGCTAAAGCTGTTATTTTCATACCCAAGATGCAGAAGGAAGGAGGAGTTTTTGAAGAACAGCATTGACTTAGCACTGAATTAGATGCTTTATATTTAATATCTCACTTAATCCCCCATAAGACCTTATTTTCTCCCACTTTTCAGATATAGAAACTGAAGCTAAAAACACTGAAACTTTCTGGACAACATCACTCAAGTAAAACATTTTCAGAGCTAAGATTTGAACCCAGGCCTAATTCTGAAACCCATGATTTTAACCCAAGGGTTGCCTTGCTTTACTGAGGTTAGTCAATGGGATCCTACTTACAGAAATGAGATAAATTGGAGAGGGGGTAGAGAGGAGTGAAGCACCTATTCTCTAAAAGTTTATGCTATGACTAGAATACCTGGGTCAAAGCTGTGCCAAAAGGAA
>NW_012108685.1:54066-59965 GCF_000951045.1 Mandrillus leucophaeus
AAAAGAAAACTAAATTCTCTTTAAACGAAGCACAAAATAATTCAGATTTTTAGCAAAATAGACTCAGCAGTTTCCAAATGCAATAAAGAAATTACTAGACACACAAAAGACAGGACGTGTGATCTTTAACCAAGATGAAAAAGAAAATAGAAATATGATCAGGGCACATAGATGTTGAAATTAGTACGTAAGATTTATTTTATTTATTTATTTTTTTGAGGCAGAGTCTGGCTCTGTCTCCCAGGCTGGAGTGCAGTGGCGCCATCTTGGCTCACTGCAAGCCCTGCCTCCCAAGTTCACGCCATTCTCCTGCCTCAGCCTCCCAAGTAGCTGGGACTACAGGTGCCCGCCACCATGCCCGCCTAATTTTTTGTATTTTTAGTAGAGACAGGGTTTCACCGTGTTTGCCAGGATGGTCTTGATCTCTTGACCTCGTGATCCACCCATCTCGGCCTCCCAAATTGCTGGGAATATAGCCGTAAGCCACCACGCCCGGCCAGTACATAAGATTTTAAAACATCTATTATAAATATGTTCAAGGACAGAACAAAAAGATAAAAAATAATGAGTGAAGAGATGAGGAATTTCAACAGAAGAATGGAAACGATTAAAAAGAATCAAAAGGAAATGACAAGAACTGAAAAATACAGTATCTACAGTTTAAAAAGATTTCACCAACTGGGTTTGATATCTGATTGGACACTGCAAAAGAAAAGATTACAGAACTTGAAGATGGATCAATACCAACTATTCAAACTAAAGCGCACAAAAAGAAAAAGATTGAAAAAAAATTAACAGATTCTCAGAGACCTAAAGACAATATCACAGTCTAAATATATGTGCTTGACATACTAAAAGAAGGAAACAAAGAAATTTAGGTAGAAACAATATTTGAAGAAATATTCTTCAAATATTCTAAATTTGATTAAAAATATTAATCCACTGGTCTAAGAAGCTCAACAAACCCAAAGAAAGAGGAACACACACACACACACACACACACACACACAGAGCTAGTTACATGATAGTTAAATTGTTGAAAATCAAAAATAAGGAAAAGGACACTTTACATACAGGAAACTGTGTTAGAATTAAGAGTTAACTTAAAATGCCATATCCATTGAAAATATCCTTCAAAAATTAAGGCAAAGATAAAACAAAAGTAAAAATAACAAAATAATCAATCACCAGCCGTTCCATCTATCAGAATTGCTAAAGGAAGTTCTTTAGACAGAAAATTAGATCTACACAAAAAGATGAAGAATGCCAGTAACGGCAAATATATGAATAAATAGAAATGGCTTTTAACATTTTTTCTTAATTTCTTTAAAAGACAATTGTTTCCAGCAAACATAATAACAATATGTTGTGGAATTATAAAAGTAAGATAAACGCTAACAATGGCACAAAGGACATGAGAAGTAAATACAAGTGTATTGTCACAAGGTTCTTACATTAGATGAGAAGCAGTATGTTAAAATTAATTCTGGGTGATAAGTCAGATAGTAATTCTGATTACTCTATAAACTAAGGGTGCATATTATTCTCAAGACAAGCACTAAAAATACAATACAGAAAATTAAAATGGTATACCAAAAATAGTAAGAAAGAAGACAGGAAGAGAATGGGGAAAAGAATGAGAAAAACAGCTAGGATAAATAGAAAGCAAATAGCAAGATGGTAGACTTAAACCCAGGCATATTAATAATTATAATGAATAATATGAACTAAGCATTGAAATTGTAAGACAGAGATTGCTGGACCAAATGTAAAAGCAAGACCCAACTATATTGCATTTACAAGAGATGGACCATAAATGTAAGGGCAAAGATAGGTTGAAAGATGGAAAAGATATACAAGTACTAACCACAGAAAAGCTAAGGCAGCTATGTTAATATCAGATGAGGTAGAATTCAAAACATGGAGTGTTATTAGAGAGGAATAGGAGCATCCTATAGTGATAAAAGGGTCAAAAACATCAATTCATTAAGACAACATCATAATTCTAAATATATATTGTGGTTGAGTCTCCCAAGATAGCTACCATCAATTCCTTTCTTCCTTATACGTGGACATTATGTCACAGGTCAAGACACAGGGTCTATTTCTTCTTCCCTTGAATCTGAGCTGTCCTGCGACAGACTTTGACGAAGACTTTCTCTTCTTGGTTCCAATTCTTGCAAAACAGCCCTTGCCATGAATTTAAGTCCTGCCAGTTAACTCTTAACTCCCCTCCTTGTTCCTCCACCCTAAGGGCATTACTATCTTACTGCTGTTGCTAATCTCTCTGTTGCCCCACAATTAAGTGTCTTCTATACTCTTCCATCACCTGGGTAATCCATTCTTTATAGTAAATTCCCTTTGTGTGAAAGATACAGAATGATTTCTATTTTCCTGGTAGGACACTGACTGATACAGGGAGCTAATGAAGCTTGTTAAATCCATTTGCCTTATGGGAAAGATTGGGTTCAGCACTGTCCTGAACTGGTTCTTTTCTGTTCTACTCTGGTAGGCTGGGCTCAGACCTCTTTGGCATCCACAAGAACTTGTGGTCCAGCAAAATGTCGGCCAACTTTGATCTGCCGTTAAAAAATGACTTTTTACAAATGGAAAACCTTTTCCCT
Organism: Mandrillus leucophaeus; assembly: GCF_000951045.1. Taxonomy (NCBI): domain Eukaryota; kingdom Metazoa; phylum Chordata; class Mammalia; order Primates; family Cercopithecidae; genus Mandrillus; species Mandrillus leucophaeus. Next base: position 56,691 of record NW_012108685.1, read on the forward strand.
CTGTATGATTTAAACAGAGTAATCAATGTTTAAATAATAAATGCCCTCATTTTGGGAAGTCTGTCCACTTCTGGCAGCTCTCCTGGACTTGTCTGAGTCAAACTCAGTTGCTCTGGGTCTCTCCTTTACCCCCTCCCCAGGCCTGAGAGTAAGTGCAGAAGTTACAGTTGTCAGGCAAGACACCTATGGTCAAGTCTGGATCTAGCAGGTCCTCGGACTTCTCTGAGACTTGGAGGCACAATCCAGTTTTCTCTAAACTCTCATTCCCTAAGTTTTCTCATCAGGCTAAAATAAAAAGAGACTTCATGTAAAGGATCCTAAGTAAAAACTTGCAAAGATCCACTGTGAATTTTGAACGCGGAATTCTAGAGGAATGTGACAGCAAGATTTATAAACAACCAGACCTAGAATTGTCCTTAGAGATTGTTCTGGTTTGAATATCCCTTCCAAAACTCATGTTGAAACTTAACCCCCAATGTGACAGTATTGAGAGGCAAGGCCTTTAACGGATAATTGGATCATGAAGCCTCCTCATGGATTAATGGGTTAAAGAATTAATGGATTATCAAGAGAGAGGAGCTGGTGGCTTTATTAGCAGAGGAAGAAAGACCTGAGATAGCACAAAAGCATGCTTAGCCCCCTCACCGTGTGGTTCCTAGAGCTACCTCAGGACTCTGCAGAGAGTCCCCCACAGCAAGAAGGCTCTCACCAGATCCAGCCCCTCAACCTTAAACTTCTCAGTCTCCTTAACTGTGAGATGCAAAATATTTTTCTTTATAAATTACCCAATTTCAGGCATTCTATTATAAGTAACAGAAAAGGGACTGATACAGAGAGCATCTGGTACCTGAAGAGGGAATATGGGGCTTGACTGACAGACCCAGCTTCAGATTCAGCCCTCTCCCTTCCTGGGTACGTGACTCTATCAGAGTCCCAGCAGGAAATGGATGGATAGCACAGACTTAGCTCAAGAGAGGTTAATGCAGGGACTTCTACAGAGTGTGCACATGGTTAAGAGAACCCATAAGACATGGTGACATACCCAGGAGATGACAACAGTGGACAACCATCACCAACACAAAATCTGATGGGAGAAGGGGAGGGGACAGCATTAGTAGACCGACCAGAGCTGGAATTATGGAGGAACACAGCAGGAGCTGTGGCTATGGAGAAATATAGTCACTGCCAAACTGCAATAAGATGGACAGGGACCATGGAGACAAAACACCTGGCTTCTGTCTCTTCCTGGCCTCCGAGGTCCTGCAAGTGTCCCCCATTGGTCAAACGCAACCGGAAATAAGAGAGTAGATGAGTCCATTGATGCCGTCCCAATAGGTCAGCCTCCTGTGGCTCACAGCAGGGTTTACAGATGGGTAAAGAATGGCTCAAGTTAGAAAGATTGGGTGAGGGAAATGGAAGATTACCAGCACAGCGATCCTCTGAGCTTCAGTGTCTTCATCTGTAGGAAGTGAATGATAATATCATTTTGACATGGCTGTCATGGAGATAAAATTAAGTAATACATGAAGGGTTCCCAAATATGGCTGTGTTTCAGACTCTATTAGGGAGCTTTATAAAGATCTAGAATATTTACTCCATTTATACCTACAAAATCAGATGTCCTGTGGTGGTGCTTATAAATGCAATAGATTTTTAAAGCTTGCATCCACTCTAATGACCTAGTTTGAGGTATTGTTGACGAATTACTGTTGTCCCTCTATACCTATGGGGGATTGGTTCCAGAACCTCTCTCAGATAGCAAAATCTGAGGATTCTCAATCCCTGATATAAAATGACCATAGTATTTGCATATAAGCTATGCACATCCTCTTGTATACTTTAAATCATCTCTAGACTACTTATAATGTCTAAAATAATGTAAATGCAATGTAAATAGTTGTTATACTATATTGTTAAGGGAATAATGATAAAGAGAAAAAAGCCTGTACGTGTTCAGTACAGATGCAATATTTTTCATGTATTTTCTCTCTAGGGGTTGTTGAATCCATATATGCAGAACTCATGGATATGGAAGGCTTACTGTTACTAACTAAAACTCAGATTTTGAAGCCAGACAGTTATAGGCTTGAGTCCTGCTGCTGCCACTTTGTTTGTTTGAGACTGAGTCTCACTCTGTCACCCAGGCTGGAGTGCAGTGACACAATCTTGGCACACTGCAACCTCCATCTCCCAGTTCAAGCCATTCTCCTGCCTCAGCCTCCTGAGTAGCTGGGATTACAGGCATGCACCACCATGCCCAGCTAATTTTTGTATTTTTAGTAGAGATGGGGTTTCATCATGTTGGTCAGGCTGGTCTCGAACTCCTGACCTCGTGATCTGCCAGCCTCGGCCTCCCAAAGTGCTGGGATTACAGGCATGAGCCACCACGCCCAGCCCACTTCTTAACCTTGAGCAAGTGACTTCTAATCTAGACTCCATTTCCTCCTCTGTAAAATGGGGATGATCATGAGAATATATTAAGTGATTATGAGCATTCATTGATGACTATTAACACATGTACAGTGTTTCTCACACAGCAGCCCTCAAAAAATGGTAGCTTTTTTGACCATGAAAAGTGAGGAAAGATCAAGACGTTGCCTGATTGCAGCTTTTACTTTGAGGAAAATGGAAGTAATTAGAGGGTTTTGAGAGGGGGAATGAAGCAATTTAATTGTTTTACACAGAATTTCTCTGTATTTAGTACAAACTGTATCTGGCCAGGGGCAAAAACAGTGAGACTATGAGGAGGCATTTCAGTGACTCAGGCAAGAAATAATAGTAGCTTGGAGATCTATATGTGTATATCCATCATACATAATGCCCATTTTAACAATATATCTAATTATACATTTTACTTGCAAATAACCTCCTTGCCCATTGAAACGATGGTAGCTTGCTATTTGAGCTGGCTTTGTTCTTGAGATTCTCGGAGGATTTGGGAAATATCAAAAGCAAATTCTAGTCAACTTGGTAAGACTCATGGTTCCAACACCTTTCCTGCTCTAGGTTGGAGCCTTGCTGAAGAAGAAGCTTTAAGCTCTATTCCTTTCATTGAAAAGGATTTTCTTTCCATTCTCTCTCTCCCTCTGTCAACTTCTGTTGGTTGTAAGCTCATTCTAGACTCTTCTTTTTCTTTCTTTTTTTTTTTTTTTTTTTTTTTTAATCTGGCGGTAGCCTAGTTCTATGCCACATGCATTTCTACTCTACCGAGCAGCAGTGAGATGAAGAAAGGACTTTGAATACTTTTAAGATCTATATATATCTTATGCTTAAAG
>NW_012108685.1:60015-84840 GCF_000951045.1 Mandrillus leucophaeus
TTTCCTGCTCTAGGTTGGAGCCTTGCTGAAGAAGAAGCTTTAAGCTCTATTCCTTTCATTGAAAAGGATTTTCTTTCCATTCTCTCTCTCCCTCTATCTACCTCCGTTGGGTGTAAGCACATTCTAGACTCTTCTTTTTTTTTTTTTTTTTTTTTTTTTTTTTTGCTGAAACTGGCGGTAGCCTAGCTCTATGCCACATGCATTTCTACTCTACCGAGCAGCAGTGAGATGAAGAAAGGACTTTGAATACTTTTAAGATCTATATATATCTTATGCTTAAAGTTGCACCTTGTTCATATTATAAATCTAATACATGTTCCTTTCACATGATATGGTGAAAGAACATAGACTATTCCTTGAACCCCCATGTGGTAAGTGACTTATATACATAGCCTTATATTTTCACAATAATCATCATTGAGCTATTGCCTTCTCCATCTTCAGATGAAAAAAAAAAGTTCAAAGCATTATTAACTTGCATACATTCTTGATCAGTGTGCAAATCGCTAAGTAGCAGTATTTGAATCTAAGTCTCTTTTGACTGAGAAATTCCCATTCTTGACCTCTGTGGTACACAATCCTCTCCCCTGCAAAAATAAAAATAAAAATAAAAAAAGGAAGAAGAACATCATCTATATGATCTATTGAAAACCTGCTGTATACCAGGTGCTTTATGATTGTGTTTGCTTATAATAACAAACCTGAGAAGTTGATATTTATTCCATTCAATTGTAGAACTGAAAAATAATATAAAAAGGAATCATGATTTCTTTTGATTTCCCCATATCAGGCAGAATGCTAAGCATAATACACTCTCACTTAAATTTTTTAAAAAGAGCAAACTGAAAATCAATCTTATGCCTACCAATGAATGAATTCATTGTAAATGTTCTGTGTTTTTACAATAACTATTTTTTCAAACAGAGGATCATATACTCCATAGTACATTATGCTCTCATTTTCTCACTCACAAATGCATCATAAGCATCTTTCCATGTCATGGAGCTTTCATAGCATCAGTTTATAATCATTGAACAGTCCGTTTTCTGAAGGTATCATAATTGATTCAATAATTCCTCATTGTTAGACATTTGGCTTTTTCCATTTTTACCCTTGCAAATATCATTGCAATGAACACCTTGTAGTTAAAATTTTGAGTTCTCCTGTGATCTCCCTTAAAAAATTACTTGCAATGGATTTGCTGCATTGAAGCCTTTTCAAATGATCGCTTCTTTTGGTAGATAAATTCTCAACAGTATTCTGATTTCATCGCAGTTTTTGGTCTCATTTATTTTTTCAAACCACGCCCCCAAACTGAACATGTTAATTTGTTAAAAACAAAGACATAAAAATTGCTAATTTGCTAGGTGAAACATGATAAGTCATTGTTACGTTGTTTTAATCTTATTACTGGTGAAATTTAATATTTCATCGTGTATCTGTTGTCAGTTTGAGATCTGTGATTCTTTATCTAGACTGCTGTCCTAACATAGGTAATAATGTATGTTAGAGTAAATGTTTGGCCTAGCAAGGCTCATCAATTTAATATGAGCAGCAGGACGTAGCAAATTGAACTTTTTCCCTTTGTAAAATTGCACCCTTTCAAATTGTTTATGTGATCTTCATTCAGTGGCCAAGCTGTAGACCTGGCTGGTGTCTTGTTAACTGTTCCTTAGTCAGGGGAGACACTGTTTCTGGAGAGACCCTTACCAAGTTAGCAGATGATGTGACCATCAGCCTCATACATGTGTAAGACGGGCAATAATTATTGCCTGAAATTCTCCTCCTGCAATTGACAGAAGGCTGCAATGCTAATTCCTTGAAGGCAGCAACCAAGTCTTGTGCATCTTAGTGTCCCAAAGGAGATAATCAGTCATTTGGCTACAGAATAAATAGATGATAAGTACCACCCAGGAGAAGGAAAAAATAAGCAGAGATTTTTCAACTGAGAGGAAGAAATACTGGTCGAATGTGCTCAGGCAAAAATGGGAAGTTAGTGGAAGGAAATAAGTGTTCTCACAGAATGCAAAGACAGAAAAAGCTAACCATGGTTGAGAAGAAATGAAATCCTCAGAAGCAAAGCAGTTTCTCTCATATTCTCTTTCTCTCTTAACCTGATTGCTTCTCATTTGCTTTATTCTCCCCTCTGTGGAAGAACTTTCTCGGCATCTCTACACAAGCACCAAGCACGCCTGCCCCAGCTTCCAGCAAGGTCTCAGTTCAGTGCCAATAGTGGCAGTCTAGTGACTCTAAGTCCGCACTTCAAATTCCCAGAAGATAAAAACCTGATTAACCCAGGTCAGTTCAGCTCTGACACTTGGTCCAAACTCTCTTAAAGTAAGGAGAGGTTATTACCTGTACTGCTGATTGCCTTTAAGGGTATGTTGGCTTGTTTGCTTATAATGTGTTTATTCACAGCCTATCTCAACTAGATTGCAAGTGCTAAAAGGACAGGGACATTTGTTGGTTTACTGCTGTATCCCCAGCATCTAGCACAGTTCCTGGTGCTACATAACAGGCGCTGCATAAATCCTTGCTGAATGAACGAAGAGAATTAAACTCTGGAAGACAAGCTCTGGGGTTGATGCATTTTATTGTCTGACCTGAGGGAGATGTAGTGGCCTCAAGAAAAGTATGTGTTGCCTATGGAAAATAAACTCCCAAATCTCCATCACTCAGAATCCCATACAGCCCAAATCTGCATATGGTGAAGAGGATGCTGTAGCGGAAGCCACTATGTGCTCACCAAACCCATTTTCCTGTTGTCCTCAGCTCATAGTTTTACTGCATTTCCCAGCCTCTCTTGCAATCAGGCAGGGCCATGTGACTGAGGTCAGCCAATGAAAAGCAAGAAGATGCACTGGGGTTCCTTCTGGCTCTGCCCCCAGGAAAAACCCCGTTATGAGCCTACACACACTTTCCCTCATCTATGAATCTGGAATCAAAAAATTCCCAGGCTCTGGGGAGGGAAGAGGAAAAAGAAGGAAGAAAGAAGGGAAAGGAGGAAGGAAGGGAGGGAGGAAGGAAGGAAAAGAGGGAGGGAGAAGTCATGGTCTCCAAGTTATTACTAACTAAAAATGTCATCTAGGAGAACCACCCAACCAAGTTTGATTGTTGCTTCAGCAAGCTATAAACTGTTATGGTGCTAAACCATTATTGTTGGTGCTGTTTGTTACAGTTGCTATTGTTACTCAATCTGAATAACACAGACATCTTGAATAAAGTCAGTCTGGGCTGGGAAGTTGGGCTCCTGCTAGAGTGTTTGGAATAATTTGGATAATTTCTCACTTTTTTTAACTTTTATTTTGGGTTCAGGGGTACATGTGTTATATAGGTTCACTCATGTCACAGGGGTTCGGTGTACTGATTATTTTGTCCCCCTTGTACTAAGTCTAGTGCCCAATCGTTAGTTTTGTGATTCTCTACCTCCTTACCCCCTCCACCCTCAAGTAGATATCAGTGTCTGTTGTTTCCTCTTTGTGTCTATTAAATCTCATCATTTAGCTCCCACTTATAAGTGAGAACATGGGGTATTTGGTTTTCTGTTCCTACATTAGTTTGCTAAGGATTAGTGACGTCCATGTTCCCGCAACAGACATGATCTTGTTCTTTTCAGTATCGATAACTATTATAAAGATGCTTTTTGGAATTTCACCATTTGTAGTTTTCACTTCAGTCATTGAGAGGAAAGCAGGGCAGCACTCATGAGGTCCATTTTATAATGTGGGGAATGAGTCTCTGTTGGTGTTTGAGTAGTCTGTCCAAGACTTTTAGCTAGTCAGGGGCACCTGAACCTCATGTCTTGTAGCCTGATTGTCTTTCTACACCATAATGATGTGCTGAATCCAAGGCATGATGATGTGCGATGTTCCATCTGCACAGAGATCATCACATAAATCACTGTACACTAGAACTTCTCAACTGTGACATCATTCACATTTTGGGGTGGACATTTTCACAGGGGGATGTCCTGTGCATTGTAGGATATTTCACAGCTTCTCCAGTCTCTACCTACTTACTAAATGCCAGTAAGCACCTCCGCCTCAGTTTTGACAACCAAAAATGTCTTCAGACATCGCCAAATCTCCCCTGGAAGGCCATGTCATCCACAGGTGAAAACCACTGCTGGAGAAATTACTTCATCTTCATAAAAGTTTTGCTTTTATGTTTCCCCTGAAAATAAAATATGGACTAGAAAACAGCTATTCTTCCTAAGCGAGATGAATGATGTAGAATGTGAAATAAAATTGAGAGAAAACGTGTTACTTTCATGTGTTCAGTTCACATATGGAGATCATCTTTAGGAATGGTGTGAATCTCACACCACAATGGTTCCTTCTTTATTTGTCTGTGATGGAACTTAATTCCTATTTGGAGCTTCAATTTCACTGGGTCACAAAGGCTTCATCTCTGTTAAGTGAGGCCAGTCACACCCAATTGTGGTTTCTTCATCTATCTGGAGCTCCTCACCTCCACACTTCTTCAGGGCTGGGGTTTAGATCTAGAGGCCTAGCTGTAGGGTGCATTAGCTCCTCAGCCACTGTCTTTCATCCATCCCAGCACAGGCTGAGCTGTTCTTGGTGCCTGTCATGTCTTCTTACTAGGTGCGTAAGGATCACTTGAGCATCAGCCCTTTATCAGGGCTTATCAGGACCTCCCATCTCCTACAGTGATCCCCATGCAACCTCTACTTTATGTGTTTATTGTCTCTGATGATAGCTTCATTCCTCTTCCACTCCCTCACTGTGCCTGGTTCAGGTAAACTGTGAGAGCCTTGCCATGTATCTGGGTTCCACTGAGGAAGGGAGGCAGGCTGGCACTGGAGAGAGGCAAGTGGAGTGACTACTGAAGGAGGCTCTTGCCCACAGATATCGATCCCCACTGTGTGATCTTGAGATCGATCCTCACTGCGTGCCTTGTTAGGAATGAGGTGCCTAGGAAAAAGGACCGACCACCCCAGAGCTAAAACCATACAACTCTTAAAGGAAAGTGATATTGTTTGGCCGTATCCTCACCCAAATCTCATCTTGAATTGTACTTCCCATAACCCCCATGTGTTATGGGAGGGAACCAGTGGGAGGTGATTTAATCGTGGGGGCAGTTACTCCCATCTGCTGTTCTTGTGATAGTGAGTGAGTTCTCATGAGATCTGATAGTTTTATAAGGGGTTTTCCCGACTTTTGCTCAGTACTTCTTCCTGCCACCATGTGAAGAAGGATGTGTTTGCTTCCCCTTCTGCCATGATTGTAAGTTTTCTGAGGCCTCCTCAGTCATGCTGAACTGTGAGTCAATTAAACCTCTTTCCTTTATAAATTACCCAGTCTCAGGTATGTCTTTATTAGCAGCATGAGAATGGACTAATGCACAAAGCATAGGAGTTAATAATCATAACCTTGGATTTGGCAGTGGCTTCTAAGATAAGACATCAAAAGCATGAGTTAGAAAGAAAAATAAATAAACTAGACTTCCTCAAAATAATTAAAAAAAATACTTTTCTGCATCCCAGGGCATCAAGAAAGTAAAACAATAACCTACAAAATGGGGAAAAATATTTGCACAAAGTATTCCTGATAACTGATACCTGGATTATATAAAGAACTCCTAAAGCTTATTTAAAAAAACAAAGAAAACAACTCAATTATAAAATGAGATAAGAACCTAAATAGATATATCTCAAAGAAAAAGATACAAACACATTCAATAAAATGCCCAATATCATTAGTTATTAGGGAAATTCAAACAAAAACACAATGGGATATCACTTCACACCTACTAAGATGACTGTATTTCTTTTTAAAGATGGAAAATAAGTATTGGTGAGAATGTGGAGAAATTGAAACCCTTGTAAATTGCTGGTAGAAATTCAAAATGGTGCATCCACTATAGAAAACAGCTTGGAAGTTTCTCAAAAGGCTAAATATAAAATTACCGTATAACCCAGCAATTCTGCTCCTAGGTATATACTCAAAAGAACTGAAAATAGGGACTTAGATATCTGCACACATACGGTCATGACAGTGTTACTCACAATTGCCAAAAGGTGGGGACAACCTAAATATTCATCAGAAAATGAACAGATTAAAAAAAGTGTGGTATAAAACCTATACTTAAACCACTTTCATACCTGCCTACTAATGTATGGACTTCAGAGTAAGGTGGCCTATACCGAAGGTTTGTTCTTTTCGTTTGTCATTTTTTCCCCCTTTTTCCCTGCTATTTTCTCTTCACAGGACATGAGACTTCCCAACCTGCTAAAATGAGCTCCTGGGACCTACCCATCTAGGAATAAAGCATCCTAGCCACGAGGAATCAGATGAAGCCTGAGACCAGAGACTCATTTTCTTGTAAAATGCTTTCTCCAAAAGATTTTTAAAAAGAAAAGGGTGGGGGGGAGTGAAAGAAAAATATCTCCAGCCCCCAAAGTAAGGAAAACTCAAGCCGGGAACTGCTGAGGGCAAACCTGCCTTCCATTCTATTCAAAGTCACCCCTCTGTTCAGAGATAGATGCATATCTGATTTGCCTCCTTTGGAAAGGCTAATCGGAAACTCAAAAGAATGTAACCCTTTATGTATCACCTATCTGTGACCTGGAAGCTCCTGCTTGCTTTGAGTCTTCCTGCCTTTGCTTCCAGTTGTCCTACCTTTCCAGACCGAACCAATGTACTTCTTATATATATTGATTGATGTCTCATGTCTTCCTAAAAGTATAAAACCAAGCTGTGCCCCGACCACCTTGGACACATGTCATAAGGACTTCCTGAGGCCGTGTCACGGGTGGGTCCTCAACCTTGACAAAATAAACTTCCTAAAGTAACTGAAAAAAAATAAAAATAAAAGTGCGGTATAGCCATGCAATAGAATATAATTTAGCTATGAAAAGGAATGAAATTCTGATATATGCTACAACATGGGTGAACTTGGAAAACGTTATGTTAAATAAAATAAACCAGACACCAAAGGACAAATATTGTATGATTCCAGTTATTTGAAATATCCAGAATAGGCAAATTTATAGAGGCACAAAGTAGATTAGAAGATACCAGGGGCTGAGGGATGGGGTGAATGGGAGTTATGACTTCATATTTACACAATTTCTGTTTAGGGTGATGAAGATTTGAAAATAAAGGTGATGGTCGCTGTATTAGTTTGTTCTCCGGTTGCTAATAAAGACATATGTGAGACTGGGTAATTTATAAAGGAAAGAGGTTTAATTAACTTACAGTTCAGAATGGCTTGGGAAGCCTCAGGAAGCTTACAATCATGTCAGAAAGGAAAGCAAACGCGTCCTTCTTCACATGATGGCAGGAAGAAGAAAGAGAGTGAAGGGCGGGGAAGCCCCTTTTAAAAGCATCAGATCTCATGAGAACTCAGTCACTATCACTAGACTAGCATGAGGGTAACTGCCCTGATGATTCAATTACCTCCCATGGGGCTCTTCCCATGAGACACAGGGATTATGGGAACTACAATTCAAGATGAGATTTGGGTGGGGAGACAGCCAAAGCATATCAGTTGCACACATCATTAATATAATTAATGTCACTTAAAATGGTAAAAATGACTAATTTTATGTTATGTTTATTTTACCACAATAAAGAAATTTTTTTTTAAAAAAAATAGTGAGGTGACTAGGGTATAAAATTGAAAGAAGAAATCATTCTCAGAGGCATGGAAGTGGAGGTTTGGAGAATGAAAGCTTCCTTCAACTTTCACCCTAGCTGCTTCATTTCCTTACTTTAGTCTTGGCTCTGAAGGGAGGCACGGGACCTCCTATATCAGAGTTCTCTAAACCCTGCTACAGGTTTAATTTCCATCCAACAAGGACAGGGCAGGCCCAAGGTCCATGTCAGGGACACAAGCCATTGTCTAATGCTCTTGCTTCTGCTTCCACACTTACATTCTCCAGCAAGACGCTTTCTCCTTTGGCAAAAGAAGAAAGTGGGCTTCCATAGCCACTCATTCTTCCAGTCTTCTGTTTATGGTAATGATATTATGTCTGGAGTATTACAGGGCTTAGATTTTTTTTGAGCTAAAAAAAAAATCTGTTAAAACATAGATAACATATAATTTAATATAATATATTCAACATAAAGTTTAAGGGTACAATTGAGAAGGCTTAGATTTTTGAAACCCAGAAGCCTGGATTTCTATAAAGCAAAAGGTCTGAATTCAAAAGCTATTGCTCAGCATTTGTAAAATGCTCCTGAAACTGTGACTATTGCTGATTGGATGGGAGAGGCATGAGCAAGGAGAATGGGGAATGTAAAAGAGAGCATTGGCCCACTATTCATGTCTATCCAATAGAGGATTGGCCCACTGCTCACTTCTATCCAATAGGGGATTGGCCCACTGCTCACTTCTATCCAATGGGACATTGGCCCCCTGTTCGTTCATATCCAATGGGACATTGGCCCACTGTCCCCTCATTTCCAATGGGACATTGGCCCACTGCCACAATTTGAAAAAGCTGTATAAAATTTATTCCACCAGCATGTATTTAGCTATGAGAGAAAGGTATAATAGTGATGATTGAGAATAAAAAGCACTTTGTAGCTTACAATGCACTTTCCTTCTAAATTCTAAGCTCTCTGAGGGCAAGAATGAATTTTGTCTTGCTGGTTACCATCTCCATCTCTCCAGTGCCTCTGAGAGGCCTGAGACACACAGGGGCCCAATAAATGCATTCATGTATCTCTTAACAATAGGGATACCTTCTGAGAAACGTGTTGTTAGGTGACTTTGTTGGGTGAACCTCACAGAATGTATTTATACAAATCTAGATGGTACAGCCGACTACACACCTAGGCTATGTGGTATAGCCCATTGCTCCTAGGCTGCAAACCTGTCCAGCATGCTACTGTACTGAATAATATAGGCAACAGTAGCACAATAGTAAGGGTTTGTGTATCTAAGCACAGCTAAACATGGAAAAGGTACACTAAAAATAGAGGATTATAATTTTGCGGGACTGCTGTCATATATGTGGTCCATGATTGACTTAATAATAGTTATGCTGCACATGACTATAATTGTTTAGTGAACAAACAAGTACACAGACTTTTGTTTGAGTCCCAGAATGTCCCTGATTCATAAGAAGAGCTAGTTTTATTACCTCTGTTTTATAGATACAGCAACTGAGGCTCAAAGACCTAAAGTAACAAAACTGGGGAGAAAGGGAATCAGGATTTGAGCCCACAACACAGCAACATGTACTTTGAAACTGTGAAATCACTTGCCAACACCACATAATAGGGGTGATATTGAGATTGATTATCTTTCTATAGAAGTTGTCTGAACAAATACATTGTATATTATTATGAATTAGGATATCAACACTAAGGGCAAACATTATTGAGTTCTTACAGTACGCTAGACCCTGTGTTAAGGGAATTATATAATTAACTTTCATTAATCTTCAGAATAACCTTGGGAGAGGCACACATGGTTCCAGTTTAAGGATGAAGAAAGCAAGTGTCAAAAAGTTGAAATAATTTGCTCAGTCTCTCAGCTCCCACAGAGCAATGCTGGGATTTGAACCCAATAGTTCTGTGTGACTCCCAAGTTTATGACACTTAACGTGACAATAGACCTTGATGGGCCTCTAGGCTATGTATGTACCAACCTGGGGAAGCCACCTAATCCTGCAGTCCATGGGAATCATTGGCAACTGACTTTGGAAAAAGATGCATGGGCCTCTTTAGTGGCAAAAGTTCATGACATTTAGGTTCAGTCAACCTGCCAAACAGTGTCTGGGGGAAGAGGGAGAGGGGAGTCAATCATCTTGACATTCTGTCATCTTCTGGTGTCTACAGAATGTCACACACCCCGAGTTAGAAAGCACTGTGGTCTTGTTCTTCAAATGTTTGAGACTGTGCTGCCCATTCTCTGTGTGTCAGAGCTCCTGACTGACAAACAGCGGGACTAATATTATATTCACTAATAATAACAGCACTACCCTTTCCTTTGTGTGCATTTGGTGTTCTGGGCATTGTGCAGAGGGGTTTTATTTTTTTAATTTAAGTTCTAGAATAAACATACAGGACATGCATGTTTGTTACATAGGTAAACATGTGCCATGTGGTTTGCTGCACCTATCAACCCATCACCTATTATTAAGCCCTGCATGCATTAGCTGTTTTCCCCACTCCCCCACCGACAGGCCCCAGTGTGTGCTGTTTTCCTCCTGGGGTCCATGTGTTTTCATGGTTCAGCTCCCACTTACTAGTGAAAACATGCAGTGTTTGGTTTTCTGTTCCTGTATTAGTTTGCTGAGGATAATGGCTTCCAGCTCCATCCATGTCCCTGCAAAGGACGTAATCTCATTTCTTTTTGTGGCTGCGTAGTATTCAATAGTGTATATGTATCACATTTTCTCTATCCAGTCTATCATTGATGGGTATTTGGGTTGATTCCACATCTTTGTTATTGTGAATATTGCTGCAATTAACATATGCATGCATGTATCTTATAATAGAATGATTTATGTTTCTTTGGTTATATACCCAGTAATGGGATTGCTGGGTCAAATAGTATTTCTGGTTCTAGATCCTTGGGGCCACACTGTTGTCCACAATGGTTGAACTAATTTACATTCCCGCAAACAGTGTAAAAGCATTCTTATTTCTCCACAGCCTTGCCAGCATCTGTTGTTTCTTGACTTCAATAATTGCCATTCCGACGGCGTGAGATGGTATCTCATTGTGGTTTTAATTTGCAGTTCTCTAATGATCAGTGACGCTGAGCTTTTTAAAGTATGTTTGTTGGCTGCATAAAGGTGTTTTTTTGAGAAGCGTCTGTTCATATCCTTTGCCCACTTTTTGGTGGAGTTGTGTGTTCTTTTCTCATAAATTTGTTTTAATTCCCTATAAATTGTGCAGAGGGTTTTAAATGCATTATCTTACTCTGTAAAGTTCTATTAGTAACTCTGTTTTCCATAAGAGAGCGTTACTAAGGCTCACCAGTGGGTGAGAAACAAGACTAAGGACACTCACATAGTATGTGACTATAGTGGGTTGAATAGTGGTCTCAAAAAGATATATTCACCAGAAATGGAATGTGATCTTATTTAGAAATAGGGTCTTTGCCAGTATGACTAATTTAAAAATCTTGGGATGGGATGGTCTTGGATTTAGGGGGAACTCTAAATCCTATGACAGGTGTCCTTATAAAGAAAAGGCAGAAGGAGATTGGAGACACAGACACACAGGGGGAAGGCCATGTGAAGACAGAGGCAGGCTCTAGAGTGATGTGTCTCCAGGCCAAGGCAGGCTAAGGATTGCTGGCTACTATCAGCAGCTGGGAGAGAGGCATGGCATGGATTCTCCCTCAAGGACTCCAGAAGGCACCAACCCTACCAATAACTTGAATTCAAACTTCTGATTTCCAGAACCGTGAAAGGACTTTGGTCGTTTTAATCCATCCAAATTTGGCAATCTCTTATGGCTATGTGGGACACTAATACAGTGGCTGAGATAGAATTTGGATGCAAGTGACATCAGTAACCTCTGAGTCACACATTTAAAACCAGCTTTTTACTTCTCAATGCATTTGCTCAATTTCTTCATGTTCGTAAATTCAATGACTCAGAGTACTTTAGTTTTCAGAAAAAAATACACATATGCATACACACATGCACACATAGGAAGACATACATATGGATACTTCACCGAGGTTAAATGATCAAGAAGCTTTCTCTTCTATTTTCCTTATACGATTACTATCTCTAAGGAAAATAACAAAAATTAAAAAAAAAAAATTCCAAATTGCCACTGCAAGTCTGATCAAGCAGTCTGTGGGAAAAATAAGCAAACAAGCAAACAAAAACTTCAGTCTTGAAATGCGAAACCAGAGACTTGGATCTTTTTTAACATTGAGAATGTTATTTTGTTAACATGAAGCCTTTTATCTCTGGATTCCAGACAACTTTAAAGACGGAGAGAGTGAGTGTCGTTCTGGTTTTCATTTGATGTGGCCATCGTGGGGGATTGGAGACATGGAAGGAACTATTAAGTTTAAAACATTTGCTCTCATTTTCCAGAGTCAGTAAAAACCAGAAATAGTCCAGACTTATAACCATATGCATTAGTATCTTCTCAGAATTCACCCTACCCAAACTGATAGTACCAAGGATGAAGTTGCCTACCCGCTTCATAGACCATCTGGAGAACTCAGATGTATCCTTCAAGTTCCAGTCTTTATGAGATGCTGTCCTTGCTTTTGTCAACTCCACGCTCTCTCACAAAGCAATGTTGACTATCCACGCCTGTGCACACACTATGGTTTGTATGCACCTCAAATACACCATCCATGATACTTTATGCTATTTGATTGTGTACAGATCTCTCCCTTTAGAAGAAGGGTTTTTTTTTTTGTTTTTTTGTTTTTGTTTTTGTTTTTTTTTTTTTGAGACAGAGTCTTGCTCTGTCGCCCAGGCTGGAGTGCAGTGGCGCAATCTCCGCTCACTGCAAGCTCTGCCTCCCGGGTTCACGCCATTCTCCTGCCTCAGCCTCCCGAGTAGCTGGGACTGCAGGCGCCCACCACCATGCCCGGCTAATTTTTTTGTATTTTTAGTAGAGACGGGGTTTCACCGTGTTAGCCAGGATGGTCTCCGTCTCCTGACCTCGTGATCTGCCTGCCTCAGCCTCCGAAGTGCTGGGATTACAGACTTGAGCCACCGCGCCCGGCAGAAGGGTTTTTATCCCGAGAATTTACAGAGAGTCAATGAAAGGATTTCAAGGGAAGCTGTCAATCCCTTGAAACTATCTGAAAAATTATATGAAAATGTGCAACTTGGGAAATAGAAATTCCTTAGGCTTTCATGAGTTCCCAAAGAACTTCAAGGCTCAAACATGTTTAAAATCTCCTGCGCTAAAGATGAAATTCTTCAAGTTTTCATATCTCTATTGCCCTGTACAGCACCTGGGCCAGTGACATGAAAAGTGCTTATTGCTGGATAAAACTTTGATGGAAATTTAGTTAGAGAGATTCTAAGTTGCTCTGATTTTATGTTTGAACCACTGGAGCTATAAGTGAAGAATTATAAAAAGTTCCAAATTTGTGCAAAATTTTAAGTAACTTTAGGCTGACTCACAGCTTGTTCTTCTCTTAAACAAAAGAGGTCAGGTGTGTATTCTACCAAGAAACTCAACACTTAAAATAGCTACCATGGCTTGCTCTCAGAAACTCACTTTCTAGCTGTCCCAAGAAGTCAGTGCCTAAGAATTTATCCTACAGATCTATCAGCATGAATGTACAAAAATACATGGATATGGATGTAATAGCAAAAAAAAAAAAAAAGGACTCAACTGAATGTCTATCAATAGGAGCTATAATCCTTTAGAACAAGGTCATCAAAATACTTGTAAAGGGCCAAGTGGTAAATATTTTAGGCTTTTTGGAACATGTAGCTCCTGTCTTTAGCAACTGCAACTACTCAACATTGCCATTATAGTGTCAAAGCAGTCACAGTGTGTAAATGAATGCACGTGGCTCTGTTCCAATAAAACTTTACTTACAAAAATAGGCAAGAGGCAGAATTTGGCCAGTGACTGGTAGTTTGTTGACCTCTGCCTTAGAATACTATAGAGCTGTTAAAAAAAAAAGACGTGAAAATGTCCACAATTTTTTTAATTTGCAGAATAATATAACCAGCACACGCATGGTGCTTCTTATATGACTTACTTTAAGTACTGTGTTATTTTATTTTACCCTGACTTACAACCCTATACGTGTAGGCACTCTTATTATTCCCATTTTACAGATGAGGAAACTGACACTTAGAGTTCAGAACCAGTTTCTGACCACAGAATGTGGACTGGCAGAGCCCTGATTTGAAGCAAAGCCAAAACCATAGTGCCAGATGGGAACTCAGTCATGAATAAAGCCCCAGGTTTGCGTGACTTTTTTTTTTTTTTTTTTTTTTTTTTTTTGATGAAGTCTCACATTGTCACCCAGGCTGGAGTGCAGTGGCATGATCCTGGCTCACTGCAACCTCTGCCTCCCGGGTTCAAGTGATTCTCATGCCTTAGCCTCGTAGCTGGGATTACAGGCACCTGCCACCACACCTGGCTAATTTTTGTATTTTTAGTAGAGATGGGGTTTCAGCATGTTGGCCAGGCTGGTCTCGAACTCCTGACCTCAAGTGATTCACCCGCCTCGGCCTCTCAAAGTGCTAGGATTACAGGCATGAGTCACTACATCCGGGCCTTTGCATGACTTTTAATATCTTTGCCTTAATAGTCATCCTCATCACACTCACAGGTACCTTTCATTAGGTGCTTACCAGAGTCCAAGCCCTGTGCTAAGAACATCATAAGCATGATCTCCTTGAACCCTTACCATAAGATGGATGCTATCACTGACCCTCTTTTACAGATAAACGTAACAAGGTGTTGGTGAGGATGATCTGGGGACCCAGGCTGTGGGAGTGGCCAAGAGGCCTGAAGAAACAACAGCAAAGAGTAGTGGTTGCAGACTGGGCTAGAGTCACCTCTGAGTGTTAATCCCAGCTCTGCCGCTCCCCAGCTATGAGACCTTGGGCAAGTCCTATAACCACTTCACCTCTCCTCACCTTGGTTTTCTTGTAAAATGTGGATAAATCCTCTCTCCCAGAATCCTGAGGGTTAGATGAGACTTACTGGCAAACATGATACATGGTATTATAGCAAGGACTCCAAAGATGTTAGCAATTAAATAAGGATGTGGGGGGAGGGTGCTTGAGGAGCCACCAGAAGTCAGAAAATACTCTATACCAATGGCTGGTAAACTGCAGATCATAGACCACATTTGGCCTATCACTTGTTTCTGTAAATAAATTTTTATTCGAATACAACCATGCCCATTTGGTTACATATTGTCTATGGCTGTTTTCATTCTGCAATGTCAAAGTGGAGTAGTTGTAACAGAGACACATAAAAGAATAAGTTGTAGCAGAGACAAAAAAAAAAAAAAGATTAAAATTTTGACTACTGGCCCCTTACAGAAAAGGTTTTCTCCCCAGTCTTGATTCTTGATGAGATATAGAAATCAGAGCAATAGGACACCATTTGACTTTGTGTGGAGGACTATAACACCACCCATCAATATTCAGGATTCCGTCTGACAGAATATTAAACTTTTCTATCCCATTGAATTTTGTCATGGCCATGAGACTTGCTTTAGCCAATGATATATGAGAAAAAGTGACATATTTACTACTGGGCAGAAGCTTTAAGAGCCATTGTGTTTTACCACATTCTCATTGACTTCTGGTACAGTGACTGCTCTGCCAGCCTGGAACTGAGCACGAGGATGACAATCGCACTTGACTGACTCTTGATAGATATATTGGTTACACCTGTAAGCTTTTGGGAGTGTTTGTTACTGTAATGCTTCACTCATGCTGACTGATACATGCTGAGCAGCCCTGAGATTGTTCTTTTATCAAGAGGTTAATGTTAACAGAAACTGGAGCAGCCTAAATAACCCAACTATCTTTGAGGGCTTATAGGTCTGGGCTTCCTATCCTCATTGAGCTGTGAAATGGTTGGCCCTCTGAGTGTCCCTTTAGAGCACAGAGATGTTAAAAGATCTGTCTCAAGGTTAAAAAAAAAAAAAAAAAAAATGAGGACTTTGACTCCTCCATTCCTGCCAGAGGTTGTCAGCTTTGAAAGTAGCTTGGCACAGAAAGGATTTGGAGTCCAACAGACATTGCTTTATACCCTTAATGACCCATTCATCATTTTTTTTCAATGCACATTTATTGATTACCTACTATGTGCCTACTACTTAGCACCTGTACATGGTGCTAAGAATACAGTTGGGAGTGAGACAGACACTAGAACTGGGGGGATGTATAACAGGTAAACCAACAGAAATATTAATGTGATAATTTCATGTCAGAATTAATATTACAAGGACAACAAAAAGTTTAATGTGACATTGTGCAATAGTTTGGGGACGACATTTAACAGGGTGGTCAGAGCAAAGCTAAGGGAATGAGAAGGAGCCTTTCCTGTGAAGATCTGGGAGAAAAGCATTCCAGGTCAAGGGAACAGCAAGTGCAAGGGCCCTGAGGCAAGAACAAGATTTGTATCTAGTCTAGAAAGAAATACTGCCCGTGTAGCTGGAATATAATAAAAGCTCACATTTGCTGAGTGCTTCACACATGCCATGCACTAGATGAACACTTAACATATACTCTCTTATTTAATTAGCACAACCACCCTATCAAACAGGTACTATTATCCCCATTTTTTGAGTAGAAAAACTGAGACACAGAAATGTTTAATGGCCTGTCTAAAGATCAAAAAGTTAGCAAGTGGCAGGACTAGGATTTGAACCTAAGCAACCTCTCTCCAGAGCCCATACTCTTAATTACTGCACGTACTGCTTTGCATGGAGAACAACCAGTTCTGTCAATTTGGGCAGGTGGCTTAGATTCTCAGAGCCTCGGTTTCCACACTGGTGAAACTAAGGCAAAAGAGAGCTGCTGTGACTGTTAACATTAGTCAAGTCGCTGTTTTATAATGGGAACACAATTGAAGTTAGTTCTCATCTCTTCAACTTTTTCAATGAGCCATTATTCATTGAAACTAAAAGGGCATATAAAGAAAATCATGTTTAAAGAGTTTTCATTCTGATATTTTCTCTGAGGGTACAGACATCTATTCAGACACAATTAAGTATTTTTTTTAACATATAGTGTGGTGAGATAGTAATGTCTATTATCTTATGTGTGATTAATGAAATCTGCTAATATAAACAGTGAGAGGACAGGCACTCGGGTTCTCCCAATGGCTACTAATTAAGGAGGTGCTGCTCGTTTTCAGGATGAAAAGGGAACTGCTCTGTCTTAGCTGTCTGTAATAATTTATCAAGAAGTGAAATTTTAAGGACATGACCCAGAAAGACCATGAGAATTTAAAAATCTCTCTTTCCCTTCTAATAATAATATTAAAAATCGTAGCAATAGTACTATAATGTACTAGATGCTGCTGTGTACCAGGTACAAATTAAGTACTTTGCAGGCATATCCCTGTTTAATCCACTCAGCAGCCCTCTCTGGTAAATACCTATGCTGTGTTCAATCTTCAGATGAGGTAACTAGTGCTATAGCAAACAAGGGATGGAGTAAGAAAGCGACACTAAGCATGACCTAGTTAAAGAAGCAAGTCTGAGATTTGGAGAAAGGAACATCTGTAGAATCGTCCACATTTTGTGACATCTGTATATGGGGCACTATGGGAGTAAGGGTGGCAGGGAAACCTAAAAACACACATATTCGCAGATACATGTGCAGACACACAAACACATACTACGTGGTCGAGAAAGAGTTGACTCACATTTAATAAAGTGTAAAATCCTTAAACCTGTATTAATTTTGATTATAAGTTATCACTAGATATAGAAGATGGCAACCCAGAGAAATATAGCGCACACACACTCTTGCATGTTGGGGTCTCATTTTGCACACCGATAAAGAAAAGGTGTACAAACCCAGGAGTGGTTTCCCAAAGCCTGATGCACGCTGTCAGTTATTCACTCATCCCATCACACGCACAGTGCTCGTCGGAATGGAGAGTGAGGGTGAGCCTGGGGATTATACGGGAAGTAAAAGTCACAGGAATGGATGATTGATTAGGTGGGACAAGGGTGGAACGAGATGAAGTTGAACAAGACTCCAAGATTCTTCCAGTGTGATTGAGTGGAAGGCCGAGCATGCCACGGATGCACTGGGGAACAGAAGTGCAACAGCAGGTTAGGGGGAAGGTGTTAAGCTCTGTTTTGGACAGTCCAAGCTTGAGGTGCCTGGGGGACATCCAGGAGCAGATGTGGGGAGACACACGTGGGTGTTTATGGGTCTGAGGCTTAAGCAAGAGACAAGTTAAAAGCCGAGGAGTGAACTAAGGGTGAACCCTGGGACATACTCATGCTGAAGAAGTGAACTGAGGAAGAGGAGTGAGTGGAAAAGTCTGAGAAGAAACATAAAGGTCCAGTCAGGCGCGGTGGCTCACAACTGTAATCCCAGCACTTTGGGAGGCCGAGGGGGCAGATCACCTGAGGTCGGGAGTTCGAGACCAGCCTGACCAACATGGAGAAACCCCGTCTCTACTAAAAATACAAAATTAGCCGGGCGTGGTGGCACATGCCTGTAATCCCAGCTACTCAGGAGGCTAAGGCAGGAGAATCGCTTGAACCCGGGAGGCAGAGGTTGTGGTCAGCTGAGATTGTGCCGTTGCACTCCAGCCTGGGCAACAAGAGCAAAACTCCATCTCAAAAAAAAAAGGTCGAATTCAACTGTTTCATAGAATGATATAGTTATTAAGAAGGTGAAGACGGCTGTGGATGGGATCAGACATAACCAGTAAGGGGAGGGATAAAAGGAGAAAGGCAAATATGTGAAGGAAGACAAGGAAGTGGCTACAAAGGAGGGTGGCACATATGAGACCTCAGGGTCCTTGTAGTTAATTATAGTGGCCAAAGTCACATCCTGTAATCTAGGCTAGAAGACCTCCTTCAGTTGCCTTTAAAGATGGCTCCGTGTTTTGCAAAGAACAAGGACCTTGGAGTAGGCAGCCCTGAATTTAAATCTGGGCTCTGTAACTTCCTAGCCGAGTGATGTTGGGCAAACATCTTCAATTCTCTGAGCTTCAATATTATTATTCAGTAGCCCATGAAATGGGACTAATAATGTTTTACTCAGAGAGTCGTTTTAAAAATACATCTTGGTAGTGATAGTTTTTTGTTTTTTGTTTTTTGGTTTTTTTTTGAGACGGAGTCTCGCTCTGTCGCCCAGGCTGGGGTGCAGTAGCCGGATCTCGGCTCACTGCAAGCTCCGCCTCCCGGGTTCACACCATTCTCCTGCCTCAGCCTCCAGAGTAGCTGGGACTACAGGCACCCGCCACCACGCCCGGCTAATTTTTTGTATTTTTAGTAGAGACGGGTTTTCACTATGTTAACAAGGATAGTCTCGATCTCCTGACCTCGTCATCCGCCCGCCTCGGCCTCCCAAAGTGCTGGGATTACAGGCGTGAGCCACCGCGCCCGGCATGTAGTGATACATTTTCAGTACAGGTATAGATTATTCATTTTATCCTCACCTCATTGTGTATGTTTGTATGAGTGTGGGTGGGGTGTGTGTGTGTGTGTGTGTGTGTGTGTGTGATTATGAATGATCAAAAAACTAAGACGAAGGGACTTTACAGACTCCAGTCATTGAAAATTCCAGAAGAATCACTTTCAGACAGAGCTGGGTTCGTGGATTCAGATGAGACCAAGTCTTTTCCTTGTTCTGTACTCCAGCCCGGCTTCCCCTTGAGTAGGCTCCATTCTGAGGGTGATGTTGAAGTGGCCGCTTCCAGCTTTGAGCAGACTTTTTAAAAAAAAACCCTGATTGAAGCATGAATGACATAATAAAAAGCTGTGTACATTTTAAATATACACAGTTTGGGATAAGTATACACCCAGGAAATCCTCACCACCATCAAGTCAGCTGACTTCTTAGCTTTTAGCAACAACCACCTTACAGCACATAACCCCTCTCTCAAAGGCTCAAAGAAAAATCTCAGCTTTCAGTCTCTGTTGACTCCAATTGGTCGGACTTGAGACGCAGGCTTATTCAGAACCAATCACTGGCCAGCAACACTCTGATTGGCTGGGCCTGAGTGGGTCACATGACATCCCTGGAACCCAACCTTCCAAGGACTGGGAAGGTGCAAATCAACATTTTGTTAACAAAAGACTGGATATTGGACATTTACAAAGGTCAACTCCTGTGTGTGTGTGTGTGTGTGTGTGTGTGCGTGTGTGTGTGTGTGCATGTACACATTTTCCTAGCTTATTACTTCATAGACATGTTTGGGTTTATTTCCGCCTCAATCATTCTCACGGTCATTCATGAATATAAGAAAGTTGCACCAAGTACCTGGTCCATGCAGTTCTCTCTGGGGCAGGCACTGCAATGTGGTGTCACCCAGGATCCTTAGCTACACTCTCTCCCTGGGAACTTAAGAAGAATGCCTTCGGCCTCTGCTGAGTCAGCGGGTTGACAAAGACCTCTGACACCCGCTTGGCCTTTCCCGGAACCTTAAGAAGGAAGAGGAGAGAGCCTCAGAGGGCAGGTTTAAAATTAGAAGGGAGTGCAACACTGCCTGTGGTTCTTGAACGTCAGCCATTCGGGAGGAATGGGAGATAAGGTGGTCAAGAGACAGGAAGCATTTATTTAAGATTCCTATCACACTGGGAAGCTGGAGAGGGAGTTTAGTTCAGGGGAAGAACAGGATGTTGCCAGGATCTGGGGCAGGGCCAAGGGCAGGGGGGCATGGAGGGAACGGATATTGAAAAGAGGGAGCTAATCAGCCAGGGTTTAAGGAGAGAAGGTTTGGAGAAGTCCCAAGCAGGAAGTCAGCCAGGAAAGAGGCCCCTAGGGAGTTCAGGTCTCTTCAGTCGCAGAAGGGAGATGGATCTTCTCTTGGAAGACCTTGGATCTCTTCGGTGAAGCCGATGTGTTTCTGGGTGGTCTCCTTGGAAGGGGACTTCATTTAACTCTTATGTGAGCTCTTGGTTTGGTGTTCTCCCTGATGTCTTTCTGCTGGTCTCCCAGCTTGGAGGCCACCACACTGACATTCTCTGAAGGGCACCACCCTGAAGTTCTGCCTTGGCGTTGAAGGCTACAGAAAGTTAAAGGCCACATTGGTTGCAGACCCTGTGGTTGATTTCCATCCCATATGCATGTGGGGGCCTAGTGGTGAGTACAAGCCTTTCCCTTTTTTCCCCTTAGGGAAAACACATAGTTTCTCCAGTCTTCAAAAAAGACCCCTTAGCAAAACGCAAATTTAGTGAAGAAAATCTATGAAAAGGTCATTTGCAAAATGGAAAAATACAAGTGACCAACATACACCAAAGAAAAAACTATAATCATAATTCAAATAACTCACAACTGCATTACTGTGGCAAGCCAAGTATTGCCATAAACCTTGGACATACATTAATTCATGTTAATCCTTTTTGACAACCCTAAGAAGCATTTTCTTCATTTCATAATACAGTCCAATAAACCAAGACATGCAGGGGTTAAGTCCCTTGTCTAAGATCACAGCTCCCAAGTGGCAGAGTTGGAAGGAAAGAGGATTGTATTAATGGCCCAATGGATAAAAGCCTGAGTTTGCAGCTGACAAAACTGGCTTTGGGAAAGTGACTTGACCTCTCTGAGCCTTAGCTTACCCAGTACAGAAAGTGAGTATGCGATAGAACCCACATCACAGAGTTGCAGAAAAATTTTAGCAAGATAGCATATGGTTAGCACAGTGCATTCGTATTGGGAAAAAGTGCAATAGACAGTCGACTTTTGTTATTCTTGATTTAGAGGTTCTACTATAGCAGCACTCCCTGTCTACATCTGACAGGGGTTACAAAAAGTCCACTCCTGACAACAGAGGCCAGAAGCCTCAAAGAGCAGGGCTGAGATGTATCCCACCGTCACCCTCCTCTCCTGGCCTCTTCTGCAGACACAGCTAAGACCTCCGAGGGCACCTCCCACTCACCCACTAACCAACCCTCTGGGGAAGCATCTGGACCACAGGGGATGATCAATGACAGAGTATTTGCTCAGCTCCACACCCACGGTCCATCTGGAGAGACACCCTTGGATTCAAGACTAAAGGCTTCCAGGAAAAGTGGTGAGGCTCAAGGTCATCGGTCAGTCCATAACTGACCACCTTGCCTCTGGGGACAGTCTGGAGCTCTCAAATGGGACATCTGCCTTTCTTATTCCCAGGGGGAGTGTCTGCTCCCTTTTGCTCTTTAAAGAAGCAGTCACACATTATTATTATTACTACTGTGATTGCTGCATTGATTGAATGCGCCCATGTTCAGGGCCCTATGCTAAATGCTTTACATGAATTTCCTCATTTTATCCTCACTATAACTCAAAGTGGTGGGGATTATTTTTAGCCGTATTTGACAGCCTGCTCAGTTTGTTCTCAATCGCCTCTAAGCTTCCTCTGCTGAAATGATCCTCCGCCATCCATTTTTCAACTGACCTGTTTTTTCAAGTAGGCAAGTTAGCTCCTCCAGGAAGCCTTCACCAACCATGAGCTAGGCTGGGTGCCTTGTCATGGTGCCCTCGTCTTCCTCCATCTTCATAGCACATTGTATGCCTATATTTACCCAACAATCTGAAATATTTGCTTACTGCTGGTCTACTTCGTGAGATTATAAGATCTAAGAAAGAAGGGACTGTGCTTATCTTGTATTCTTTCTGCCTAGTATAATTGCACATAGTGGTTTCTCCATGAAATATTTGTGGATGGGTCAGTCTGATGAGACCACATTCAGATGAGTGGATTCAATTCTAGATACTCTTGTTTATTAAGAGAAAGAGGTGCACATCACTTCTGGAGGTCTCTCCTGGAGAAACTCTTCTATTTTTGCACAAGGAGACATATACAAGTATGTCCATTACAGAATAATTTATGATAGAAGAAATTGGAATCAACTGAGATGTCCATCAACAGGGGACTGGATACGTGCAGTGTTACACATGCACATGTTTTAAGATTGCAATCAAAGTAGACAAACCAGAGTTATATGTGTCAACAGGGAGATTTCTGAGAATATGGAGAGAAAATTCTGTTTGCGAAGTGATTCATGTCCCATCTATGAAATTCAAAACACCCAAGAGGACATCTATATTTTTAAGGGTTCATGTATAAGTATGTAAAATTATATTAAAATGAGAGTATATACTCTGAGTTCATAATAGTATATTGTGTTTGTGTGGATAGCCTGGATGAGAACATAGAATTGGAACCAGGAGTATGCATTGAGGGGAGTTTAAGGTTACTGTGATGTTTCAATGGTATTTAAAAGCTGTGCCTTTATGTATTCATTGAGTAATCTTGAAAAGTGTAAATATAAAAGAGAGACAGTTACAAAATATGCTTGCATGTTCATAATGGTTTATTACGGATATGGGTGGGTCTTGGTTTTTTTTTTGAATTTTTTTTTTAATACTTTAAGTTCTGAGGTACATGTGCAGAACGTGCAGGTTTGTTACATAGGTATACATGTGCCATGTTGGTTTGCTGCACCCATCAACCCGTCATCCTCATTAGGTGTTTCTCCTAATGCTATCCCCCCTCTAGCCCCCCATCGCCCCGCAGACCCCAGTGTGTGATATTCCCCTTCCTGTGTCCGTATGCTCTCATTGTTCAACTGCCACTCATGAGTGAGAACATGTGATGTTTGGTTTTCTGTTCTTCTGTTAGTTTGCTCAGAATGATGGTTTCCAGTTTCATCCATGTCCCCACAAAGGACACAACTCATCCTTTTTTATGGCTACATAGTATTCCATGGTGTATATGTGCCACATTTTCTGTATCCAGTCTATCATTGATGGACATTTGGGTTGGTTCCAAGTCTTTGCTATTGTGAACAGTGCCAATATAAACATATGTGTGCATGTGTCTTTATAGTAGAATGATTTATAATACTTTGGGTATATACCCAGTAATGGGATTGCTGGGTCAAATGGTATTTCTAGTTCTAGATCCTTGAGGAATCACTACACTGTCTTGCACAATGGTTGAACTAATTTGCATTCCCACCAACAGTGTAAAAGCATTTCTATTTCTCCACATCCACTCCAGCATCTGTTGTTTCCTGACTTTTTAATGATCACCATTCTAACTGGTGTGAGATGGCATCTCATCAGGGTTTTGATTTGCATTTCCCTAATGACCAGTGATGATGAGCTTTTTTTCATATGTTTGCTGGCCACATAAATGTCTTCTTTTGAGAAGTGTCTGTTCATATCCTTTGCCCACATTTTGATGGGGTTGTTTGGTTTTTTCTTATAAATTTGTTTAAGTTCTTTGTAGATTCTGGATATTGGCCCAATCTATATGGATAGATTGCAAAAATTTTCTCCCATTCTGTAGGTTGCCTGTTCACTCTGATGATAGTTTATTTTGCTGTGCAGAAGTTCTTTAGTTTAATTAGATCCCATTTGTCAATTTTGGCTTTTGTTGCCATTGCTTTTGGTGTTTTAGTCATGAAGTCTTTGCCCATGCCTATGACCTGAATGGTATTGCCCAGGTTTTCTTTTAGGGTTTTTAAGGTTTTACATCTTACATTTAAGTCTTTAATCTATCTTGAGTTAATTTTTGTATAAGGTGTAAGGAAGGTGTCCAGTGTCAGTTTTCTGCATATGGCCAGCCAGTTTTCCCAACCTCATTTATTAAATAGGGAATCCTTTCCCCATTGCTTGTTGTTTTCAGGTTTATCAACGATCGGATGGTTGTAGATGTGTGGTGTTATTTCTGAGGCCTGTGTTCTGTTTCATTGGTCTACATATCTGTTTTGGTACCAGTCCCATGCTGTTTTGGTTACTGTAGCCTTGTAATATAGTTTGAAGTTAGGTAGCATGATGCCTCCAGCTTTGTTCTTTTTGCTTAGGATTTTCTTAGCTATATGGGCTCTTTTTTCATTCCACATGAAAATTAAAGTAGTTTTTCTAATTCTGTGAAGAAAATCAATGGTAGTTTGATGGGGATAGCACTGGATCTATAAATTACTTTGGGCAATATGGTCATTTTCACAATATTGATTCTTCCTATCCATGAGTGTGAAATGTTTTACCATTTGTTTGTGTCCTCTCTCATTTCCTTGAGCAGTGGTTTGTAGTTCTTCTTGAAAAGGTCCTTCACATCACTTGTAAATTGTATTCCAAAGTATTTTATTCTCTTTGTAACAATTGTGAATGGGAGTTCACTCATGATTTGGCTGTTTGTCTATTATTGGTGTATAGGAATGCTTGTGATTTTTGCACATTGATTTTGTATCCTG
>NW_012108685.1:85675-93666 GCF_000951045.1 Mandrillus leucophaeus
GGAAGGAAGGAAGGAAGGAAGGAAGGAAGGAAAAAAGAACGGAAAGAAAGAAGGAAGGGAGGAAGGCAGGCAGGGAGGAAGGAAGGAAGAAAAGAAGGAAGGAAGGAAAGGAGGGAGGGAGGGAAGGAAAGAAAAGGAAAGGAAAGTAAAAAGGAAAAGGAAGGGAAGGGAAGGAGAGAGAAATAAAAGCTTGTATAATGTAGAGAATTTGGGAAGTAAGGAACTGGGAAACTAAGGCAGATTAGTAATAGTTATAGAAACAGATTTTTGGTTCAGGAAAGATTCAAACTCCACCTTCACATATTTTCTGGGAGAGAAAAGTAGAGCAAATTAAAGACGCTAAAGATACAGCAGATTTCAGCACAATGTAATAGGAAGAAATTCTCATTAAAGACTTTCAGATAAATGTTAACTATCTAAACATACAGTAACTTATCTTCCTTTAAAATATCATTTAATGCTACAAATAAATTTGGAGCCTTCTCTCCCTGCTCCCTCGGAAGTATGTATTGTCAATTTGTTAATTACCTTTTAGAACTTTTCAAACATCTTTGCACCCACGTCCTTACCGTAGAAAATATATAGTTTAGTTTTTTGTTGCTCTAAGCATGAATAGTGTTACAATACTGTACTAAATTTTCAGCAGCATGTTCTTTTTATTAATTATTGTTTTTCTGAGATTTCTCCATTGGGATACATTATAGACTTAGTATGTTCTTTTTTATGACTATATAATGTTCCATTGAAGGAATATTTTACATTTTATGCATTCACTCCTTTGTTGGGAGATATACAGGTTGGTTCAGATTTTTTTGCTAATACAGTGTAGCTGTGAAACCCTCTTTACACTCTTCCTCCCACATCTCTGTAAGGGTGTACTTGCTGGACAGTAGGAAGAGCACGTTTTCAATTTTAATGCATTCTGTCAATTTGCCCAAAGGAGTGCTAGATAATGATGAGATATCTGGGACTATACTCAGCCACCTTGCAGGAATAAGTTCCTCATCTCTGCAAGTGTCCAAGCATTGACTGGACAGCTCTTGGCATGACTATTGTGAAGGGTTTGCTGGCCCTAAATAACCATCAAGGTCTCAGCCAACAGAATAATGCTACAATCTCTCATCTCCCTGAAGCGGGACCTCCACTTGATACAACTCACGCCAAGATCCCCAGCTGCAGTGATGAGGAAAAGTCATCTTTTCTGCAAATTTGGAAGAGCTATCAGGGACATGTTTGTCAAACCACATGTTTCTTGTTCCTATTGTGTTATATTTTATTCTAGTTGAGGATATCGTAACTAAATCCCTCATGTTTTGTTGGAGATTGGAATGAATAGGCTTGGGTCCAAATTCTAAATCTGTACCAAGTAGCTCTATGATCTTGGGCATGTTTTTTGACTTCTCCATGCATCAGGGTTTTTTGTCCATAGAATGGGAAAATCCATACCCCTATCTCATTCTTGTTTTGATGATTCCATTGGTTGGTGGATGAAATGTGCCTAACAAGTAAGCCCATCCTTTAAGTGTTCTTACTAATGGCTGCTGAGTTTATTACCCTGAGTGGTTGGGGGTTGCAGCGTGCTTGTCACCACACAAACTGACTGTCTTTGAGATGCAGAGGTTGGGAGAAGTCTTTGCTCTTGGACAGGAAGGAGATTCAAGGCTTAACCAATTCAAGGCACCCATTGCAGCGGCCAGCAAAACCCTTTGTTCAGCATTTTATCTTTTTCAAAGCACATCTATTATCTCATCTGTTCATCAAAGGCCCCTGCAAGGAAGTCCAGCAGAGGATAGGCCCAAGGAGAGATGACTCAGGAATCTGAAAGTCAAGGCCAGAAGCTTCTCTGACAAGCAGCTCATTGGACTGAGTTTATCCGCTGATCTTGGCCTGGGAGGAGGGTTAGGCTGCCCAGGCCAGGCCTGAAATACACACAGAGAGACTTCCTTTTCCCTGACCGTGGACTGCACTCTTAAGCCCAGCCAGATGGGCTGCAGATGTGAGCTCTGGGCTGCAAGGGAGGCTGGGAGAATGGACAAGACTCATACCCTTGAATGGGACTGTAAGTCCCAATCCAGGTCCCACAGTACCATAGGAGCATCATGCTGGGATCTTGTGGCTCTCTCTGAGTTCAAATTTACAGAGTTTTGGACTCAGGAAGGTGGTGCTGGAGATATTGTCATGCTTCTGCAATGCTGGTAGCTATGTCAAAGAACATCTCCGGCAACAGCCATCTCATCTTGCTGCGTTCAGGTCAGCTTGGAAAGAAGCAACAGCCTTGTGTCATTCCTGCAGCTACAGCAAGCCCTGGAAAGCTATGAGGTTGCTGAATACCTTCTTCCAGTGGATTTCAGGTCTTCCCTTGCCTCATCCTTCTTCGGCCTATTCCAAAGTTCAAGGTCCCTTCCCTCAATGCTATAGCTTAAGCATAGCCATTGTTGACTTTTATCTCAAGGGACCAGTTGCCACTGTCAACTCATTCAGAGTGGAACTATTTGGAGTTCTGCTTTGGAAATCATAATTCCCTGTCTCCAAGAGAGGCCTCAGAAACTTTGCTTCTGGACGTGGTTGAGGAAAGGTTCCTGACTCGGCCAGACCTGGGTTTGGCCATCCATGGCTGTGTGACTTTGGAAAAATCATCTCACCTCTCTGATCTCAGGATTCTCATTAGTCGAAAGTGGGGAATCATCCCTATCTCGCAGGGCCATTGGGAGGATGAAAGAAAACTTGTTCAAATGCCTGTTATAGTGCCCGGCATGGAGTCCACGCTTCTTTAGGGGTTGCTACTGTTGCTCTGGTCACTATTATTGTCATTGTTGGCAGGGTACTGCAGAGTAGCAGCCTCTTTTCCTTCCTCAGCCAGATGGTCATATAGTCAGATGGACCTGCATTCTACTTTCAGCATCCCCTTACTAGCTGTGTGGCCTCAGAAGATCTACTTAGCTTCTCTGAGCCTGCCTCAGTTTCCTTACATGTAAAGAGAAGTTTAGACAGTTTAATCCACTTCTCTAAAATCACATATCCACTAAGGAATTTCAACTTCAACCTGTTAAGTTCAAGGCACTGAATTGCTTAATTATTACACATGAATATTTTGATCATATTTATTAATATTTCCCTTCACTATTTTTCTGAAACTGACCAGGAAGGAGGACTATCTGAATATGATCTCTTCTTCAGATTCCAAAGTCCTGCCTCAAAGTCCAGGTCCAGCCCAGCAGACCATCACTTTCCTCTGCAAAATAAATAAATAAGTAACTAAA
Source organism: Mandrillus leucophaeus (assembly GCF_000951045.1). Classification (NCBI taxonomy): domain Eukaryota; kingdom Metazoa; phylum Chordata; class Mammalia; order Primates; family Cercopithecidae; genus Mandrillus; species Mandrillus leucophaeus. The sequence goes on from NW_012108685.1 coordinate 88,936, forward strand.
TGAATGCAAGCAAGCAAGCAGCCTAAAATAAACCATAGGAGAGTGATTTGGGGATTCTCTGGAAATATTCACAAAAGGAGGATTTGAAGAAGGCAAATGGGATTTGCCCAACTCCAGAAAGGACCTTGATAAAATCTGCACATCAAAGGAAGCCCAAGGCTTCAAAAGGCAGGCTCTGGGTTCTGCCCTTTCTGCCTCCAGGCATGGCTAACTGGTTCACCTGCCGCCAAAGCCAGAAGTTGCAGATTAGGGAGCTAGGGGTTTCGTGGCAGGCACCTCACAGTGGTCAAGAGTGTGTCTCTGGAGGCTGACACAGCTGACTGGGCTTTTCCAACCTTTCATTCCTCAGCTCTGGGATCTTCACCTGGGCTCCAAACATCCAATAGCTCTGTGGATGGAATTCAGGACACTCATGAACCTGGACAGCAAGAAAATACATCTTTGTTGAATAGCCTCAAACTGAGATTAAGTATTTCTTTCCATTAATTCTGAATATAGGCAACATATATATAGCAGGCTTGGGAGTCTCTGTGACTTCGTCACCAATAAAAATCACTGATATTGGCATATCACATCACGTGTCACAGAGAACTTGATATCCTTTATCCTCATGACACATCTGCCATTGTGGTTGTTATTAGATCTGCTGCTGGAACTTTATATTTCACAAGTTGAAAAAGAAGCACAAATATCACTGTATTACAATTTCTTCCCTATTTGATAACTGTACTTTAATGTAGTTGATTTCTTTAGTAATCTTATTTATCTATCTTACTTTATGGATTTTAAAACACTATTCTGAGAAGGGGTCCTGAGGCTTCAGTAGACAGCCAGAAGTCTATGGTGTGTACACACATGCACACGCATGCACACACAATATCAGAACCCCTGTAGAACAGCCGATAGACTCTTTCAGCCTCGGTTTTCTTATCAGTGAAATGGTTCTAAGAATCCTTTCAGTGCATTTGTGAACAACACCTGTACCCATGTGTGTGAAAGTGCCCGGCACATAGGAAATATTCAATAAATGCTAACTTTCCTCTTTCTTCTTGATGGTCACGTGCATACAACCTTGGGCCAAGAGGTAGTGTATTTACCACCTGCCTTCCGTGGCCTCCCTTGAAGGGCTGGTTGCTACACACTGGCTCACATTTATTCCCCTGTATTAAATGCCCCTCCCACACTGCCACGACACACGTCCAGTAAGAGGGAGCTTGACAAGATCACAAATATTTGAACAATCCTTGGGGTAACACGGGGCAATGACCCCAAAGTACGTGCTGCACCAGCTGAAAGTTTATCCTAGAATGACAAACGTGACAACTCACAAAGTGAGGGGGGAAAGGGCCAGATAAGATAAAGAGCACCTACAGAGCCTAAGGCACACCTCGTGCAAAGAGAAAGAAATTCAGCACTGAGTGGCATTAGGGGAGTAAGACCACCAAGTCAAATAGTCTATTTTCTAGAAAGTTCCCAGCATCTGGGGTATAGTACAGACAGTTCATGTAAATGCAGCTTTGTAGCTAGCTGTGACCCTGGGTAAGATGTTGACCTTCCCGTGTGGCTAGGAAAAATCAGAGAGATCGCTGTAAAGCACTGGTGTGCTCTTTGAACAGAGTAAGCCTTTAGCAAAAGATGCTATTATTGTTCTTATTACTAACACTATTATGTTGATATATAAAGTTGCTAATATCCCAGACTCAGTGTCAGAGAGTCCACTTCACCAATTAAAACTATATACCCTTGGGCCACTTTAAGTTTTTGTGCCTCAGTCTCTTCATCGTGACATGGAATAGCATTCGTGTCATGTAGGGTGGTTGTGGGAATTAATTGAGACAATATACAAACTGGGCTTAGGTTGGAGCCTGACACAGAACAAACACAGATTAAGAGTTAGCTGTAAATATCATTATTATCATCATCATAAATCATTACAGACTGGACATAGAGAAATGGAGTCCTCGGAAAGAAACAAATGAAAAGATAACTTCTTGGTGAGATAGAGATCTGGACCAAGGGTAGGCAAACCATCCTCCATCTGATTTTGTAAATAAAGTTTTATTGGAACACAGCCATGCCCATTCATTTATGCATTGTCTGCAGCTGCCTTCACACACAGCAGCAGAGCTGGGTAATTGCAACAGGGACTTTATGAACCACAAAGCTGAAATATTTACTATTTGGTCCTTCAGGAAAAGTTTGTCTCCTCATGTGGAGAAGTGGTGGTATCTTGACAAGATGCCCCATGGGGATGCTAATGAGACATTTGACATAAGCTAATTATTATTTTTCTGTGTTGGCGTATTATACAGCTGAGAAGAATAACATCCTTTCTTCTATCCACCCTTGTGTACATCCATCTACTCATCTATTTATATTCAAAAAATATTCAGACACTGTCCTAGGTGTTAGGGATGGAGAAAAGAGCTAAGTCAATCTGGGCAGGTGACAAGTGAATGGGTAATTGCAATTCAGTGTGGCAGATGTTGGAAATCAGTCAGGGCTAATCCTTCCCATGGTTTGTGTGAATTAGCAAAAGCTGAAAAAGGTACTCCCTTGGAGCAGTCATGACTTGGTGAATCAGTGGATCTCAGCTCTCATTGGCCACTTTGGCCAGACCATTTGCACAGTGCCCAAACAGCACAACTTTATATGGCAGTCCTGAGAGCAGTCACTACAGTGTGCAAGTGGGATTGAGAAGGGCGAAGTCACATTAGGGAGGAATCCAGGGTAGAGGTCTCAAGTGAGACTTCGTGAAGTAGGAAATGAGAGCTGAGTCTTGAGAGGGGAATAGAGGATGAGGGAGATAAGTGGGATGGGACAGGTGACAAGGAAGACATTCTCAGGTAAAGAAAAGTACTTGAGTAGACAGTGGGGCCAGGATGAAGGTGGGAAGGGCCTGGTGGGTACTGACCCTGCAGAGAGCATGGTGTGGTTACAGTATGAATTGCTGCAGGGATAATTTCAGACCCCATCAACTCAACTCCCGTCTGTTTTATATTCTGATCATAACTCAAATCTGCTCACTTCTCTCCAATGCTACCATCACCTTCTGTACAAGACCATCAAGAACTCCCACCCTGATGACTGCCAAAGTCATCTCAATGGTCCCACCAACACCTCCCTGGCTGTACAGCCAGAGGGATCGTTCTGAAGTCAATCTGATAATGATTCTCCGCTGCTCTAGCACCTGCCATGGCTCCTCTGCGCTCACAGATCAAATCCACACTGCTTAATGTGCAATCCAAGAGTGTTTCTGGTTCAATCTCTGCTTCTTCCATTTTTATACTGCTGTAGAGAACTGCCTGAGGCCAGATGTGGTGGCTTACATCTGTAATCCCCACACTTTGGGAGGCCGAGGTGGGTGTATCATGAGGTCAAGAGATTGAGACCATCTTGGCCAACGTAGTGAAACTCTGTCTCTGCTAAAAATACAAAAAAATTAGCTGGGCATGGTGGTGCATGCATGTAGTCCCAGCTACTACGGAGGCTGAGGCAGAAGAATCACTTGAACCCAAGGAAGGTGGAGGTTGCAGTGAGCCAAGATCGCGCCACTGCATTCTAGCCTGGGGACAGGGGGAGACTCCGTCCAAAAAAAAAAGAACTACCGGAGACTGGGTAATTCATAAAGGAAAGAGGTTTAATTGACTCATAGTTCAGCATGGCTGGGGAGGCCTCAGGAAACTTACAATCATGGCTGAAGGTGAAGCGGAAGAAGCCACCTTCTTCACAAGGCAGCAGGAAGGAGAAGTGCTGAGCAAAGGGGGAAGAGCCCCTTATAAAACCATCAGATCTCATGAGAACTCACTCGCTATCCAAGAATAGCATGGGGGAACCACCCCCGTGATCCAATTGCCTCCCACCATGTCCCTCCTGCGACGTGTGGGGATTACAATTCCGATGACAACATGAGATGAGATTTGGGTGGGGACGCAGCCAAACCATGTCACCTTTCCCCAAAAATGCTTCCCCAGAGATTCTTTTTCTTTATATTTTCGTAAATTAGAATTCCTGTTTCTCTCCTTTTGTACAAATCAGCCAAGTAAACAGTTTTTTATATATATATCCTCAAGTAAACACTATATAGATGCTTCTTTCAACATATAAGCTATATATATATATATATATAAAGTTTATGTGTATGGTGTTTGCATATACAAAAGTATAGATATAGACACAGAAATAGATGTAGACATAGATATAGACTGCATGCCAGCTTGGTTCAGGGAAGGCCACCTAGAAACCTTGTCTCTGGTCTCGCAGCTTCTGTCTTTGCCCTTCTCCAAAAAGCAACCAGAGGGATTTTATTATAACCTAAGTCAGACCATGTCACTCTTCTGGTCAAAACTTTCCCACACTGTCTGTCTCACTCGGAGTAGAAGCTAAAATCCATTCAATAGTCCACAGAGCCCTTCAAAATCTGGCCTACATTGTTTCTCCAACTTCATCTCTCAGTGGCTTCTCGCTCATTTCACACCACTCCACTTTTAAGAGCCTTCGTGCAATTCCTCAAACATTCCAGTCACACTTCCACCTTGGGACCTTTGCATTGGCTGTTTCCGCTTCCTGGAAGACCCTTCCCACAGATCTCTGTGTGACATTCTCTGTCTCTCTCCTTTCTCATCCCCCTCAAGACTTTACTCAAATGTTACCCTCTCATAGATATTTTCTCTTATAACTATATTTAAAATGGCAAACCATTCCCAAATTTTTAACTTTTTTTTTTTTTTT
>NW_012108685.1:99411-100304 GCF_000951045.1 Mandrillus leucophaeus
ACACACACACACACACACACACACAGAGTCCTTTCTCGAGCTGTTTTTCTCTCCAGGAGCAATGAAGACAAAAACTCCTCACACTGTTTGATTCTCAACTTTCCTGTCCCCAGCAGATACTGGGTATATATTCGCAGATGTGGCAGCCTGCCTGGCTGAACCCCAGAGGTCTAGCATGTCTAAGATAAGGCAAGACCCTCTGAATGCCAAGGCAGGAGATAGAATGGTTAATAACTTTAGTGGAGAACCTTGAGATAAAATGGGTTAAAGTGTTTGATTTTTGCAGCTCTGTAAGGTTACATTCAGCTTCCAGTCCTTGTTTCTCTCCCCTACTCTCTCACCCTCTTTTTCTGCCTCCCGATGAAAAATATGCTCCGGCTTAATAGAATTACTCTCAGAGCCATCAATGCAAACGCTGTTTCAGGGCAATCTCATTCGAACAAATGTATTTTTATTTGAACAGTGTTACTTGAAAAATTAAATCGCTGTATCTGTTCCCTTTTCCCTCCCTCCCCCCAGCCATCCACACGGCCCTCACAATGGGGAGGAGAGGCGAGCAGGGCAGAGCTGAACTGTTTTTAAATGAATTTGATCTGATTTAATGATTCCTCTCTGCATTAATTAACAGTGAAACCAGCCAATATGTTGTGTCATTCATAGATGGATCCACCGGCATCCGTTTTATTTTTGGAGTTGACTGAATGTATCACTCTTCAGACTTACTGTCTTTGAAAAGTTCAGAGTTAGATTAGAGGAGGCCTGGTGGAGATGTGGGGACTGGACATGTCCACATGAGTGCAGGTGTGTGTGGGTTTGGGAACCTCTGTGGTCCATTGAAATAGGGGCAGTTACCCAGAGGTTGGTACCAAAGAGATCTAGGTTCGAATCTCAAG
>NW_012108685.1:101509-103319 GCF_000951045.1 Mandrillus leucophaeus
CATACCATATAATTAATTATTATTCTTTTAAAATCTGTTTCTATTGCCTTGAAAGTTCCATGACAACAAGGATTTATGCCTATTTTGTTTACTGTAATATCCACTGCAACTAGATTAAACCATGGCACATAATAGATGCTCAGTTAATACTTGGAAAGTGAATGAATCCCCTACTTTATTGCAGTCAGTATACCTTTATTAGTGCATTTATAGATCCCTTTGATGTGTTTGTTAGCCATGTCACACTATGAGTTAACACTTATGCTTTAGTTGCCTCAAACCTTACAGTTTTTGTTTGTTGATCTGTTTTGCTTACCATTGTAACGATGTAGGACAAACTTCTGTGCTCCCAGAAGCCAGCAGTGCAGACAGAGTTAACTTTAAGCCTGAGCACCCCACTGGGTGTCCCAGAGACCCTCCTCTTGCCCTGACTTGTTGACTGGCCACCTTTTTTGGGTTTGCTGTAGTTTGTTTACCTTGGACTGTGCTTTCTCCCTGCGGTTTGCTGCCCTGGGCCTCTGGTTTGAAGTCAGCCGCCCAATGGCCTCGACACCATCACCTCGCCTCCAGCCACGGGCCATGCTCCACACGCCACCGACACTTTGGCCAGGGGGAGGGGAGAGATGGCTTAATCATTGCAGGTCAACACCCAGCCTGGATCTGCCTGATGGACAACAGTATTGATAGTCTAGCTGACCCTTGTTCGACAAGCTGACATTCCCCATATTTCACAGGCCGACGCTGGACGTGCATCAAAGAGACTGTCAGGTCACCAAACAGCTAATTAAAGCAATAAAGAGTCAGGAAGGCTAAATGGCCCCTTTCTCCCTCGGGAGCCTAAGGTCCCTTGTAGGAACCTGCATGTTTCCTTCTTCCCTGGAAGTGCAGTTCAAAATTGAGAGGATATTGGGGAATGTCCCAGCAAGCCCTCGGATCAGAAAAAAGATGAAGGTAAGTTCCAGACACTAGGTTCCTATCCCGCTCTTGACCCAGCCCCATCTCCACCATTATTTCCATTTTCAGGAGTTCAATATGAGTGTGCAAACTAGAGTCCCCAAAGCTCATTCCTCTAGGAGGAGTGTTTGAATAGAGACCACCTGGATTCTGGTGGCATTGATCATTACCAGGTCTACATGTCTGAGGAGTGGGATTGAAGGTGTTCACAGGGCCTGCTCACCCTAGCCACCTTGGCAGTAGAAAGAGTAACAACTTTGTAGCCAGACACCCTGGGCATGAACCCCAGCTCTGTCACATGCTAGCTGGACGGCCTTGGCTTGGTTCCTTAGCCACTCAGCCTTGGTTTCATCATCTCTAAAAGGCAGATGAGAATAAGGTCAATATTGGAGAATTGTTGCAAAGATTAAACCAGTGATTCTTAACCCCGGCCCTACATGAAAATCATTTTAAGTGTTCTGGAACACAGCTTTGTCCAGGCTCCCTAAGGCCAGTGGATTCAGAATCTCTGGGGCTGGGTCTTGGGTGTCTTCTGTGTTTAAAAAGTCTCTTTGGATGAGTCTTACATGCAGACAGGGCTAAAAATCACCAGATCGAATGATATAAAACGATCACTGAGTTCACACCAGGACTGGCACATAGTAGGGGCTTTGTGAAGACTGATCCTCTTCCCCCTGGCACCTTTTGTCTCTAAACTTCACTTGGACTTGCTTTAAGGGGAGCAAGTGAGAGGTGACATTAAGCAGCTGTCCCCAAACGTTGCTTTTATCTTGAGGACTTCTACTGCTCAGTCATGAATAGGATCCAGTTTCTCTTTCTTCCCCGAAGACTCTTCCACCCAGGTCTTTTCTATAAT
>NW_012108685.1:110789-112702 GCF_000951045.1 Mandrillus leucophaeus
CAGGTGTGTGTGGGTTTGGGAACCTCTGTGGTCCATTGAAATAGGGGCAGTTACCCAGAGGTTGGTACCAAAGAGATCTAGGTTCGAATCTCAAGTCAAGTGCCCAATAACCATGTGATTTGGGGCAAGTCCTGCCACTGCTTTCTGCCTCATTTTCTCCCTCTGTGGGTTGGGGATAATAATTGTGACCACTTCCCAGAGAGCTCGTGAGGGTAGAATGACTACAGGTGCCTGCAGGGGATTGGAGATCAAAGATGGCATCATCTCTTGGATTGCAGAAATCAAACGTTGGTTTCCAAGGCAGCAAGAAAGCACTAGAACATCAGGGAAAAACTCCCCCAGGCCAGCCTGTTTAGGAGGTTTGCACCTCGATTGTGTTATGGAGACAGGGCCAGCTTCATAGCCTGTAACCTGCGCAGTCCCCCAGAGCCTGCACACCGAGGGGCTTCTCCTTTGGTCTGATGCTCTCCTGTCACTGTCTTAAAATACTTAATAATTGTATCTTTTTGTTGCATGTGAAGTCTGACGGGACAACGAGCAGAGGAGACGTGTCATGGGCATCTCCTCATGTCCTGCATCTGCATTTAACATGTGCAATATCTGAACCTAGTTTTCTAGAACAAGGGACCCACATTTTCCTTGGGCACCAGGTCCTACAAATGATGCAGCTGGTCCTGTACAAAGAGACTGTCCTTGAGTGATCATCTGTTTTAAAAAAGCAGTGCTAATATTTTTTTAAATGATTCTAAAGAAGGTGGAAAAATTGCTGAGCACCTGCTCTGTATTGAGTATCACACTTGTATCACGTGTCTCATACATTTACGACTTTAAAATTCTCTAAAGTAGGTATTTTGTTTTCATTTTTCATAGACGAGAGGAACTGAGGTTCGGAAGAATTAAGTAATGTGTCTAGGATCCCATAGCTAAGAAAAGATGACTCCAGACGAAGCCTTGTCTGTCCATGAAACATGGACTCAGCTTTCTTCTGCCTTTTTCTTTCTTTTTTTTTTTCCTTCTCTCCAGTCCTGTTTCCTCTTTCCTTGTTCCCTCCCTCTCTCTTCCCCTTCCTTCATACATAGAGGTCTTCAGTGAGCGCTGGTGGATCTAAACGGAAGTGAAATGAACTGACTGTAATTTTAATGATTGATCAGTTAGTATCTTCAGCAGGCATCTACGCTTCCCGGAATTGGGGTCTAAGCTAAGCTCAGACACCATATGCCAGTCAATAATTATGAAAAAACCATGTTTGATGCGTGGGAAACTGCTGAATTTAATGTCAAATATTCCCTAACCATTCAAGCCTTCAAAGAAAGCATATGGTTGTGTTGAATGAAAGTCCGTTTTTTCTGATTTCAAATGAGGCATCGCTGTCACTTAGCGTCTTTTAAAAGATAAATTGAAATGATTGTCCTGAAAGTGTACACAGAAAAATAACAGGTTTGCTGTTTAATCTTTCTGATCCGTAGGACAATGCCACCTCTTTCTATAAATTTTGTTGAAACCAAAACCCCCCGCAAATCGCTTGAAGCAATGACAGCTCTGTTTTCCCCATGGAAAGGTTTGGTCAGAACAATCTTCAGGAGACTGCACTCAGAAGACATGAAAAGAACAGGTCCACGTACAGAATTTGAAGTTATAAAGTCTAGTAGTAACCTGTATTTAGCACCTACTAAGATGACAGGCCCTTTAAAGATTTTACCTCATGGACGGGCCCGGTGGCTCAAACCTGTACTCCCCACACTTTGGGAGGCCAAGGCAGGCAGATCAGTTAAGCTCAGGAGTTCAAGAACCACATGGCCAATATGGCAAAACCCTGTCTGTACTAAAAATACAAAAATTAGCTGGGCATGGTGATGTAATCACAGCTACTCAGGAGGCTGAGGCAGGAAACTCTCTTGAACCTGAGAGGCAGA
>NW_012108685.1:114307-132073 GCF_000951045.1 Mandrillus leucophaeus
CCACCATATACACCATGGAATACTATGCAGCTATAAAAAAGAATGAGTTCATATCCTTTGCAGGGACATGAGTGAAGCTGGAAGCCATCATCCTCGGCAAACTAACACAGGAACAGAAAACCAAACACCTCATGCATATTCTCACTCATAAGTGAGAGTCGAACAATGAGATCACATGGACACAGAGAGGGGAACATCACACGCTGGGGCAGTTCGGGGGGTAGGAGGCAAGGGGAAGGAGAGCATTAGAACAAATACCTAATGCATGAGGAGCTTAAAACATAGATGATGGGTTGATAGGTGCAGCAAACCACCATGGCACATGTATACCTATGTAACAAACCTGCACGTTCTGCACATGTATCCCAGAACTTAAAGTAAAATAAAAATAAAATAAATAAATAAGACCTGCTACATACTTAGATTTCTATAAAGGAAGAGATAATTATTGCTATTATGCAACACGTTTCTATTGGATGCCTCTTACAGGCCAGTCAACATGGAGAACTAAGAGGTACAAACAGGAAGAAGACAGAGACCCCGGATTTGCCAACTTTATGTTCTTGTTGAGGAGAGAGATACATAGAGAGAGAGAGAGTATTGTGACAGACCAGCCAATATTTACTATGGGCCTCCCGTGTGCTCGTACTGGCCTAAGATCTTGAGACACATCAGTGAACGAAACAGACAAATTTGCTTGCCTTGCAGGTGGTTATATTCTGTCAGGGAGAGACTCCTTAAGGAAATTCATTAATGACTCAATAATGATTTCCTTAACGAATCCTTAAGGAGATTAATTAACAAAAAACAAATAAATAAAACATATAATATGTTAGAAGGCGATGCCAGGTGGTTATATTTTAGCAGGGAGACAGAGATTCTCAAGAAAACTAAGGAAAAAAAAATATATGTTAGAAGGTGATAAGGGCTCTGGGGAAAGAATGGTGGGAACGTTTAAAGGATTCTCTGGCATCAAAGGGAAAGAGCACTGTTCGTTCCTGGGAGGAGAAATCAGTATCCTACCCAAGTCTACAGAGAAGGCCATGCAGAGAGGGCCTGCATGAATCGCTGTAATATCCTCGTGCTAGGACTTCAATAAGTTTCATTTTCACTCTATGCATTGAAGACGGCATCGTCTCCTGCATTGCGGAAATCAAAGGTTGGTTGTCGCTGGCTGCCAAGCTCGTTCTCAGACTTCTTGACTCCGGGATGGGTCAGGAGTCATTCATTCGATTGCATAGATGGAAAAACTGATAAAACAGGCAAACTGTGATTTCATCCAAGATTTCCCAGGAATTTGTAAACGGATTTAGAAACATCAAATAGATTAAGAACCTGAGTTTTAAGTTTGAAACAGGCCTGGGTTACAGTCCCTGCTCCATCATTTACTTTAGGAAAATCATTTCCCCTCCGTGAGTCTCAGTTTCCTCGTCTGTAAAATGGGGATAACAGTATCTGATGGTGAGTGTGAGGACCCAGTGGGCTCACGTTTGTAAGGCATTCAGCACAGTGTCCTGAATATGGCGACACTCCAGAAATTATAGTGGAATTTATTTTGCACTCATTGACGATTTCAAACTTCCGACAAAAGTACATTAGAATGTGTATATGTGTGGGTATATATACATACAATGCCATCCAAAAGTGAATATATATTACATATGTGTGTGTAAATGTGCATTGCATAATATGCATATGTGTATGTGTGTTGTATACATATATGTGTATGTGCACATGCATGTACATGCCGAGTTTCACCCAAAGGTGATTATGACAACGTATGCATGTGTGTATATGCACCTTGCATGCATAGGTACGTATGTATTTTGTATGTATATGTTTATGTATGTGCCTATGAGTGGGGTAGGTATGCATACATACTCACGCAAAGGTAATTTTTAATATATGCAAATTATGTGCATATATGATCATGTGTATGTACATGTATATATGTATTTACGCATATATATACTATATATATGTGGTGTGCGTATGTGTGCATAGTGTATATGTGTTTGTGCATGTGTGTATGTGTGTGTGTGTGCACATGCATCTACACACACACACACACACACACAGAGTCCTTTCTCGAGCTGTTTTTCTCTCCAGGAGCAATGAAGACAAAAACTCCTCACACTGTTTGATTCTCAACTTTCCCTGTCTCTTATACACATCTAGATGTGTATAAGAGACAGTTGGGAGGCCAAGGCAGGCAGATCAGTTAAGCTCAGGAGTTCAAGAACCACATGGCCAATATGGCAAAACCCTGTCTGTACTAAAAATACAAAAATTAGCTGGGCATGGTGATGTAATCACAGCTACTCAGGAGGCTGAGGCAGGAAACTCTCTTGAACCTGAGAGGCAGACATTTCAGTGAGCCAAGATCACGCCACTGCACTCCAGCCTGGGCTACAAAGCAAGACGCTGTCAGAAAAAAAAAAAAAAAAAAAGACTTTGTCTCACTTAGTTCCAAGGACAGCCATAGGTAAATACTGTTAATACCCTTGTTTAATTGATAAGGAGGTAGAAAATCAGAGTCAATAATCTGCCCATACAGCTAGAAAGGGGAGACACGAAACTTCACAGCCAGATATCTTGAACCCCAGAACCAAGATTCCTAACCAGGACTCACTCTGAATTTACTCTTTGAAGGAAGCAAAGGATGGCTGTCTCAGGGGAAGAGGTAAATGATGGCATTCTCATTCCCCTGGGGGCTGACCTTTTCTAACCAGCTAATTATTTTAATGGCAGGAGCAATTCTTATTCACTAAAATATCTGCTCTGGTCTGTTGTGTTTCTTGAGCTGTTTCCTTCCCCCTCCATTGCTTTCTGTGCCAACCCACCCTGCTGCTGCCTCCATTGTCTAGAAGAGTTGGGTAAATATGCCCCCTTCAGTGTATCTTTTGGCAAGTTCTGAGTATCACAAGAACCAAGTTGATCTGGAGCCCAACGGACTTGGATTGGAATTTTAGCAGTCTTCTTACTAATGCTGAGCTCTTGAGCAATTTATATCATGTCTCTGCACCTCAATTTCCTCATCTGCAAACAGGGATAACATAGTTGTAGTGGATACTGTAATATGCTACCCAGCCTCTCCCTTTGGGAGTGAGGGACCTGTTCTCTCACCTCACAGGGGCGCTGCCACCTGCTGCTCCTCAACTGTCAGTCTTCTTTGGAAATTGCCATAGCTGCAAAGAGAGCTACCTCATCCAAGTATCCAAGTATCCCCCATCTTCCCAGGACAGCTACACCCCTTACCCTAACTGGGGGAAACCCTGAAGTTTATCTGGCTTTAGAGCTCCCCGTGGGGTTGACTGAGACCCTTGTTCAGACTATAAACCTGGCTTCTCCCTTTTCCCACTCCTGCTTCCTTTCTGTTACTTCCCCTGCTACTGACTCTGCACATCTTTCTCAAACCTCCTGCATGTTCATCTTCATCTCAGAGAGGAGAATCTGACTTTTGACAAAATCCCTTAAACTAAATCCTAATTCACTGTTAGCTGTTATTTTATGATTTATTTGGTGGAAAATATACTCAATTGCCTTTGATGTGCTGGGCGCAGTACTAGGCACCAATGGTAAAAGTTAAGACTTAACAAACTTGAAAGTTCTTGAAAGGGTGATTTGAAGGAGCAAAAGTATAGTGATGTTGTCTTTAGGGAGATCTACATTAGCAGACTCCACATGTAGGATTCATTGAATCTGAGTTCCCTTCCCTTGTATCCACCCACTTGGTTTAGGAAGAGGAACGTGCAGACTCTGACAAGGGGTAGGGATGGACTTGCCCAGGGACATAGAGGAATGGGTGTTTGTTGTGCCTAAAAAGAGAGCCAGATATTCTCATTCACAGGCCTGTTCTCCTTGAGTGTGGTCCCCAGCCTCCATCTGGATGTTCCAGGGAAACTCCTCCCATGTCTTAGCAGGGATGGCTGTGCCAAAAATGATGCTTCAACACAGGTCCCAGTATTCTGGCAGCCAATGATGGGTGACTAAGAATAAATTTTGCCAAGTGCAAGGTGTCCTCTTTCTTCATCACCACCATCACCATCATCATCAGTGATTGATGATGAGTTCATCATCACTTTAAGACATTATCCCCCATAGTCCTCCCAATAATCTATTGACATTGTGAAGAAAACAGATGTTCAAGGCAGCTAGACAAGGGAAATCACACAGCTATTTGCCATTACTTTTAATGGCAAAAACCACAGTTACTTTTGCACCAACCTGATAAAAAAGAACAGTGCTAGGATTCAACCCCAGGTTGGCTGGCTGCAGAGCACCTCTCTTAACCTTTAAGCTATCTGACTGTCTTTGTGTGCCAATTCTTTAAGCATCATACACTCATTCCACACATATTTCCTGAGCACCTTTTTTTTTTTTTTTTTTAGCAATGGCATCTCACTCTGTCACCCAAGATGGGGTGCAGTGGGGTGATCATAGCTCACTGCAGCCTCAAACTCCTGCACTCAAGCAACACCCCCACCTGAGCCTCCTTCCTGAGTAGCTGGGCACAAGCCACCTCACTCATCTCTTCTCTCCGTTTTTTTATTTTTATTTTTTTAGCCAAAGAGAAATATGTCCATCAGAGACCTGCAGAATAAGCCCTTTGGGAAAAACACTAAGAGGTATACGGGGCAGGGGCCATGTTTTTTGGTTTTTTGTTTTGTTTTGTTTTGAGACAGAATCTCGCTCTGTTGCCCAGGCTGGAGTGCAATGGCACAACCTTGGCTCACTGCAAGCTCTGCCTCCCGGGTTCACACCATTCTCCTGCCTCAGCCTCCCGAGTAGCTGGGATTACAGGTGCCTGTGACCACACCTGGCTAATTTTTTGTATTTTTGGTAGAGATGGGGTTTCACCATGTTAGCCAGGATGGTCTCGATCTCCTGACCTCGTGATCTGCCCTCCTTGGCCTCCCAAAATGCTGGGATTATAGGCATGAGCCACCGCGCCCAGCCCAGGACCGTGTTTTATATTCACTCTGTAATGATGAAAATGAGAGCAAACACTTTGCTTGTGTTTAACGTTTCCTAGACACCATTGCAAGTCCTTGGTCTATCAATGTGTGACTCACAAAATTCTTACAACTGCCAACAGGTGAAGAAAGGTCACACAGCTTGTGAGTGTCAGAGCTGGGATCTAAACCCAGGCGCAGCTGGGATCCATGGCCCCTGCTCTTGAGGACTAGGCTTTAGTCCAGGGCTTACAAACTACAGTGCGTAGGCAAAATCTCACTGTTGACTGCTTTTTAGATAAAGTTTTATTAGAACACAACCATGCCTGATTATGTATCTATTGTCGACGGCTGCTTTGGGGCTACACTGGCAGAGTTGAGTATCGGCAACAGAGATCTTATGGGCCACAGAGCCCAAAAGATTTATCCGCTGACACATTACTGAACACATTTGGCGCCCCTGCTCTCCAGCCTCTCTTACAGCTTCACGTGCAGGTCTCTCAGACTTCACAGCATAACTTAATAAGGTGGATATTATTATTTCATAAAGAAACAGAGACCAAAGGGAAGTTAAATAGTAGGTCCAAATTTAGCAGCCAAGGAAATGGCAAAGCAAGGACTTATTCACAAGTCAGCTGATTCCAAAATGCATGCCAGTAACCCCTGGGCTTTACCAGTGTGCAAGGAAACACGTGGGCAGCTGAGCAGTTAGCCCTCCGAGGGGAGAAGTCTTGTCAGTCTGCAAGGCTGGTGTTATTGAACCAGTGAAATAAACCTCCATGCTCCCCTCATACTTCCCCACTGGGCCTAGCGGCCACTTAATACAAACCGCCCCTTCCCTCCCACAGCAGGTTCCCCCACCTCTGGCAGTTAGAGTGTCGTTGGGACAGAGAAAGCCATCCATCTTCGTGGGAAGTGACCGCTCCCAGCAGGGTGCTGCCTCCCCAGCCGCTGAACCAACAGGACCCTGACAGGTATGATGCATTCTCCATGGGTCACCGTCACTGTCCAGGGTTGGGCTCCTGTGTGGGAAGTTCTGGAATCCAGAGGAGTGGAGATGAGGGGAGACACCAAGCAGCTATTTGTAAATGAGCAGCACAAGGGCTGACTCTGTATAGCCACCTGGAGAGGGCAATAGGATGGAGAGAGAGCAGCCTGACAAAGTGGAGTCTTTCTAATAACAATAACACCAAAAACAACCATAATAATCAATAACAACAATAACAATAGCAAACTCAGAGCCCTTATTGTGAGCCAGGCTCAGGTCTCAGGGTTGTGCATACGTCAACACTTACAGTATGTAACAATCCTATGAAGTAGAATGATTATTCCCCCCATTTTACAGAGATGCAGTTCAGTACGTTGTCCAAGGTCACAGAGAGAGTTGCTGACTACCTTCTGCAAATCAGAACGCGAGCCCAGGCAGTCTGTCTCTGAACTGCCACCCTTGCCGCCCCTTCCAAGGCTCCTGTTGAGAATGCAAAGTACAATAGGTAGAATTCTGCATGCCCTCACTTCACATCACAACTGCATTTCTTCTCTGTCATTTCTGGAAGGGTTCTACTGCTTGCAAAAATTTGACCAGAAGATCAAGCACAGAACAAAGGTTACTATGTGTGTTGGTTTAATCATTTATTCTGCAAATATTTACTCAGCACCTACAATGTGCCAAGCACCATGCTGCACTTAGTGGAGCAATACGAGGGGGAAAAACAAGCAAGTTTAAGGCTTAAAAGGCTTAAAATCTATGGTGCAAACAGACATCAATGCTCAAGGTACGGTTGTAAATTTGCAAGAGGGAAAGGAGGCAGTACTCCAAGCACATGCAATAGCAGGAGCCCAGAAAGGTTCTTGCAGAAGGGAGACTGGCATCGAGATCTGAAGACGGTGTAGGAGTCAACCTGGGAAGGGAAAAGCAACCGAGGCAGAAGGAACAGCATGGACAAAGGCCTGGTGTGTGAGGCCTGATGCAAGCATTCAAGGAACTGAAAGGCACTCAGTGCAGCTGGAGAACTGAGGGTGCAGAAGTCCAAAGCACACTTTGAGGAAAGAGGAGTAGGTAGGACCCCCAGGACTTTGTAGGTTCTGGGAAGCATCTGGGCCTTTGTCCTAAAAACAACTGGGAGCCACTGGAGAATTTTTTTAAGCTGACTGTTCACAGACTCAGAATAGCAGATCCCATTGGCTGGGAAGAGAAAATTTGGTTTGGGTTTCACCATCCTGCACTAGGCAGTCACCATTCAGGGCCACATCCACCAAGGACATTCAGGACAGGAATCTAGAGAAGGGCCAAGGAAATAGGAGACAGGCAGTGAGGAGAGGGTAAGGCCTGGGCTCTGGCAACAGGTGAGAGGGAGAGAGGGAGACATAAGCAAAGAGAACACTGTGCACTCTGTCCCAGTCATTTCACCACAGTGATGCAGCAAAAAGAAAATCTGGGGACTCCCCCACTCCCTACCACCAACCCCCTCACAATAGAGTCATGCAAACTCTTCTTGCCCTTGTCCCAGCCTACTGCCCCTACTCTTTGGGAACTGAACTGGAGTGGGAGGTTGCCTTCAGGGTGGAAGCAAGTCTGGCCATGTTTTCTGGGTGCTAGCTCAAGCCTAGAGGGGAGAAGTGTGGTAAGAAGGTGAAGAGTAGTCCAGACAAACCCAGGGTGGAGGACTAGATGAAGCCTCATTCCCTAAAACAAGCTGGGAGCTTTCAACAACTATCCTCAAACCCCCATTCTGCTTGTCATATGCTCCCGTGTGGGCTGGACAGAGGTTGGGTTTCTGTATAGGAGATGGCCCCAGCCTCCCACTGCAACCCTGATCCTGGGTTGGAGCAGCCTGGGGCTGGGGCTGCTTTTTCATGAGCCCTCACTACCAAGGGTTAAATGCAGCAACTTTCCCCCCAAGCATCCTCCTACCTCCTGTCTCCATCCACTCCTACCACATCCATCTTCCCATGAAGATGGTCCTTTCCTTCCTAAGACCCAGTAGTATTCTTCATTCGTACATTAGGAGTGGGGCACAGAGAGGTTGTATGACTTAACTAAGATCACCTGGTGAACAAAATAGAATGGAAACAAAAGGGAAAGGGCCTTTAAAATAAAAATCAACTGTAGCACTCTTGGGGAGTGGTAATGTTTGACGATTTGTCTCTTGGGATAAGTAATATATATTATCAATTAATAATAAGTGTTCTAGTTACTACTGCTATATAATAAACCACTACAAGACTTAGTGGCATAAGAAACCATTTTATTTGTGCTTACTCATTCTGTGGGTCAGGAATTTGGACAGGGCACAGTGGGAACAGCTTATGTCTGCCCCACAACGTCTGGGGACTCAGCTGGAAGATTTGATAGCTGGGGGTGATCCAATGGCAAGGGGCTGGAATCAGCTGGAGGTGTCATCACTCACATGCCAGGCAATTGATTCAGGCTGTTGGCTGTGACATCAACTGGGATGTTAGCCAGAACATCTACACGAGGCTTAAGCTTTTCCACGTGTTCTGTTAGTGTGTGCTGGTTGGGCTTCCTCACAGTATGGCGACTGGGCTCCAAGAATGAGCCATCTAAGAGAACAAGGAGGGAGTACATGGCCTTTATGAACTAGCCTCAGCAGTCACATAGCATCACTTTTTCTAGTCTATTAGTAAAGGCAATCACAAAGGTCCCCCCAAGTTCAAGGAGACATAGTTCTCACACTCAATGGGAGGAGCATCAGGGTTACACTATGAGACAAACACATGGGATGGGAGATGTTGTGACCATCTTTGGGAAATGCAAAGTGTCTAACAATCATAGCTAACACTGAAGTATTGTGTTCGATGCACCAATCACTCTTCTAACCACATTATGTGAAACTATCCTATCAGGTGGGTACCATTATTATCTGCACTTTGCAGATCAGTAAACCAAGGTAAAGAGATGGTTCTTTTGTTTGGGATGTAGTGGAATGTGGAATAGCCCTTTAGTGGAGAAAGAAGAGGTTATCATATGGGGGATGGGTGGTGGAAATGGGGCTGAGAGAAACAAATTGTTCTATAGCAATTGTTCCCAAAGTGTGGCCCCCAGACTGGCACCATCAGCATCACCCAGGACATTGTTAGAAATGCAGATTCTCAGGTCCAACCCCAGACCTGCTGAGTCAAGAACTCCAGGGTTGGGACCAGGTACTCTGTGTTTTCACAAGCCCTCCAGGTGATTCTGATTCTGATGCATGTTCAAGTTTGAAAAACCCCTGCTCTGTATGATACATGAATGGGCTTTTAGCTTCTGCAGGCAGATCAGAGAAGGGAGGTAAGATCTCAAGGATAGATTGAAGTGGTAAGAAGGGAGAAGGGTCTGGAAAGAATGGGATTTGAGGATATAAGTGGAGGCAAGAGAAAATAGAAAGACAGAGTTAGTGAGAAATTTCCTGGAGCATGTGATTGATAAATGTTTAGAAACAAGCATGCTGAATATTGAACTTGAAGTTGTTTCTTGTTTCAGGCTACAATAAGCCTGTAACAGTAAAATACTGTAAGTATAGGACATATATATACACACACACACACACACACACAGTTTATGTACACACACACGCCCACACATTCTTCTTCTTATACCCTGGTATAGTTCTATGTGCTTCCTGCAAAGCAGTTGCTTAGATCCAAACACTTTTATATTGTAAGTCACAGGCATCCAAATCAAACTACACTAATTTAAAAAGATGTTTTATTGTTGCATGTGACAGCTAAGTGTAGGGATGGCACTACCCACAGACTTGGGAGACTTAAAGGACAGCTCTCCCTCCCTGCCCAAATCTTGGTTCTGCTGCCGTCTTGTATGTTGACTCATTCTTTTTTTTTCTCCTGAAAAATGGTTGTTCTCCATGTGGCTGGAGGTAAAGAGAGAATGTCTGCAGACAGACAGCTCCCTACTAACATCCTTTCCATTTCCTTCCTCTCATATACGTTTACAGGAAGGGACTCCAGTTGGCTCTGTCTGGGTCATGTGTTCACCTTTGAACCAGTCACAGCAGCCAGAACAAGGGGCTGTGATTGGCCAGCATGGGTCACATGTCCACCCTTGAGACCATGGCTGCAGCTAGGTATTATCAACAGATCCAGCTAACCACATGGTATGGAGAAGGAGAAATTTCCTCAAAGAAAGTGGATGTCTAGGCTCAAAAGCAGGGCGAAGATGTTGAACAACAAAAAAGAATGCACATTCATGTCAGCAGCGATCACATATCTGTTTGAGTGATCATTTACTTATTTAACCTTTGTTTCTCCAACTTACGATCCCGTGGGGAAAGGGACTATTATTGCGGGCCATAGTGCTGTACCCCTAATGCTTAACTCAGTGCCTGGCACTGGTAGGTGCTCAATAAAACCCTCAGATATTGAAATAGGTTCTGGACTTTTTTGCCATGTGTCTTATAAAAGTTTGAGACTTTAACAAAAGGAATTTGAAGGAAAAGAGCTGGAGAAATTAGGAGCATCCTGCCTTGAGACATTTAAGGGAGAGAGAGGAGGGAGTTGGTTCTTGATGTTCTCCCTCTCATGGTCTCATTGATACAGACGGAGCAGGGACTATTAGTCCCATTTTACAGATGAGGAAATGGGCTCAGAGAAGCCCTTCAGCTGGTAAGTGGAAGAGTCATCATTGAAGCCTAGATTTGACTCCAAAAAATTTAGAGCAAATTATAAACCTCCTAGAACAGAGTTGGAGCTCCCTGCCTCCCACAACTGTCATGTAGACTCCTGAACCTGGCCTTCCCACCCCTGCCAGTTCCTCTCACTGAGCAAGCCGCTAGCTTCATCATGTAAGTTGGATTCCATAGTGCTTCAGAGTGCAGGAGGAAGCAGTGGTTGGGGAAATGCCATTAGAAATAAAAAGCACATTATTCTCCCATGTTCTTCCCCACTCCAAACCTATTTCCCAGTGGGCCTGCTGATGCTGAACCAAAGAGCTACACTGCAAGTTAATGAATCATAACAGCAGAGAAAGGAGGAAGTGACTCCAGTCAGCACTCTCCATCCAGAAGGCGTTCTGCCTTGAATAATGGTCTGGTGTAAGAAGGGGAAGGAATCAGTATTCCCATTTGACAGACATGAACACTGAGAAAAACAGAGTGAATTTTGGCAAGTGTAACTCGGTGGCTTTGAATCATTAAGGTCCAATCCTTTAGCTGGGCTCCATGGAAAGGGTGAAAAATTCACCCAGAGACCTCTTGGAGACAGTAAGACAATATTTGATATTAGCATTCTAGCTCATTCATGTACTTTCCCCCTGAGTCCATTCCATATCCCTTTGAGGTAAGTTTTATTATCGAGCCCATTTTACAGATAACAAAACTGAAGCTCAGAGAAAATAAGTAACAAGCTAAGGTCTTGCACCCAGTGACTGGTTTCTAATCCTATAGGTGCAATGCCATTGCTAATTCCACCAAGAAAATCCTCACCTGTTTGTGTAGGGCTCATGCCAATCCTAGCTTAACATGATAGAAAAAGCATTGAGGGCCTTTCTGAGGACCTACTATGTAGCAGCCACTATGCTAGGCCCTGAAGATACAACCCTATGACCCATGGAGTTTACAGTTGAATGGGAAACACAGCTAGAAAATTATATATGTGGTATCTGCTGACATGAATGTCTTCTCTTTGTCATTGCTGCACGTCTCTCCCCACTTTTTGAGCACAAATCACCCACTTTTGGGAGGAACTGTCTCTTCTCCATGTCCGTTTCTCCATGAGTAATTCTACTCGTTACATCTGGTTCCTGACACCTGCACCCCACTAAAACCCAAGGGCTAGACATGTGACCTATATTGGCCAATAATCGTGTTTCATCCTTTTGGCTACAGTGATTGATTGGGTCATGAATGGCCATATGATCCAAACAGAGCCAACTGGAGTTCTTTCCTTGAAATTTACATCAAGAAACTGGGAGAGGAGAAAGGGTAAGGATGTAGTTATGGGACTATCTGCAGACACATCTCCAACCCCAGCCACACACAGAAGACCCATTTTCAGAAGAAGAAAATGAGATCTTATACAAGAGAGCAAGAAAACCAACATGTGGATGAAAGCAAGAGAAAAAGAGATGTATCAAGTCCTGGAAATCCAAGGGTGAGTGTCCCAAGCAGGAGAACCAGAGAGGGGCTACAGCGACTGTCCCAACTTAGCCTCAAAAGTCATAGACCATAACTTCTACCAAATTCTATTTGTTAGAAGTGAGTCACTAAGCCTGGTACATAGTCAAGAAGAGAGAATTTCAATGCCATTTTTTATGAGAAGTATACCAAGGGATTTGCAGATATGTTTTATAATTTTATAACCACTGCATCTCCTGTTTCCCCTTACTCAGCCTGGGACCATGTTCTTATATTCTTTCCAAGGCTAGAACCCACAGCAACTGCAAGTTATTCTTGAATATCTTTTAGTAAGATGATACTGCCTAATTCTGAAGAGGAGAGAGGGAGAACAGGAGCAGGAGACAAGGTCCCTATAATCCTTTCTAGCTATTTCCAAGAGAGGAAATGAAAAGAAGCTAGTAACCACGCTTCCCATTAGTAAGAAACTTTACAACTCTCATTATCTTTCATATCCAAACAGCCTTGTGGATTGGACAAGGTAATACTGTCCACATGTTACAGAGGAGATACGAAGGCTCAGAATCAGAGAAGGGAATTGCTTGTGATGGCAGATACTCAATGCAGTCTGGATTCTACTTCTCAGCTCCCTAATTTTCTCGGGGTCCATCCTCTTATTTCTAAGTCATGCTTCTTCATCCTATGAACTACGCACGTCTCAGATCATATAGGAGAAGCTGGTCCCGCCAGTGAGGTTTACACCCATCTTAACTGCTCCATAAAACCTCATGAGACTTCCTCGAATCCAGAGAAGTTAAGTCCTGACACTTTAACAGCTCGTTCACGATACACAAACCAGATGGACCCCAGCCTTGAATCCATTTCGCACCATCAGGCAGCAATCACGTTATAGGCTCTGCACGCTGGCTAGGCACAGAACCCTGCTCTTTGTTCTGTCCACAGACACCCTGAGGCAGGGGTGTGGGATACCTATTTCCTGTCTTGCATCTGTTTATAAATGTGCCACCAAAGAAGAGAGGCTGTTGGTCGTTCCCTCTGGATTTAAAACACACTCTCAGCTCCTCATGAACTGAGACAGGTAGGATTTTAGCAAACTGGCATCTTCTGAAGAAAGTAACTGAGAGATGAGATTTCTTTAGTGACAACCTTCATGTTGTAAAAGATAGAACTGTAGCTTTTGGCTTTTCGGCTTCTAGGAGTGGAAAGGAGCGGTTAGATCACAGACTCCAGGTGCACCAAAACTTTGCACCCTGATGGGTCCAAACTCCAACTCTGCTATTCATGTTTGATTTGGAGCAAACTCCTGATACTCTGAGACTCTCTTTATTCATCTGTAAGATGAGTATAATGATACATTATTGCATAAAGTTGTTAGATGTAGACTAATGGTGAGCACCACATAACTGGTGCACAATATGTGCTCAGTTTGTGGTAGCAATTGAAGATCTAAGAGCTCGGCAAGGCAATACAGGAAAAAGTACTGGCCTTATGAGGAATTCCATCCAAGAAGTATACAACTGAGCGCTTCCCAAAAGGTGATCCAAGGGACACTGGACTCAGATGTGAAGGAAAACACACACAAAGGAGGGTCTTTCTTCAATTCAGTTTGGGAAAATTTGAAAGAGACAAAAATAAACAGGGTCTTGTTTTGTTTGTGCTGCAGTTCTTCTCGGGGCCTTTATCATCCTAATATATCCTGTGGACTTTCCAGGTGGTCAGGCGGAAGGATATACAAGGGTGTGTGTATAGAATGGGGAAGAGGTGAGCTTCCAACATATTTGATCACAGCCGATAATAGAAAGATAGATGATAGGTAGGTAGGTAGGCAGATAGATAATGGGATGGGTGGGTGGATGCATGGATGAATGGATGGGTGAGTGAACAGGCAAATAGATGATAGGTAGACACATAGATGGATAGATACATACATACATACAAACACACATACATGCATAGACATGTTTCCCCGTCCCAACCTCCGTTGACATATTACAGGGTCCTTGTATTTGACAGAACACAATTTTTAAAAAGTCATGTAGAAGATGTTGAGAGGTCCCTAAAAGTGGTGAGTTGGGTTCAAGTAAAGGGAGTCATCTTGGACTGGAGAGGGACTTCCCTTTTGTTTTGGCAGAAAGAAAAGGGGAAATTTTGAAATTTTAGTTATGGTTCATGGTAGGATTGGAGTAGAAAAGGAGGAAGTTGAGCCGAGAAGTCATGGTTTCCATGTTCTCCCTGAAGCGGGCTGCAAGATGACCTCTTAGAGCAAACCAAAGGGTAAGAAGGATCTTGGAGCAGAGGGAGGTGATGGGGGATTAAGCCTCAGCAGAGCAGGGGTGGGAGATGACCACAAGGGGCAACCTTGTTATAGAGGAAATCATCATCAATTTTTATCAATGGGTAACCTTATATGTTAGTGCTCTAAAAGGTTATTTTGAGGCTCGTCATGGTGGCTCACGCCTGTAATCCCATCACTTTGGGAGGCAGAAGTGGGCGGATCACCTGAGGTCGGGAGTTTGAGACCAGTCTGACCAGCATGGTGAAACCCCATCTCTACTAAAAATACAAAATTAGCCAGGTATGGTGGCACATGCCTAGAATCCCAGCTACTCGGGATGCTGACAGGAGAATGGCTTGAACCTGGGAGGCAGAGGTTGCAGTGAGCCAAGATTGTGCCACTGCACTCCAGCCTGGGTGACAGAGCAAGACTATGTCTCAAAAAAAAAAAAAAAAAAATTGAAAGAACTTTACAGAATTAAGGAACTCATATTTTCCAAAACAATTACTTTTTTAGTTAAAATGTGTAAAGAGAAGTGCATTGCCTTTCCTCTCACAGATACCAAGGTCAGTTGGAAGAATCAGGAATATCTGCCCCTCAATAACAGGAGTTACTTTAAAAAGATATGTATATACTAGGCTGAATAAAGACCCCAGAAATAAGCAGGTCCTACCCTGGAGCCAGTGCATATGTGACTTTATGTGCCAAAAGGGTCTTTGCAGACATGATTAAATTAAGGAGCTCGAGATGGGGGGATTATCCTGGATTAGTTTGGTGAGCCCTAAATGCAATCAAGAGTGTCCTTAAAGAGAGAAACAGGAGAGAAATGTGACTATAGGAGAGGAGAAGGTGATATGATGCAGAAACAGAGACTGGAGTGACACAGCCCCGAGCCAGGAATGCCACAGCCACTAGAAACTGGAAGAGGCAAAGGGCTGATTTTTTGCTGAATCAGGATCCAGCCCTACCAATACCTTGATTTTAGTCCCATATGATTCATTTTGGACTTCTGGGCTCCAGAACCCTGGAACATAAATTTTTATTATTTTAAGTCACTAAGTATGCAGCAGTTTGTTACAGCAGCAAAACGAAACTAATACAATAGGTATGTATATATGTATGGATGTGTGTGTATGTATGAGTGTGTGTGTGGGTGAGAGAGAGAGAGAGGGAGAGAGAGAAAGGGAGAGAGAGCATGTGTGTGTGTATTTCCCATGCCACATTATTAGTACTGAGTCTTGCTGTCACCCAGGCTGGAGTGCAGTGGCACGATCTCAGCTCACTGCAACCTCTGCCTCCCGAGTTCAAGCGATTCTCTTGCCTCAGCCTGCCAAGTAGCTGGGATTACAGGCATGTGCCACCACACCTGGCTAATTTTTGTATTTTTAGTAGAGATGGGGTTTCACCATGTTGGCCAGACTGGTAGCAAACTCCTGGCCTCAAGGGATCTGCCTCTCTAGGCCTCACAAAGTGGTAAGATTACAGGTGTGAGCCACCATATCTGGCTCCCACAACCACCTTACAATACAGACTGTTAATATCACCTCCACTGTGCAGGTGGGGACATTAAGATGAAGAGATTTTAGATATCTAGCTTTAGGCTGCACAGGTAGAAAAGCGTGGAGCCAGGCCTCAGATGTGAGGAGTCTATGCTCTTAACTGCACTGTGCTTCCCTGGATGGGGTTATGAGTGTTGAGAAGGCAGGAAAAGGAGGGACAGTCAAGAACATAAAATGGATAAGATGGTAATAAGAAGGAATGGGGTCCGGGCATAGAGTGACTCATGCCTGTAATCTCACCACTTTGGTAAACCAAGGTGGGAGGATCACCTGAGGCCAGAAGTTTGAGACCAGGCTGGGCAGCATAGCGAGATCCTGTATCCACACAAAATTTGAAAAATCATCCAGGTGTGGTGGTGCATGCCTATAGTCCCAGCTACTCAGGAGGTTGAGGCTGGAGGATCTCTTGAGTCCAGGCATTCCAGCCTGGACAACAGTGTGAGACCCTGTGTCTACGAAACAAAAAAAGGAATGAAAGAATGAATTACAGGATTATTTACAATTGGTAGGATGAACGGGACATTGGGAGCAGCCTAAATATTCCAGAATTGATGATGGGTTAAGCGCCACTAGCAACAATATCATGAGCACTTGGGGGCTGCATTCAGGTTCACCTCTTGTCTGCCAGCTGTGAATGACTTCACCTCCGTGAGCACCAGTTTTCTTATCTGTGAAAGTGCTGTAATAATAGCAACCATCTTGTATTGTGTATGGTTAGGATTAAATGAGAGCGACATGAAAAGGGTCTAGCTCAGTGTCTGACAGTACCCACTCAATAAAAAGCTATCATATTAGTTTTATCAGTACCACATACTACCACATAGCCATCAACAATCATGTTGGCTTTTTAATATTAAAACAGAGGCATGAGACAGCAAGTAGTAAGAGGTTAAAAGGTTAGAAACTAGTCAATTCTCCGTATCAAGGCAGAGAAAGAAAGTTCTTTCACCAAGAGAAAGAACTGTTTTTCTGGGATGTAAAATTATGATTTTTTTCTTTTGTCCTATTTTTCAAATTGTGGTATATACACATAACGTTAAATTTGCTATCTTAACTATGTTAAGCATACAGTTCAATAATGTTAAGTATATTTATATTGTGTCTTTTGTCCATTTTATTTATTTTTTACATTTTCTATAATAAACGCAAATTGTTTTAGTTAACAAGTTAACAGCAAAACATTTTAATATAGTTTTTATGCAGAAGAATTAGCTAATAAAAGGAATACAAAGAAAATAAAGCATAGGGCAGTGCCTGGAGGCTCACACCTATAATCCCAAACTTTGGGAGGCTGAGATGGGAGGATCATTTGAGCCCAGGAGTTCAAGACCTGCCTGGGCAACATACTGAGACCCCGTCTCTACAAAATAAAATTTTTAATTAGCCAGACATGGTGGTGCACACCTGTAGTCCCAGCTACTTAAGGGGCTGAGGTGGGAGGATTTCTTGAGCCCAGGAGGTCGAGGTTGCAGTGAGTTACGATAGCGCCACTGCACTTCAGCCTGGGTGACAGAGTGAGACCCTGTCTCAAAAAGGAATAAACGATAAAAGAGAGAAAATAAAAGAAAGCACAGGGTGGAAGAAAATCTTTTCAACGTGTAAGATAGTCTGAAGGACATACTGTGGAATACTACACAGTCACAACTAGAACGAAGTCATGTCCTTTGCAGGGGCCTGCGTAGAGCTGGAGGCCATTCTCCTTAGCAAATTAATGCAGGAACAGAAAACCAAATACCACATTTTCTCACTTACAAGGGAAGCTAAGGCAGGGCGATGTGGCGATGTGGCTCACACCTACAATCCCAACACTTTGGGAGGCCGAGGCGGGCGGATTGACTGAGCTCAGGAGTTCACCACCAGCCTGGGCAACATGGTGAAACCACAAC
>NW_012108685.1:135476-272049 GCF_000951045.1 Mandrillus leucophaeus
CTGACAAAAAAAAAAAAAAAGACAAAAAGCTGGTAGAAATAACTGGGTAAAAGATATGAATAGTCAGTAAAGATATAAAGTAATGCTCAACCACATTAGAAATAAAAGGTGCATACACATGAGATAAGCCATGGGCAGACATTTTAAGGTGCTATAACCATTGTTGGTGAAGGTTGAATCATTTTCCCTACACCCTCAGTAACAGTAGGAATAAGCTCTTTATCTCATTCTAAAGAGCAGTTACATTCTACCTGACAGCATTGAAAATCCTTTCTGCTCTGGCAGTTTCATTTCTAGAACTCTCTTCTAAAGGAATGTCATTATATATACAGTGACCTAAGTACTAGAGGTGTATTGCAGCATTTTTGCATTCACAAAATTTGGAAAGCAATCTTTAAGTAAATCAATGGAGAAATGGTTAAATGAATTATGGCATACCGGTATGAAATATGAAGTAACTGTCTAAAAAATGAAAATGAAATATATGTACTGACATGGAAAGATGCCCATGATATTAACAGAAGAAAATGGAAATATCAGAACAATGCATGTAGTATGTACCCATCTATGCATAAACATAAAAATTGTACGAGGATCACTGTGTGTATGTGTTTGTGTGAATATGTATTCAGGAAAAAAGTCTATTAAGATTGACACAAAAATCTTAACAGTAGTTATCTATAGAAAGTACCGTGGGATTTATTTATAGAAAAAAATAAATAAATAAAAGAAGTAAAAGCATGAAGCCTGTTGTCAAAGGGGGGTTTTATCATCGCTGAGTATTTGCAAATGACCTTGGAGGCAGATGCAGCTGATGCGTGCTCTCCCTAAAGGGGTCAGGAATCCATGCCGGGAGGCTGAGCTGGATTCCCCCAGACCAATAACTATCCATCTTGATCACAAAATCAGGAAGTTACTTCCACCACCTCTCTCAATAACTCATTCCAGGGCTTAATAACCTTTCCTTGCAGGAAGTTCTTCCTCTCATCACAGCTAAGTCCTTCCTGCTGCCCTGTCAGCCCTAATGAATAGGTCTTCCTTCCGTCCCTTCACTCTTGGGAATCAAGGGCCAAGGGTGAGGGGCAGGGCAGGGGCTGCTTCGATTTTCTGCAGTTTGTCTCTTCCGTCCCATATTGTGGCAATGCCTCTGAGACCTTGGCATGGAAGTGACCATAAGCATCTATTACAGACAAAGGTTGCTGAGGCTTCTCTCTGCAACAAAACTCCAGCCCAACGGGTCCCCAAGGACCCCCAGTCTGCCCATCCCCACTGCTGGACGCTGTGCTCTACACAAACGCTGCCTCCCTGGCCTCTTTCCTGTCATATTTTATGCATCCTGATGGTCACTCAGGCCAAGATTTACAGAATTCATATCCTTTCGAGATGAAGGAAAATGGGAAACTCAAGATTTACTATCCCCCCAGGAAACGCTAGGAAAAGGTAGACCCAGGAGCTTAGGGGGGGTATATAGAAGTGAGTTGGGGAGACAGACAAGCATTTATTTGGTCATGGCCTCAGCAAAGTGGTGCCAGGGGTCTGCGTCCCTGAACAGCAAGCACGTTTCTTCTAGAGCCTTCCTTCCTCTCCCGGTCTTCACTAGAGTGTGTGGTGCAGGACCAGTAACTACAGATGGCAAAGACCCAATAAGGTGTCTGCATAAACTTGGAATTCCCAGAAGGGGATAAACCAGTGCCTCAGTACTTCCCATCCACAGCAAAGACGTTCAGACTTTTTTCAGCATGGTAGTGGGAGGCATACACTTGGAAATCAGTAAAGTTCTCAGTAGAGGTTTGTGACTTAGTAGCAGAAGTATTTGTGGAAGTTATTTTAACCTTGTTGGGTCTACAAAGTAGGATTGATAACAGCACTTTCTTGGTAGACATTATGTGTGTATTTAAGGAAAAGCATTTAAAGGACTTTGAGCCAGACCGTCCAGATTTCATTCACAGTCGTGTGAATTAAACTCAACAGTTGTGTAATCTTAGGTAAGTCACTTAACTTTTCCATACCTCGGTTTTCACACCTAGAGAATGGGAATGATTATAGGAATAGTACCAACCTTATAGAGCTAACATGAGTTCATATATGTTAGTTGCTTGGAGCATTGTCTGAAACACAGTAAATATCATATGACTGCATATTAACATAACGAATATGTGTAGAAGATACATCTGGGTGTGTTAAATTGTGTCCGACAATTCCAAGACAACATTAAACTTTGGGGATTAGGCGAACATGGCTTAGTGGGTTAAAAGCTGACTTGTTTAGCGATGGTGCACACATGCATAAAAATTAGTCATGACTCATAACATGTGTGTGCTTTCCTGTGTATACATTAGACGTCCATAAAAATAAAAACATTATTATTTTATTTGCATATTTATTTATTTATTTGAGACAGGGTCTTGCTCTGTTTCCCAGGCTGGAGTGCAGTGGTATGACCTAGGCTCACGGCAGCCTCGACCTCCCAGGCTCAAGCAATCCTCCCACTTCAGCCTCCCAAGTTGCTGGGATTACAGGCTAATTGTTTTATTTATTTATTTATTTATTTATTTATTTATTTATTTGGTAGAGATGGGATTTTGCCATGTTGCCCAGGCTGGTCTCAAACTCCTGGGCTCAAACGATCCTCTCACCTCAGCCTCCTAAAGTGCTGAGATTACAGTTATAAGCCACTGCACATGGTTTAAAAACATAGTAATTTTAAAATAAAAATATGAAAAGCGCAGACTCTGTAGTCAGGTTGCTTAAGCAGACATCTGTGATCCACCACTGACCAGCTATATCACCATGGCCAATTTACATAGCGTTTCTGCCTCTTTTTCTCCAGCTGTGAAATAGAAATGATATCAGTACCTAACTCAAAGGGTTAGTAGGGTTTAAATGAGATAAAACATGGAAAGCTCTGAAAAGATTGTCTAGCAAACACTATACAATATTAGAATTTTATTGGTCCAATGAGTGGTTTGGAGTGAGAGTCTTAGATTTGAAAGTAGCTATATCTCTTCCTAGTGGTGTGGCCTTAGGACAGTCACATCTCCTTTCTTAGCTTCATATTTCTGCTTTACCACATGCAATAACAAGGCCTAATTTGCAGAGTTGTTACAAGGGTTAGGAAGAACATATGTAAAATTGCATTGATATGCATCTGGTCCATGGCAACTGATCACCATCAGCATCATCTTCATCATCATCATCATCATCTATAACAACATCATCTTTAACATCTATTACAACATCAATGTCCTCATCATTATCTACAACAACATCATATGATCATCACCACCATTAGTCAGGAGGAAGCAAGTCCAAATTCAAAATAAGAATTCACTTCATCAAGATGGGATGAGATGCAGATGTGGAAGACTGAGGATGCAAAACCAGAGCGAGAGGTGGATTGAAGGACCTCCTGCCCCAAGCTGTGGCCTTATCCCACTCAGTCCACCATCCCTTCTTTGTATTTCAATCAAAAAAGACCTCAATGTTGAAAACTGAGAGGAACAAGTGATTTGAACAGCCCCTGAAATAGGGTATGATATGCCCCATCCCCTTTTTCCTCTCTAGGAAGCCACCAAAACCACTCCCCTACTCAGCAGTGGGGCTACCTTCTCCAGCTGGGGAGTTAGAGATTCTCAGGTGCCTCTGCTTGGTAACTCCATCACACACACCTCCTGGACTGAGAACCAACTCAGTTTGCAAGATACCTCAGTGAAGTCTGAGGAGATTAGATCTGTAGGTTGCCCTGAGACAATAATAATCATGGATATTTGTATTAGTCCACTTTGTGTTGCTATAAAGGAACACCTGAAACTGGGTAATTTATGAAGAAAAGAGGTTTATTTGGCTTGTGGTTCTGCAGGCTGTACAGCATGGCACCAGCATCTGCTCAGCTTCTAGTGAGGTGTCAGGAAGTTTTTAATCATGGAAGAAGGCAAAGGAGAAGCAGATATGTCACATGGTGAGAGAAGGAACGAGAGAGAAGGGTGCAAGACAGAGGAGGAGGTGCCAGGCTCCTTTAAGCAAATGGCTCTCACACGTGAACCGATAGACCCTACTCATTACTGCAAGCACCAAGCCATTCATGGGAGATCCGGCCCCATGACCCTAACACTTCCCACCAGGCCGCACCTCCAACACTGGAGATCCTATTTCAACATGAGATTTGGAGGGGACAGACATCCAGGCTATATCAGTATTATTATCTAGTGCTAAGAACAGTGCCTGGTGTGCAGTAGGAGCTCAGTAAATTTGTTAAATAAATAAATGGTTTCAGCCTATATTTACCGAGTGCTTATTATGTGCAAGACAATAAGCTCAGCATCTTACACATGTGATTTTAAGTAAGCTACACAACCAGCCCATGAGTAGCCTTCTATCACCATCCCCATCTTACAAATAAAAAAATCCAGGCACAGAGAGGTGAAATCATCTACCCATAGTCACACAGCTAGAGAGTAGCAGAACTAGCCTTCAACCCAAGTTGAGACTGGTTCCCAAGCTGGTACCCTTTCAACTTGTTTTTCACTGCTACTTCATAAGTTCATGTGCCGTCTACCTGCCGCCCCCACCCCTCTGAGCTCTGTACTCACCCAAGTGTCTTGAACCTGACTAGGCTTTCAATAACTGCCTCTTGAATGAATGAACAAATGTCACAGACCATCTGCTGAGGTCTCCCTGGGAAAATACATCTTTTTAAACTTTCTAACGAGTTGAAGCTTCTTTCCTCCCCAGTTCCCTCGAGCCTCTTAAAACTTCAGGAGGATGCAGCAGTCCTCAGCATAGGAGCCAACAATCAATGAGAGATTAACATCCATAACTTATAAAACACTATGATTGTTTTTCCTCTTCAGCTCAGGGCCCCTGGATCTGCAATGTTTTCTCGAAGTGACCCCAAGACAAAGGCACTTTATGGTCCTGGTCTCCACAGTTGCACCTGAAAAGAGCAGGATGTCACTTGCCCCATCACAAGGTTATGTGAGGCCAAGCTGAGAAAGTTGGTGAGTAGAGCAAGCTTGGTATCAGAAAGCACACAGTTCAAATCCCAACTCTGTCCTTTATCTGCCTTCTGACCTTGAGCAAGAGAACCTTTTAGAGTCTCAGTTGCTGCATCTCTAGAAGGAGAATGTTAAGATGTTAATATGTATAATGTGAATAACACTTACTTTATAGGCTATTGTGACGTACTTGGGTTGCTGTTAGAAATATACTATGTGTTAAATAAATGGAAACTATTCCCACTCTCTTTGGTTTGTTCTAAGATGTCATGGATTTAAAAATTACTTTTGTTTTATGGTGGAAAATAAGAAACTTGGCTGCCTTAACTGTGCACAGTGACTGTAAGACTCATCTTGGTTTCAGAAACGAGAATATAAAAAGCAGTGTGTCTTAGCATTAAAGATATAGGACATTAATATTATCACGATGAATGTGAATACATTTTGTCAACCATAAAAAAAAAAACACACACACACTGAATAAACAAGGAAGGAAAAGAAAGTAACTAAAATAAGAAGGTGGGCTTTATTATACCCTTTGATGGGTCATAAAACCAAGACTGAGAGAAGTCAATCACCTACTGTAGGTCACACAGCAAGTGATTCTCAGCTTTAGTTTTTTCTTTTCTTTTCTTTTCCTTCACTTGATTTGATTTTACTTTGCATTTTCTTTTCTTGTTTTGTTTTGTTTTGTTTTGTTTTTTTTGAGGCAGAGTTTCGCTCTGTTGCCCAGGCTGGAGTGAGTGCAGTGACTCTATCTTGGCTCACTGCAAGCTCCGCCTCCCGGGTTCATGCCATTCTCCCGCCTCAGCCTCCCCAGTAGCTGAGACTACAGGCGCCCGCCACCATGCCCAGCTAATTTTTTGTATTTTTAGTAGAGACGTGGTTTCACCGCATTAGCCAGGA
Organism: Mandrillus leucophaeus; assembly: GCF_000951045.1. Lineage (NCBI taxonomy): Eukaryota > Metazoa > Chordata > Mammalia > Primates > Cercopithecidae > Mandrillus > Mandrillus leucophaeus. Next base: position 141,377 of record NW_012108685.1, read on the forward strand.
TGGTCTCGATCTCCTCACCTCGTGATCCGCCCACCTCCACTTCCCAAAGTGCTGGGATTACAGGCCTGAGCCACCGCGTCCAGCCTACTTTGCATTTTATTTTCTAACAGTTTATGCATCCGGGTCTTGGCTAAATCCCCTGCTCTAGAGAAACTGATATCACACCCTTTATTATTACCTGGTCTGCAGTTGGTAGATTGGTCCATTTTTTGTGTGTGCTGCCAATGCTACACAATTGCAAGAGCTTCCCTGAAGAACTTTGTCAAAAGAGATTTTCAAATTCATACCCGAGGGCAGTGGAAAAGGCTATTGTTATCAACTAGTAATGTCTGTCGTGGGTGCTGAATGGGAGCGTGGTATTGAGCGTGCCATGAATTTTCTGTGTCTGAAGCAATCCTCCGAGAGCTAAAGAAAGACCTCGCTCACAAGAGCTGGAAAGGCCACTGGAGATCACCTGGTCCAAGCTTTTCACTCTATACAAGAGGGGACAGATGCCCATAGAGGATGAGCATCTCGAGGAAATGCAGAGAGAGGGCCTAGAATCAGCCGAGCACACTTTCTCCCACAAAGAGTGTCACCAACCACAGGTGTTGGTCCAAGGAGAGTTGCCTATTGGCAAAAGACCTTTACAAAGGCCACTCTGGAGAGTCCATTCAGGTCCCTGCTTTCTGACTTGGCCGAGCAGGTCCCTCTGACCTGCCAGAGCCACAGGGAGGTTCCCTCAGGGGCTGTGAAGGCATTTCACCCCTGGCACAGGCTCCCAGAGGCATTTGCTGCCTCTCAACTCCCACCTTCCAGGGTTTGAATGTGTTTACTCTGCTCACAAAGTGGCTTCCTGTTTCGAAGAGGAATGAGTTTTTTAAAGGGTTATAAATGTGATTCAAAAGGCTTTTTGGACATCAAATGGCTCATAAAAAATGAAACGTTTCAATGATTTCAGCATAAATGAATGAAAAACACATGGTGTATGCCTCCTACTCTTTTGTTGCAACAAAAGGTTCTGGTAAACGAAAAATAGAAGTGGCAAATGATTTGGACCTCAATGTACCTGAGACTTGAGTTTCCAGTGCCCAGACTAGAGCTTCTATTACAGGCTAGGGAATAGGGAATATCTGAGCAGAAAGGTTGCTTCAAACGGAACAAGCTAAACCATAAGGGAAAGTATTTCCATAGGGTTTTATTTATTTATTTATTTTTATATTTTTGAGATGGTGGCTCTGTTGCCCAGGCTGGAGTGCAGCGACACAATCATGGTCCACTGCAATGTCTGCTTCCCAAGTTCCAGCGATTCTCCTGCCTCAGCCTCTCAAATAGCTGGGATTACAGGCATCTGCTACCACGCCCAGCTAATTTTTGCATTTTTAGTAGAGACAGGGTTTTACCATGTTGGCCAGGCTGGTCTCGAACTCCTGTCCTCAAGTGACCTGCCTGCCCCAGCTCCTGTGATACCATAGTGGTGGGATCACAGGCATGAGCCTCTGTGCCCAGCCGGTTTTTTAAAGTTGATTTTAAACTGTCTTGCTGACCTTACTTATATCACCATGTATCCTTCTAAAGCAGAGATTCTCACCCTCGGCACTATGGGATTTGAGGCTGGACGATTGTGGTGGGGGCTGTCCTGTGCGTTGTAGGATGTCAAGCAGCATCCCTGGCCTCCACCCACTAGATGCCAGTAGTGCTTTCCCCCAAGCTGCGACAACCAAAATGCCAAATGTTCCCTAGGGGACAAAACTGCCCACCTCCCATTCAGAACCTCTGTTCTAGAGTCAGAATTCATTATTGTAGAGTGTTCTAGAGCCAGTAATGTGGGGATGAAAGTGAGGGTAGATGAATGGATGACCTTCAGGGAAAGTAAACAAAATTAAACTCTAATAGGAAAATTAAAATAATTAAGGGTCTGCATTTCTATAGAAGTTATATGCAAATTATTATTTGCAGTAGTCTATCCTTTACATGAAAGTAATGTTGAAGGGTCACTTAGCTAATGCGCACAAACATCTGAAACACAGCCAAGAGCCTGAAGTTGACTAAACTTCTAATCAACTTGATGAACTACTTATATCAAAAGCAACACATTATTGTGTGTGTGTGTGTGTGTGTGTGTGTGTGTGTGGTCAGGTGGGAGCTAATGTGACCATCATCCTGGTTAGCCTAAAATTCTGATTTTAGTACCAAAAGTCCTGCATCCCAGGAAACAATGTGGATGCCAGCAAACAGGAACAGCTGGTCATCCTAGTGGGAGAACAAAAGAGCTTTTAGAGAAGCCCATTACATACTGCTGTAAAGATGGATGTTAACACAGAAAAAAGATAATGAACTCCAAAAGTCACTCACAAACACACATAAATCTTAAGTATATAGGGTCATTTGGTGTAAGAGAAGTAGCCTTCTGTCTCTGAACTTGTAGGCACCCTTGAGTTTGTTTCAGCACCACACAGTAACTGAGGTAGAGAAGGACCCCTGAGCATACAATAAATATTAGTTCTTTGGGGGTGAATGTCAGTGAAAATGATGAAGCAGGTAATTCCAAGGACCCGTCTCCCCACAGCAGCTTTGAAAGATCAAGCAAAAATTGGCAGAATCAACTCTGGGAAACAGTCAAAGGTTTACAACAATTAACCAAATGCTAAATTTTGTAAAAGCAACTTTAAAATGGTTGGAAAGCTTTGTGATTGTTTCCTTGCCCTGCCCCACCCTCTTTCTCTGCTTGGGGGTGGTCTTGAAAATGACAGCTGCCTTCCAAGGTGGGGACCATGGTTCTGGTTTTAAGGGATGCAGAGTAGACCTTATTGTCAAAGAATTATGTTTGTCTGTTTTAACTTGTCTGGGGCCTACCTGAAGGAATGTCCAGGGTGTTTGTCTTTATTATGCCCAAATCAGAACTGGGCAGAAAAGTAGCTACTCAGAGGACATTTCATCAAAACATTATAAAGCAAATGAACAACTTACTGTTGTCTAGGACGAAAGATACATTCAAGGCAAACAGTAAATGTGTAGGAAGTCTGAGAGGACAAGCTAAGGAGAGAGTTTCTTTGGGAAATTAGGGCATTCAAAAGCCATCACATATACTTGGGAATTTAGACCATGTGCATTCCCAGGTTAGGATACATGATCAGAAAAGATCATAAGCTGTTACTTTATAGTCTTCATAAGTTTTAAATTCTGGCTAATATTTAGGCTTGGAACAAACGGGAAGTGAAAGCTAAGGCTAATTTGTAAATGGCCTGGCTACACATTAAAAGTATGTTCTAATACAGAGCCAATCTGAACAGACGGGGATAATTTGTGTACTTTTCTTTTCTTTCTTTTTTCCTTCTTTCTTTCTTCTTTGAGGGAAGGAGTTCTTAAGGCTTAAGGAAATTTCTTTCAAAATACTAGCCAAACACAAGTTGAAAAAAGAGACTTCAGAGGAAACACATTACAAAGACTACAGAATGTGCACAAATAATTTAGAAAAGGTACTAAACAAATCAACTGCTACAATCCACAGCAAGCACCAAAAACAAATTCTGAGGAGGAGGAAGAATCTGATGCCCAGAATCACTACATTTTAATATTCAAAATGTCCAGTTTTCAACAACAACAGAATGATTAAGCATGCAGGAAAAAAGAAAGTATGGACCATGAATGGGAGAAAGCCACAGAAACTGCCCCTGAGGAAGCACAGACATTGTACTTCAGTTTATGTCAAACTAGACAAAAACTTTAAACCAACTATCTTAAATATAAACAGATTTTTTTAAGACATGGAAAAAGAGCCAAAGGATACCAAGAAAAGGATGTCTCAACAAATAAAGAATGTCGGTAAAGAGAAAATAGAAAGCGGAACCACGGAGAAATTCTAGAGTTTAAAAGTAAAATAAATAAAATGAAAATTTTATGACAAGATTTCAATAGCAGATTTGAGCAGGCAGAAGAAAGAATCAATTAACTTGAAAATAAGTCAATTGACATGATCCAGTCTGAGTTGCAGGAAGTAAAAAAGGATATAGAAGAATGAACAAAGCCAGGGAGACTGGTGGAACACCTTAAAATGTCATATGTGCAGTGGGAGTCCCAAAGGAGAGGGAAGAAAGAAAGAGGAACAAAGGATATTTGAATAATAATGGCTAAATACTTCCCAAATTTGATAAAAGACAAGGGTTTACACAAGACAAGGGTTTCATTGAGAGAAACCCAATGAGCAATAAGGATATATGATAAGGAATCCACGACCTATTGTAATCAAACATTCAAAAGACAAAGACAAAGAGAGAAGAGAAATAACTACAAGAGATTCTCAAATAACAGAAACACCCAGTTTGTCATTAGAAACCAAGGAGGCCATAAGACAACAAGACGGCATATTTAAAGTGCTGAAAAAAAGGGAGAGGTGGGAAAGATTGTTAGCCAATAATTTTACATCCAGCTAACTAGCCTTCAACAATAAGCAAAAAGTTAAGACATTTTGAGATAAACAAAAGCTGAGGAAGTTTTTCATTAGTAGATGTGTCCTACGAATCTGCTGAAGAGAGTATTTCAGGTTAAAATGAAGACACTAGACAGTAACTCAGAGTCATACAAAAGAGATTTTAAAATCTAGTAACAGTAACTACATAGTTAAATACAAAATCCAGTATATATATTTTTTTGGTTTGTAACTCCTGTTTTTTCTCAATTCTACAGAATTTTTTAAGTAAACAAATAAAGCAATAAGTATAAATCTGTATTGATGGCACACAATGTATTAAGACAATACATTGTGACAATAATAACATAGGAGAAGTGCTGTATAGAAATGGTTTTTGTATGGTATTAAAGCTAAATTGATATAAATTAAAACTAAATTTTTATAAATTTAGGATGTTAATGTAATGCTCCTAGTAAATACTAAGAAAATATCTTTAAAAATACAGAAAAGAAAATGAGAAGGGAATCAAAATGGTTCACTGCAAAATATTAACTAAACCGTAAGAAGGCAATAAGGAGGAACTTAGGAACAAAAAAGGTATAAACTATACAAAAATATATATATAACAATGATAGAAGTAAGTTTTTCCTTATCAGTAATTAGTTTAAATGTAATGGATTAAAATCTTCAGTCAAAAGACAGACATTGGCAAATTGATTTTTTTAAATGACTCCACTATATATTGTCTACAACAGACTCACTTTATATCTAAATATGCAAATCGACTGAGAGTGAAACATTGGAAAAAAGATATTCCATGTAAGTGGTAACCAAAAGAGAGTTGGGGTGGCTATTCTAATATCAGATGAAAGAGTCAAAAATTCCTATAAGAGATAAAGGTCTTATACGTGAAGGAATGGAAATTTTTATATGCTGTTGGTGGGACTGTAAATTAGTACAGCCTTTGCAGAAAACAGTATGGAGGTTCCTCAAAAACTTAAAAATAGGACCATCGTATGATCCAGCGATCCCACTACTGAGTGTTTATCTAAAGGATATGAAATCAGTCTGTCAAAGAGATATCTACACTCCCCTTTTTGTTACAGTACTGTTACCAAAAGCGGAATGATTCAATCGAAGTCCCATCAATGTGTGAATGGATAAGGAAAACGTGCTGTATATACACACAATGCAATACTATTCAGCTATTTAAAAAAAAAAAAAAACTGAAACTCTGTCATTTATGGCAACATGGATGCATCTAGAGGACATTATGTTAAGTGAAATAAGCCAGAAACAAAAAGACAAATACCTCCATGATCTCACTCACTTGAAGAATTTTAAAAATCTGATCCCATAGAAGTACGGAATAGAATAGTGGTTACCAGAGTCTGGGGAGGGTAGGGCTGAGGAGAGATTAGTCAGCAGGCACAAAATTACAGATAGGTAGGGGAATAAGTTCTGGTGGTCTATTGCACAGTAGGGTAACTACAGTTAACAATATTGTATGGTATTGTATATTTCAAAATAACTAGAAGAGAGGATTTTGAATGTTCTCACCTAAAGGAAATGATAAATATTTGAGGTGATGAATAGATTAATTACCCATTGTAATATATACATAAACAGTATACATACCATATATGTACATATGTACCAATGTATATATGTACCAAAACATCACATTGTACTCCTTAAATGTGTACAAGCATTATGTGTAAATTAAAATTAAAATACAACTTAAAATTAACTCTGACACTAAAAAATAGATTTATTGGATTAAGACCACTTCAAATTTATTGTATATATTTGGAGAAGCAAATAGTCAGGCTCACCTGTGAATTTTACTAATGATATTGCTAGTCATATCTGGTTAAAAAAGTAATAAGAAAAAGAGACAGAGAGAAAGAGAGAGAGAGAATATTGAATTAAGTGTTTAAACTTATAGGAACAAGAGACCCACAGTTAGTGTAGAAGATTATCACACCTAAAGAAAATGTCCCCAAAAGCTAAATATAAAATGATACCTTTCAAGAGTAAAGAAAGAGAGCAAAGAGGAAATATGACACCCCTTCCCCACCATCCCCCAGGGAGACAGGCTGGGCCAAGAGAACAGACTTATCTACTCTCAGAAGCAGGCCCCCACCCCCAAAGAAAAGAAGGTCATTATATATTGAGAATAGAGTAAATTCATCAAGAAGATATAACAATTATAAATATATACACACCAAATAACAAAGGCCCCAAAATATATAAGGAAAACAGTGAAAGAATTGAGAGAGAAATAGACCATTTTACAGTAATAGTTGGACACTTCAATACCCCACTTCTGATAATGGATAGAACCTTCAACAGAAGATCAGTAAGAAATGGATGATTTAACACCATAAATCTAAAAAAACCTAACAGACATATACAGAACATTCCACTTAACAGGATCAGGAGTACAAATGGAATAATCTCCAGGTTAGACAATCTATTGGGCCACACAGAATTCTCAATAAATTTAAAACTTCTGAAATCATACAAAGCATCTTCTCTGACCACAATGACTTGAAACTAGAAATCAATAACAGAAGGAAAACTGGAAAATTCACAAATATGTGAAAATTAAACAACACACTCAAAGAATAAATCCCAAGAAAATTGTAAAATATTTTGAAACAAATGAAAACAAAAGCATAAAATACCAAAACTTATGGGATACAGTGAAAGCAGTGCTTAGAGAGAATTTTATAGCTATAAACACCTTCTTTAAAAAAAATCTCTAATTAGGCTGAGCTTGGTGACTCACACCTGTAATCCCAGTAGTTTGGGAGGTCAAGGTGAGCAGATCACTTGAGGTCAGGAGTTCGAGATCAGCCTGGCCAGCACGGCAAAACTCCTCCTCTACTAAAAACACACAAATTAGCTGTCTGTAGTCCCAGTTTACTTGGGAGGCTGAGGCAGGAGAATTGCTTGAACCCGGGACGCAGAGGTTGCAGTGAGCAGAGATCACACCACTGCACTCCAGTCTGAGCAACAGAATGAGAATCTGTCTAAAAAACAAAACAAACAAACAAACAAACAAAACCCTCTAATTAATAACCAAACTTTACATCTTAAGGAACTAAAAAAATAAGAACAAACTTTACTAAAAATTAGATGAAGAAGAGGAATAATGGCAGGAAGAAAACAAAAGAAGAGATAAAAGAGACTAGGAAAACAATGAAGAGAATTAACAAAACCAAAAGTTAGTTCTTTGGAAAGATTTACAACATTGACAAACCTTTAGCTATACTGACCAAAAAAACAAAAAACAAACAAACAAACAAAAACAAAAAAAACTAAAAGATGCAAATAACTAAAATCAGAAATAAAAGTGTAGACATTACTATTCACCTTACAGAAATAAAAAGGCTCACAGAGAATACTATGAACAATATGCCAACAAATAGTATGCCAACAAATTACATAACCTATGTGAAGTATGATAATCCCTAGAAACACACAAATTACCAAAACTGACTGAAGAGGAAATAGAAAATCTGAACAAACCTGTAACACAACAAGAAAAGAGATTAAATTAGCTAAAAAAAAGATTATGTCTTCACCTGTGAATTCTGCCAAATGCTTAAAGAAGAATTAACACCAATTCTTTTGAATCTTTTTCAAAAAAAAGAAGAGAATGAAATACATCCTGATTTATTCTATGAAAGTAATATTGCCCTGATATCAAAGCTAGACAAAGATGTCATTACACACCAATTAATGCAGATGCAAAAATCCGTAACAAAATACCAGCAGACAAAATTCAACAGCTTATTAAAAGGTTTATGCATCATGACCAAATGGAATTTACGCCAGGAATCCAAGGATGGTTCAACATAAGAAAGTTAACCAAATGTAATGCAACATTTTAATAGAACAAAGAAAAAGCACGTAATCATCTCAATCAAGCCAGAAAAAGCATTTAACAAAATCCAATACCCTTTGATAATTTGAGAAAACACTCACAAAATTAGGAATGGAAGGGAATTTCCTTAAATTGAGAAAAAACACTTATGAAAACCCCAAAGTTTGCATCATAGAGAATTATGAAAGACTGAAAACTTTCTTCTAAAATCAAGAATAAGGCAAGGGTTCCCACTTTCATCACTGCCATTTAATGTTGCATGAGAAATTCTAGCCAGAGCAATTAAGCAATAAAATAAGTAAATAATTTGAATAGACATTTCTCTGAGTAAGATATACAAATGGCCAATAAACACATGAAAAGATGCTCAGTATCATTACTCGTTAGGGAAATGCAAATAAAAAAACACAATGAGATACCACTTCACCCCCACTAGGATAGATATAATTTTTTAAAAAGGAGAATAACAAGTGTTGATGAGCATTACATTGTTGATAGGAGTGTACAATGATGCAGTCATTATGGAAAACAGTTTTGCAATTCCTCAAAATGTTAAACATAGAATTAACATACAGTCCAGCAATTCTACTCATAGGTATATTCTGAGAAGAAATGAAAACAGGTACTGAAACGAATTATTGCACAGATTATCGTATCATAACAGCACTATCCACATTAGCCAAAAGGTGGAAGCAAGCAAAAGCTAATTTTATGTTACGTAAATTTTATGCCTCTGGGTAAGTGTGTGTGTGTGCATGTATGCATATGGACGTGCATGTGTGTTTCAGAAAAAAGTTTTAAAAGGTTAAGTCTTGTTGCACATTTTATTTTTCTAAAGACAGGAAATATTAAAACTTGTTAAACTTGGTAAGAATGTTTTCCAGGCAAAATGGCTCAAATTTGGAAATGATAATATTAATTTGGATGCCAAAGAATGCAAATAGTAGTTATTTGGAAAGTTCCCCTCAGTGCGGAACCAGTAAGAAACTAGGACAATTGTCAACAAATTATTTCTGTTTTTCAATCTTCAGTTTGATCTCTAGGAAACCAAAATACCCATTTATCCAGAAACAGTTGATAATTTTCTAAATGGCATCTGGTGGTGGGATAGACAAACTAAGCTAAGGTCAAAGACTCCATGGGTTGTGATGTAAAGTGGTTATTTCAGCATAAATCTCCAGGTGGAACAACTTGTTTTCTCACCAACAATCTCCTTTGCTTTTAAATCACAATACTAGTAATAGTAATAGCATCAAGCACAGCAAACTTGTATTAACTGTTTTCAGACACTGAGATAAGAAACATTGCATATACTGCATAACGGAGCACTCTCAAAGAGTTGAAATTACACAGGTTTCACTGATGGAGAAACTGCTCTCAGAGAGGCAGTTTTAAACCAAGATTTAATCTCTACATTCTAAAGAGAAAATCAAATTTACCAACAAGCATTACAAATGAATATAATGAGTTTCTCCCACAAACTCTGCAAAAATGCAAGCAATTGTACTGCAATCTGACAATCCACTCACCCCTGCTTTTCTGATATTGTTGAAGGCAAAAACATCCTTTGTCCTGGAGCTTCACCATTCAATACAGTAGCTTTTAGCCATCTGTGGCTACTTACATTTAAAATAATTAAAATCAAAAATTAAAAATTCAGTTCCTGAATTTCACTACCCATATTCCAAGTGCTCAACGTCAAATATGACTAATGTCTATCGTATCGGTCAGCTTAGCTATAGGACATCTTCATCATGACAAAAAGTTTTAGTGGACAGCGTTGTACAGAAACGCTATGCCACCAAATTTCTGATGCTAGACTGACAATCTTGTGGCTCTTCTCTTCTGATTACCTTCCCACATTTTGGCAAACAATGTGTGTGAACATGCAAGTGTGTCTGCATATCATGCTTCAAAGAGCTGAACTAACAAACTGAGCTTGTCCATAGCAGCTCTGAGCAGGCATGGCACAAATACTCCTGGCCAAGTTGATTTATCTTGATGTTTGGTTGAATTCCTCACATTTTGGTTCTCTTTGGTAACCTTTTCACCCCGTTCTTTTTTAAGGTGGCTGGCTGTTATAATTCATCATGAACGCATCTCACTCCAGGCCTGGCTCCCCTGACAGAAGGAACAGCCGGTCTTCAAAAGGTCAAAGGCAATTTTCTCCTTTCGTCTTTCTCAGTTTCCAGCATAGATTTGTCACTCTGAGAAAGCATGAATTCTGGATTTGATGTACTTTAATTGATTTCACCCTCAACAAGTCAGACTGTCCATCAGCTCTCTCCTTGGGCTTCCCTGAACTTTGCTTAAGGCTAAGGTTTTCATCCGTCTCTGGAACCAAGCTGTCACCAAGCAATTTACTCCCCTTACCAACTCTTCAGGACCCATCTCGTTTTCATTCCTGTAACTCTCCAGAGAAAGAGGAAGAGATATGCAGGAGAGATGGTAGAAGTGAAAATGAAGGCAGAAAAAAAGAATGGATAATGGATGGAAAATCCTTTTCCTTTATTGCCTTTTTCGGTGAATTTGTCAGATTGTTTTCTACAAATTGTTAATGGGGTGAGATCAGGGAGAAAAATGGGTGGGTGGATGAATGAATGGATGGATGCTTTGATAAATTGATGGGGGGTGTGTACAAATAGACACACAGATAAATGTATAAATAAATGAAAGAATACCAGGCACAATCACAAATAACTTGATTCATTAACAGATCTTAAAGTTTTTTATAGATTACTCTGCATATGCCAGAAACAGTTTTAGGTGCTGGAAGGATGAGAAAACATATGAAGTCCCTGTCACCAAAGAGCTCACACTCCAAAAAGAAAGGAGGGCATGCAACAATAAGAAATTGCAGGATAGATTATATTAAGGATATTTAAAATACTGTGAGAACAAAGCGGGAAGAGTGAGTCTCAGAGACACCTCATGGAAACCCAGTAAATAATGAGTTTTAAATGAATAAATTAATGTATGTCAAAGTATTTTCTGGGAGGGGAAACCCAAGTTGCTTATTCAAGACTATTCCTAGGTCAAATTATAAAGCATAATATGTGGGTGCCCCTGAGTTCTCTCTGTTTTCCCCTTACTCATGTGAACAGCATAGGCTCATGTAAATTTGTATCTTCCTTCATGAAGAAACATTTAGGAATAAAGGCACCAGGCATGATGGTGCACACTTTTAGCTCCAGTTGCTTGGGAGGATGAGGCAGGAGGATTGCTTGAGCCCAGGAGTTGGAGGCTGTAATGAGCTCTGATCGCGCCACTGAACTCCAGCTTGGGTGTCAAAGCGAGACCTTGTCTCTGAAAAAATAAAAAATAAAAATAAAAGGAGTAAGGGATTAATTAGATATATTACATCTCCCAGGCATTTGTGTATTTTGAGAAGGTTTCCTAGACTAAGATTCCTCGTAGTAAATAACTTAGTCATATATTCCATTTAGCCTTCGATTTTGTCTCCAGGAAACTAAAACACCCAGTTATCTAGAAATAGCTGATAAGTTTCTAAATGATATGAGGTGGTGGGATTGACAAACCAAGCCAACGTCAAGGACTCCGTGGGTTGTGATGTAAAGTGGTTGTTTCGGCATAAATCTCCAGGTGGGCCACCTTGTTTTCTCACCAACAAAGCCTGGTATGTAATTGTTGGTTTGTGTCATGATGGAAAGAATGTCCACCACCTTCTTTCTGAAGCCTGGAGAAGACATTTGTAAAACCTGGGTGCTGTCCGTGGTTCTAAGGGCGTTCCGGCATGTTATGGATTTCTAGTATGAAGAACACAGAGAACACCCAGTATGATAATGATCTCTTGTACGAAGTTCTTCTAAAGGAACTATTTTAGATTGGCTACCAAAAGTTCCATAAGGGATAATGACTTTGAGTGTGAAGATAACCTTACTGAAGAGAAACGTTAAGACTTTAATCCTGAGTTCAAATCCTACCTTGGTCACTTCTCTGAGCTTAGTTTTCTCTTCTATCGAATTCTACTTTATATAATTATTGAAGGAATTGCCTGACATAGTGAGAGGAAGTAGAGGATCATAGTAAGGCTGGGCGACAATGCACGTCCATTCTGATTGCCACACTTTGTGACCTTTCTCCTTCTGTGTGTCAGTTTCTTCAATAATAAAATGTGGTTGGGATAATAGTAGTACATATTTCACAGAGTTATTATGTGAGAATCAAACAACTTAACTTATGTGGAGTAACTTGGAATAATGCTTAGGACATAATAAGAACGCATTAAACGCTTGTTGTCGTTTGCTATTATTAGATCATTTCCACATCATGGGTTATCATGAGTCTGGACCCTTTGTTAAGAAAATCCGGCTTTATCAACAATATTTATTCTTTCAATTATTCTTTCATTCATTCACCCAATTCAGAAAATAGGTACCCAAGATTCACTCTCTTTCTAATCTTCCCAACTACCAATTACAGAGTCAAACGTTTATATGGCAGGATTCCTCGACAAACACTCAAACTGGATTAAAAGCTGAATGTTGTTATTTAAGGTTAAAGTTATTTAAGAACCCTTCCAACTTTATTTTTATCAATTGAATTGAACTGAATTGAGTGCGCTAACTCCATTGGTGCAGCATCTCTGAGCTTCCTTTGGTTCTGCTGATATTTTTGTTCTTGAATTATTCTAACGGATCCCATTTTTAGTGAGATTTTGAGAATGTTAAAATGAAACAGCACATAAAGTATAATTTCAGTTTCTTCCATCTGGGCCAGAAACACAATAGGTGTGTGGCAATTATAAGTGAAGGCAGCAATAAATACATGCATGAATAATGTGAAATTATTTTAGCTTCTATATCTGTTTTTGTTTGTTATTAATTTTAAGATATCAGAAGCAGAAGAGCAGTAGGGGTGAATAACTCACCAAAATTCCAAGTTGGCTTTTAAAAAGTTTGTGAGGGGGTACTAAATAGTAATGTACCCTAAGCTCTCCTTTATTGACTTCTTTATTTCCTGGGCCTCCAATTCAGGGATTAATCCATCCAATTTATTTGCTTTAGCCTCAGAAAGCAGTCCCACTTTCCACAAGGACAAAGGCTTAGAGCTGCTAGAATGAATGGCTCTGGTTAATTGATGTATCCAAAGTCTGTCTGTACATCAGCCACTCCATCTGTCTGCCTTTGCTTAAAAAGGCGCCTTCCTTAACTCACGCTTTTTGTATTTTTCCATGAACTAGTTCTACATTTTGGGAGAAGGAGCCTGGTTGAACATTTCCATCTTCTTTCCTGTTTCAAAAAGAAAAAGAAAAACAATCATCCTGATCTGTCAATTTGAATAGAAGTGTACTTTAACAAGATCCTAGGAACTTATTTTCTGCCCCATAGCAAGGTACTCATTGTGTAAGTTCCTGCACTTGTGGATTCTGTGAGGTGCTGACATGAAGTCACAGTCTAGAAACCGGTGGCAGTTTTTAAAATGTGTCTTAATATTGGCTGCCTAGATACTTTTTAAAGCAGATTTATGCTGCATTTTAAAAATCCATTATGCTACATTATGAGCTTATTGTCCATCCAGATAATATTGATCAATTTTAGACTTCCAAAATCTGCATGTATAATTGTCCCATGCAATCAAAATTGTTTATGTGTGTAGTATTTTGAGACATTTATAAAATTATAAATCGGAATTATTTATATATGCCACAATATATTTAATTATGTTGAATGCCCAATTTATATCACCATTCATTGTCATTTTTTCCTCTATTTCATAATCTTGGCCAGTGACTTTACTTTTCTCTATAGAAGATACTTCTCAGACCACTCAAAATTACTGTCTTTGACAGATTATTTTAAAGTAGCACATCTTATGTGGTATGTTCATAAACAGTAGAGTTTGTTCATTATTTAAAAAATTGGGCATTAAAAGAGACTAAAGAAAAAAATTAAAGTCAACCTTAATTGCGTCTCTTAGAGATAGCCACTGTTATTTTTGTCAATTTTATTTTAATTTTTGTCAAAATTATTTTGGTCTGTATGTGTGTATATGTTGCATGTATATGTTGTTTGTGTGTGTGTATTTAGGTGTTGAATGCCCGCCAGTTAAGATCATATTACCTTTGCAGTTTTATATCCATCATTTTTCCCACTCAACTTTATATCATGTGCAATTTATTCTTTTAAATATTTTTCCAAAACACAAAACTTTTAATAACTACAAAGTATTCCAGCCTATAAATGAGATGTAATGAAGTTAATCATTGCTAATTTTTGACACACAGGTATTTTGCAATTGTTTGCTGGTGTGAATAAAGCTATGACAGACATCTGTATGCTCTAAGTCACTTTGCTGATTGAGTTCTTATATTTAAGTTCTAGAAAAAGAATTTAAGACTTTGATACCCATGTTGTCAAATTCCTGCAGCATCTCTATGGTAAAAATTATCTTCTACTCTGTAGTTGATTGAATTATTAGCTTAGATTTTAACTGTGTTCCTCTATCTATGCCCCTTGCCATCTAACTTTGCAGTTAAGTATACACACTAAATGCACTTCCTCATCCACTGACTTTCACATCCATGTGAAATAAGTCACATGAAATAAGCCATGTGACTTATTTCAGCCAATGGGATGGTAACAGATGTGACATAAACAAGGACTTGAAATGTGCTTGCACCATATGGCTTGTCTTCTTCTACCTCCACAATCTTTATGAGAAGTGCATGTCCTAGATAGATCATTGGTCCCAAAAGGACTGTAGATGTACAGAGCAGAGCTAGCCAACTGGATTGAGGACATAAAACTTGATGCAAAAGCTATTCAGTTAAGCTTAGATCAACCCACTTCCAGGCAATCTGCAGATACATATGAGCAAGCCCAGGTGAGATCAGTAGAGCTGCCTCTAAGGAATTCGCAGATATGGGAGAAATCAATGCTTATTGTTATATGGCACTGGGATTTGGTGATGGTTACGCAGCAATAACTAACAGATATACCCTTAGTAATTTAATGAGAAATTTCATTTTTCATTTAATAACAAACAAATGATGGCAATACAACATAGTGGTTAATAAAAGAGTCTTGGGAGCTATCTGGACCTAAGCTTGAATGACCTTAGGCATATTGCCTCCCGAAGTGCTGGGATTACAGGCATGAGCCATCACTCTCAGCACAAGAAAATAAATGATCAGTTACTGATAATTTTCAGGAATAAAATGAAAAGAAGGATGTAGTTCACAGTGATAAGATGATAAGATAATGAGATTGAGTGGTCAGGAAAAACCTATGTTCTCTTAGAACTATAGTTCTCTATGTTTATTGGGTCTCCATTATTTTTAAAAATCTGATGGATTCTATGGACTCTCTCCAGAAGAAAAAGAAAAACAAAACAAAACAAACAAACAAAAAAACATATACACAGGCACACAGGGCTCACAGGCATTGCTTATATTTTCTTGAATCTCTGCTTTAGACACTCATCTAAGTCCTATCTTTGGCCATGACATCCTGGTAGCAAAAGCAGAAGTAAGAAATATTCACTTCCGTATTGTCTTAGAACAAATTGTCAAAGCATACCACTTCTCTGACTTGGAAAAAACAATTGTCTGAACTCTCAATAGCTGGTGTCTGCATGTTTTGACAGAGGCACTATGTCATATCGTCTCTGGCAGAGGTAGCTTGCTATGTAGCAGAATTCTTGCTGCCTCTATGATAGTTTAAAGTTGGGATTGGGAAGCCACTCTCCACACAAGGACTACATTTCCCAGCCTATTCCCATTTCCTTCTTAGTGGTACAGTGATGGGACTAATTCTTGCCAATGAAATGTGAGCAGACGCCGTGTATGACACTTTCAGACCAAATCTTTTAAGAAGCCTTCATCTTGCTATGGTTTCACTTCATGCCATCTGAATGCCGGTGATTATCAGAGTCAAGGGAAAGGTGAAACCACACGATAGAGGAAATCTGGATTCTGAAATCACTACATGAAGGAAAATTACTCACCAACTAGAAACGTTCACATATTTTACATGAGCGACAAGTAAACTGAAATGGTGTTAAGTCACCAACATTTGCTATTACCCCTAAATGATATTCCCTAAAGTGTGATCCCTGAAACAGCAGCATCAACATCACCAGGGAGCTTGTAAGAAATGCAAATTCTCAGGACCCACTCCAGAAGAACAAAGTCAGAAACTCTGGAGGGGTAGGAGGGACCAGAAATCTGTGTTCTAAATGGCTCTCCAGGTGACTGGGAACCACTGCTCTAAATACGTAATACAGTGTCTACGAATGGGGTTTATAAAATCTGATTTCCTTGGTTCAGATCTTGGCCCAACCACTTATGAGCTATGTGATCTTGGGCATGCTACTTAACTTCTAGTGTCTCAGTATGTTGCTAGGTATGGATACCTAAGGGTAGATCACAACAGTATCTAACTCCCAGGCTTTGACATGAGCATTAAAGGAGATCATCCATGTGGAGGGCTTACAACAGTGTCTGATGCACAGTAAGTGCTTAGAAAACTTTAACTGTAGTGTTTATCAAACTGACAGCCAAGTCTCAACCCCAAAGTTTGCATTAAATGGACTTTTCATTTACCCCCTCTGCTTAACGCTAGTCCCGGGCATGCTTGAGCCGTGGACACATCTGTCCTGGCAGGCATTCATTCCATCAGAAAATGATTATGGAGGTCCTTCCATGTGCCAGACATCATGCTAGGATCCAGACCTGCAAGGGAAAACAAGGCAGACTGGATCTCTGCCTGGTAATAGGCCTCTGACCTGGCCGACCTCACTGTGGCCAGACAAGCAAGGACAGTGAACAAACAGGTGGCTGAACTGGACCCTGAGGGAGTAAGACCAACACATTTTTTTCATTGTGCAAACTTCTGGCTGATTTTCTTTTTTCACCCACGCGAGAAGATGCCCTTGCTTTTTCCAACAGCCGCCCTGCGTGCAGACTAATCTTTGAATCTATGTTCTCTAAGCTGCTTTAAAATATGATGCTCAGTGGTTAATCCAAAGGCTGTAGAAAGAGCCCTGATGCCAGGTGCAAGCATATTTTTAAAGAAGAGGGGATACTTTCAAAACTAGCACCTGGGGCCAGCCAATTAAATTCCTCAATGAAAAATGCATGAACAAATGGAAGGCTGGATGCCTCCACTTTGATTCTTACTCAACTCTGATTGGTCACAGGTTTGGCAGTTTTGTTTCATTGACCAAATGATACCTGTCACCCCCTCATGAGGACTTGCACCTGCCCTTAAATGAACCAAAGCTGCCAGCTCCCCTCAGCCCCTTTGAATGCTCTTTATCAGCTTTAATTCTTAAAGCCCTAGAATTTGTCAGCTTAGATTCCCCACAGTTCGATGGGCAAAGGGGTGTGTGCTCCAAGCAGCCTGCCAACTTCACCATCACAGCTGCAACTCTCCACAGACACTCTGCTGTGGAAATGCAAAGAATTTTACAAAAGAGTCACCCTAACCTCACATAGTCTGTGAACTCCAGTCCCTCCTGTTCTTCCCTGTTCTTTCACAGGAGATCCAATTTCTCTCTGACTCAATCTTTGCCAGGGCACAAGGTCAACTGGCTGGCTTCTTATACTCCTATGGTCCCAGATGTATAGAGTGGGCAAGAAATGAAAAAAATTAAACAAAATCTATGCCCATAGCAGACATCAATAATCAATTACAGGACTTTTATACCTTGCCTAGATCCATCCTCCAAATTTGTGAGTGCTCCAGACAACCATCACTAATTAATCTTGGTGGTTATTTAGACCTATTTGCCATTACAATCTCGACTAGCCCTTATACAGAAAATAAAACAATAAAAGCAAGAAAGGAGAATGACTTATCCATCTTCAAACAGCATGTGTGAGTCAAAATTTAGATTAGAATTCAAGTGTTCCTAACTTCCAGTCTTGTGCCCTTCCTTATGCCAAGAGTCCATCAGGCCCCTTGAAATATCTGGAGATCCACTCCACCTCTCCAGATTAAACAGTCCTAAATAAATGACCCATGAAATGTCCTTGGGTTCAACTTTCATCTCCCACCAGTGTGCAAGATAAATGGTGTATTAGTCAGCTATTGTAGTAATGCTGCATAACAAACCATCCCACAAATCCAGTGACTAATAGCTACAAGCATTTATTCTCACATTCATGGGTCTGCAATCAACTGTGGCTCAGCTGATGTGGGCTTGACTTGGCTCCATGACTCCACATGTGCTGCATGTGTGTTTATTCTGGAGTCTTGGATAAAAGGGCAGTGACTACCTGAGTCATGCCTTTATCATCATGGATTAAGAAAGCTCAAAACCTGAACCAAAACATGCAAGCATGTTTAAGGACTCATGCATACATCATGCCCTCTAACACTGCATTGACCAAAGCAAGTCATATGACCAAGCCCAAACTTAGCAGCATGCAGAAAATCTCTGCCTACATTAGGAGAGGGAGGGAGTGGATATTTGCTAAACAGTAATATATATTTTTTAAAACATGGCTTTTGAAATTATCAAGAAACCTTTCAGGGAGGGCTTCAGGGGACTTTCTTTTCACAGTGAGATTATACCAGGCACTCACTAGAGAAAGTTGATAAGCTGCTGAGCACCAGACTTAATCTCTGAGAAAGTTAAATCATGTATTGTGTTAATATTGGCTCTCTGGTTTTATTGCTGATTCCCCCGCTTTAAGGGAAGCCTGACATGAAAATTCTCACTCCATGTAAGACAGATCATGAATATTTTAATGGCCAGAAAGTGAACTCCTCAAGAGTCACCTTTATGTCTTCCTTAATGCTACTTTACCACTCCTGGTGTTTTGAAAATATATGGGTGTTCTGAAAGAACATGTTAAATAAATGATAAAATCATGGTAGTTAAGAGTATGGGTTTGGGAGAAAGAGTAAGCCAGATTCAAAGTTAAAGCCATCACTTACTGGCTGAGTATAATTGGTCACTTGTCTAACCTTTCTAATCCTGTTTCCACCTCTGTGAGTTGGGGGTAGCCATATCTATCTTGCTGGGTACCTATTAAGTAACATAATGTAAGCAAAATGCCTGGTCCACTCTAGGCTGTCAATATATTCTAGCTCATATTTTCATTCATTCTTTATTAAAACTATCTTAAATCACTGAGTTCCTCTGATGCAGTAGCCAATAGTGTCACTAATCTAATATTTCTAATTCTTTTCTTTTCAGGTACCTAGGAGAATTGTACTTCTTGTCCTCTTTTGAGGATATGCATACCCATGTACTTTGCTTTGGCCACTGAAATATGAACAGAAGGGACCTGTGTCACTTTGGAACAGAAACTTTAAGAGCCATGATCCATGATTTCCATGTTCATTTCCCACTGCTGTGGTGACTATGAAAACATTTGTCAAGATGAACTCTGTATCAGCCTGGATCTCTGAGAGACTTCATGGAGCAGAAATCCTCCAGCCTACATGCATAGTGTATGTAGCATGAGAAAGAAATAAACTCATGTTAAACCACTGAGATTTGGAGGGTGGTTCTTACTGCAGCATAACTCAGCCACTGTGCCTGATATACTTGGTATTATTAAATATGGTCTACTTACAGAATATTATGGATTAGATTTTCAGAAAGATTTATGTTGCAAATAAACCAGCTATATCTGCCAGTATACCAGTACTTCCCCATATCTACAGAGTAGACCTCTTAAGTCACAGAAGTTCAAGATTTAGAAAGAAATAAAGAACACTCTAATTTATACAACTAAAGCCTCAGGAAGAGAAGGGGTGGAGCTGGTCTCACAGACCACTGTGTCTAGGAACTGAAATCCTACTCTCTTTTTTCCTTTACTTCTTCACTCTGCTTCTCTCTGCATGCTGCCTTCTTGTGTCTTCCTGAACTCTGACCTTCTCCAGGCAATGAGAAAGTGGCCGAGTGGCCATAGGTGCTCTGGGCTCATGCACCATTAGCTTCAAGATCCTAGGACCATGTTTCCCAAAGTGTGTCTCAAAGACCATCTTGGATGTGAATTACATGTGCATATATTCCAGCTCCCCTCCAACTTTACCATACTGATTCAGAATTTTTAGTGGTTTGGCCTGGGAATTTGTATCTTACCATGTTTATCAAGTGATCCATAACCAAAGTTGCATACCTAATGTAGTAAAGGACCATCAAAAGTCTGGCAGGAGTGGTGGAGTGACAACATGGGCAGGCCCACTAGGCTTACAGGGTTACAGGGTTAGGGTGAAGGAGACACACAGTCCCCAAAGTTGGGAGTCAGGAGAAGGGATGCATGAAGCGTACACACAACTATGGAAAGAAATTGTGAGCCCAGACAGTGCTCCAGTCCAATTCTTCTATAATTGGGAAAATACTCTGAAACCTAGTCTACCTGAAGACATAAAGCAGAAAAAAACAAATCTTCCTCTCCTTTAAAGCCATTAGCAAGTTTCAACTTCTAAAAAGTGGGCCGGGCACGGTGGCTCACACCTGTAATTCCAGCACTTTGGGAGGCTGAGGTGTGTGGATCACCCGAGGTCAGGAATTTGAGACCAGCTTGGCCAACATGGCGAAACCCCATCTCTACTAAAAATACAAAAATTAGCCGGGCATGGTAGCATGCCTGTAATACCAGCTACTTGAGAGGCTGAGGCAGGAGAATCGCTTGAACCCAGGAGGCAGGGGTTGCAGTGAGCCGAGATTGCACCGCTGCACTCCACCATGGGTGACAGAGGGAGACTCTGTCTCAAAAACAAACAAAAAAAGTGCATTATCAGGAGGAATTATTAGTTCTTGAGCACCTATTCCACGCTAAGTACCCCTTGACACTCTGCAGAGAATGCCAGTGTTTGGCTAACACAGCACCCATTCTCTACCTCTCCTCTTTCCCATGCCTGCAATTCTAGGGGGCGCAATGTCAAATTTCTCCTTTATCAGCTTCTCTTGCAACCATAAGTTATCAAGAATTGTCATGATGTGACCTGAACAACATCATGGCCAATGACACGTCAGTGAAAGTTACTGAGAGCTTCCAGGAAAGACTTTACTTTCCTTAAAAAAAAAAAAAAAAAAAAAATCTGACATTTCTCCCATCCTTTACCCTGAAGGTGGACATGATTTCTGGAGGTGAAGCAGGCACTTTACAACCATGAGGTAAAGGCTAGGAGTATCTTAGAGACGTTCCTCTGATATTGTTCTGCCATAAACCCATCCCAGCAGGTGTTGACCTCCAGATTCCTTATTGTATGAGATAATTAAGTGTCTTTATGGCGTTAGTCACTGTCAAATTTCCTTTTTCTTGCAAATGAATGAATTCCCATCAGATGCATTTCGTGATTTATTCCTCATAATAACATAGGCATTATCATTCTCACTTTTTGAGTAAGGAAACTGAGGTTAGTCAGAGAAGCAGGTCATTTCTTTAAGATCACAAATCAAAGAAGCAGTGGGACTAGAATTCCAAACCAGATCTAGGTGACTCAAGGGCTCTTTATAAGACGCCTGCCTACCTGGATGGCTACACATTTTCTTTTCTATTTTTCTTGTCCTGCCTCTTAAAACTATCATGTAATTACTTTTTTTTTTTTTTTTTTTTTTTGAGACGGAATCTCACTCTGTCCCCCAGGTTGTAGTGCAGTGGTGTGATCTCAGCTCACTGCACGCTCTGCCTCCCAGGTTCATGCCATTCTCCTGCCTCAGCCTCCCGAGGAGCTGGGACTACAGGTGCCCACCACCTCGCCTGGCTAATTTTGTATGTTTTTTTTAGTAGAGATGGGGTTTCACCATGTTAGCCAGGATGGTCTCGATCTCCTGACCTCATGATCCGCCCGCCTCAGCCTCCCAAAGTGCTGGGATCGCAGGTGTGAGCCACCGCGCCTGGCTGTAATTACATTTTTTATGTAATTGCTAACATACCAGGAGAACAACAAGTACAGTGCCTGAGACACAGAAGATAATCCGACCACGTTCAAATAAGTGTTCATTATTTGGGGTTTATTAAGTAAAGGTAGGAGACTTACATCAAAGACTGAGGACAAGGAAGGGTGGATTCAATATTTTGAATTATTTATTCATGAAGTGACGAATCCTCGCCCGTTCTACTAGTATACTTAGCTATTGCTACGTAACATACAACCCCAAAACTTAGTGACTTAAAGTGATAACCATGTATTATTAAAAGTAATTGCAAAAACCTCAACTGCTTTTGCACCAACCCTAATAATGTCTCCTGAGTCTAGGAGATGGCTGGATGGTTGTGTTTATCTTGGCTGAGCTCAGTTGATTTAGGCAGGGCTTATTTTTGTGCCTATGGTCAGCTGGGGGAGTTAGCTGGGGATTTAGAATGGCCTTGGTTGAGACACGAGTTTCTCATATGCTTTGCTTAGGCTGGTCCATGTTAGTTCATGAATGGATGGCAGGGATTCAAGAGTGAGCAGAGTAAGCAGAAATCTGTTACTGCTTTTGAAGCCCTGGTTTGTATCACACCTGCCAAGGGCCAAGCAAGTTACATGGCCAAACTCAGAATCAAGGCGTGGGGTAAAAAACTTTGCCCTGGGTGGGTGTGGTGGCTCACGACTATAATCCCAGCACTTTGGGAGGCCAAGGTGGGCGGATCACCTTAGATCAGGAGTTCAAGACCAGCCTGGTCAACATGGTGAAACCCTGTCTCTACTAAAAACACAAAAATTAACCAGGCGTGGTAGCGGGTGCCTGTAATCCCAGTTACTCAGAGACTGAGGCAGAAGAATTGCTTGAACCCGGGAGGCGGAGGTTGCAGTGAGCCAAGATCATGCCACTATACTCCAACTTTGGCAACAGAATAAGATTCCATCTCCATTTAAAAAAAAAGAAAAGAAAAAATAAAGTATCTAAATGGGAGAAGAGTTAGGGACATCACAGCAATAAATCTCCCATAAATCCCATGATGGATAAGTAAGAAGTAGCTATGTCTATGACCTAGGCCTGAATAACTGCTGGTCTTCCTTGGAGAGGTGAAACAGCTGAGCATGAAAGTGAGGAGCTATTCCCTAAGCAGCCCAGTAGGGTAGGAGAAAGAAGGGTTGTGCCTTAGAAGACCTGAATTTTGAGTCCTGGTTCTGTCATACACTTTCTCTACGTGACCTTAAGGAAAGAGACCACTTCCCTTTCCTGGTTTGGAGTTTCTCTACCTAGAAAACGATAGAGACAAACTTTCAGAGGCCAACGACTAGAGGCCCACAGGCTAGATCTAGCCTATGCATTTGTTTTGTTTGGCTTGCCCAGTTTTCTAGTTTTAATTGAGCCAACATTTAAAAGTTACAATGTTTCAGATAGAAATCTGGATTTCTGACCGATATGGTTTGGATTTGCGTCCCTACCCAAATGTCACATCGCATTGTAATCCCCAGTGTTGGAGAAGAGGCCTGGTGGGAAGCGATTGGATCATGGGGGTGGTTTTCCCCCTTGCTGTTCTCATGATAGTGAGTGAGTTCTCACGAGATCTGGTTGTTTAAAAGTGTGTAGCACCTACCCCTTTGCTCTCTCTTTCTCCTGCTCTCGCCATGTGAAGACATGCCTGCTTCCCTCTTAACCTTCTGCCATGATTGTGAGTTTCCTGAGACCTCCCAGCCATGGTTCCTGTACAGCCTGTGGAACTGTGACCCAGTTAAACCTCTTTTCTTTATAAATTACCCAGTTTCAGGTATTTCATTAGAGCTGTGTAAGAACAAAACAATACACTGACTTTGCTCAAAAATCCTGAAAGATTCAGCAAAGTTGGGTCAACATTCCACTACGGCAACAATGGATGCAGCTGAGCTGTGGATCCTTATCTGGGATATGCATTGCTCTTCACTATCTGACCTGCTACAATCTCACTTAGTCCATATTGTCTCCTAAACACTAAGATTTTTCTTACAATGGACTGAACTCACTCATTTAAATTCACCTTTTGTCACTGTAGACATTTGAATTGGGTTTCCTGGACCAAATAGTGTGATAGCTGGACTCTGTGAGTCCATGGCATTGTTTTTTGGTGCTCAATTTCACAGGTCAATACAGAAATTCTCCCATCAGTGCTCTCTGATTTTAGGCCAGTGGATCTTAACCCTACGGGAACTCAAATCCTTTTGAAATTCTGATGACATCTATGGGCAGAAAAGTGCTCATATAAGCACACACATGTTTGAACACATACACACACACACATAGACAATATCACATAGTGCTTTGTCTGTCAACCTCCATTATCATAGAAGACGCAATTTGTCTGTCCTGCAATCTATGGTGAACCTCAAGTTCTCCATCAAAGTATTCCCACCATAGTCCTGTCTAGACAATTTTCAGATCTATTTAGGACTAATAGATCTAGACAATTTTCAGCTCTATTTAGGACTCCAGAAAAGCATCTTCCCCCAACAAATTTCTTATAGTCAGAGGTCACCGTCTGTTCCCAGTTCCCTCCCCATTTCCCATTCACTCTTCCAAAGAACAGAGAGGAAAACAAGCAAGTTATAGCCAAGTGACCCACGCTGAGAAAAGAGCAGAAGTCAGCAGGGCCCTGACCTTCCTGTGTAGGTAACAAATTGGATACCATGTTTGCACCAAGCCCTGGAGGGAGGGAAGGAAGGGGGGAAGTAGGGAGGAGGAGGGCAGTGTGGGATGGAGGTGGGGTTACAGGGTCAGCAGACTTGGCTTTATGCATCCACACAGCAACTCCATCCACCTCTTCCCAGGAAGCAGCCACTGCTGCAGGGCATGCAGAGGGTAGCAGCTGGAGGTCAGCAGAGGCCAATGCATGCACACACAAGGGTGTGTTTGTGTGCTTGAGTGTGCGTGTCCATTCCCAGCCAAGGGCAGGGAAAGCTACTGAGTTGAATTCTTTTCAGAGATCTCCAAGGACTTTCTGACCCAATCCCCACTTATTAAACATATAATTACTTTCTTTTTTTCTTTCCCCGCATTGCCAGAGGACAGTGTAGTTTGGCCTTTAGGTGCATAGTTTCTGGAGCTAAACTCCCTGAGTTCAAGTCCCACCTGGACCACTTAATAGCTGTGTGAATTTGGAGGGTAACTTAACCCCTAGTTGCCTCAGTTTCTCATTTCAAAAGAAAGGGAGATAGTAACAATGACTTCCTCAAATATTTGTGAAACCTTAGTAAGTTAATATGCATAAAATGCTAATAAGCACAAACTAGAATTATTCATTCAGCAGACACATATAGAGGAACCTATATATGATGTATTAATTTTCTTGAACATCTGTTCTGTGCAAAGCAATGTTCATTTTATGTAAATTATATTAATTTTCCCCCAGAACCCTGGCACAACAGATGCATTTAATTCCCATTTTACAGATGAGGAAACTGAGGTTCAGGGAAGTTGGGTCCCTTGCCCAGGTTTATCCCACTAATGAATGATGGAAACAGTCAGGTCCATCGCATTTCAAAGCCCCGACTCCTAATCAATTCACTGTGATCTTCAATTTGCTTTTGTATTCAAAACACCCAGGTCAACGTTTGACCTATTCAGTGAATGAACCAACGGTGGGTTCTGCCATTCTCCCTTTCTTTGCTCTTTCCACTTTAGTCTTTGTCCAGAGGCAGCCCTAAGGAAGTCATGCACTTCTTGGATATGCACATCTCTTTTCTCTTTCCTGCTCCTTGATACTGTTCCATCAGTCTTCATCTTCCCCACTCAACTGCCGTCCATCTCTCCTACCAGTTCCTCCTCGGAAGTAAGGCCCCAAATATTTCCCTGGCGCTGGAGGAAACTCATTCTTTCTGGTTTAATTCGCCCCGTCTGGCCTTAATTGCTTTGCCCTGTTGTGAGAGGAGACCTCCCATGGTGACGGCCCCGAGGATGGGTTGGGGGGGTGGGATGGTGGAGGAGGAAATCAGGGTGAGCTGTTGAGTGGAGAGTGGATTAGTCCAAGACCAATGGGGCAACGGAAGTTGGGGATCTCGGAGCCTGTGGCTCCAGACCCACCCTTGGTTGTGACGTTTACGACTGAACTTGGGCAGGAGCATGTGTCTGGGGGCTGTGCCGGCCTCCCTGGCCCCTACCTTGAGTGTTTGGTCCTGCAGCTCATTAAGCAGTGACACTTAGCACATCATCAAACTGCTTTACAGGCACAGCCCACACAGCTCCTGGCCTCTGGAGTCTGCAGGTAGCGGGGGGACGCTGACCTCCCAGCAACTGGAGCTGGGACTGGATGGACACACAAGGGGATCAAAAGACCTCATGGGAAAAACAGACCAAGAACTGCATTAGGGCACCAGGACCCCTGGCCTTTCACCCCCAGAAATGATACAAGACTAAGGTGCATCGGAAACAGGGGTTCTGGGTGTGGTGTCATGGAAAAAAACATGGCATTTGATGTCCTGTGAACAAGGCTCAAATCCCGGATTTGTCACTTCCCAGCAACTGTGAAACACAAGCAAGGTTTTTACCTTCTCTGACCCTCTGTTTCCTCAATAAGGCCAATAGAGGGCTGTTGCTAGAAATACTGAGATGAGACATATGACATGCTTAACCCAGAGCAGGCAATAAATGGTGATTATTTGAATTACCTACTCCTACTTTCCCACTTTCTGAAGACTGAAGAGATCAATGGGATCAGGCTGACAACCATTTGTTTTACCCCTATCCTCCCTCCCACCTCCGTGCCCCTTTTTTGGTGTGTGAGTTCTGCGCTTGGAGCTCTGAAAGTAAACATTGCCTTTTAATGTCAGAAAAAAATCACAATAAGAAAAGCAACAATAAAAATAAAGTAGCTTCGGGTTAACAAGTGTCTACTATGATCCAGGTGCATTCTCATTCCAGATAGATAGATAGATAGATAGATAGATAGATAGATAGATAGATAGAGATAGAGAGATAGATAGATAGATACATACATACATACATAGAATCCCATTATGTTTTCACAACTCTGTGAAGCATCTACAATAATTATTTCCATTTTACAGAGGAGGAAACTGAGGCTCAGAAGGACTAAGTCATTTGTCTCATGTCTCATGAGTAAAGCTATGATGTAAACTCAAATTTTTGACTCTGAGTTTTTATTCTTTCCAACATTGGATAGCCCTTAAAAGGGGTGGGAGGGAAGAACAGCATGTCAGAGACCTCTGGCAGATCAGGGGGTGCTTCTGGTCCATGTCCCCTGTCCTGGGTTCTTGGAGGTCCATTTGCAGACACCCTAATTTCCAACCATCCTTCAGAAGTCTCAAATATATTCCTAAATCTCCTTGAAACAGCCCTGGCCATGAAGAGCCTGCTTTCATGTTTGATGTGCAGTGATGAGGCAAGGTTAATACTTCATTAGGTCACGGTGCCATTTTGCATTTTATGGATATTCGGTAACACAAGCGGTAACAAACTCACAAGTTCCTGGGCCTCACTTTCTCTAGGGGTGCAGGCCCAGGATGAGGGACCCCTGAATCTGGGCATGAGATAAAAGCCTAGCGACTCTCATGAATGTGTGGAGATGAGGCTCCGGGACTTTGGGATAGTGGCCCCTCCCTCCCTCCCACTTCTGTGCCCCTTTTTTGGTGTGTAAGTAAGTTCTGGGCTTGAAGCTCTGAGATTAAACAATCCTCTTGGCCTGCGTGAAAGGTGAGTATATTTTGTAGAGATCCTGTATTCATTTACTGGTCTGCCATAACAAATTACCACAAACTGGGTGGCTTACACAACAGAAATATGTTGTCTCACCAGTCTGGAGTCTAGAAGTCCGAGATCGAGGTGTCACTAGGGCTGGTTCCTTCTGAGGCTGTGAGAGAAGATCTGTTCCATGCCTCCCCTCTAGCTTCTGGTCATTTGCTGGCAATC
Source organism: Mandrillus leucophaeus (assembly GCF_000951045.1). NCBI lineage: Eukaryota > Metazoa > Chordata > Mammalia > Primates > Cercopithecidae > Mandrillus > Mandrillus leucophaeus. The sequence goes on from NW_012108685.1 coordinate 169,420, forward strand.
TTTTGCATTCCTTAGCTTATATTAAGTTGGTGCAAAAGTAATGAAAATGATTGTGATGTCTGCCATTACTTTCAAAAGAAAAACTGTGATAATTTCTGCACCAACCTAATAGAAGTATTGCCCTAATCTCTGCCTTCATCTTCCCATGATGTTGTCCTATGTGTATGTCCATCTCAAAATTTCTCCTTCATATAATGACAGGGGTCATACTGGATTCAGGCCCTTCCTCATGACCTCATTTTAACTTGATTCCCAGATAAGGTCACATTCCGAGGTGCTGGAGGATTAGGACGCTGACCTAGGAATTTTTCAGGGACACAATTCCATCCATAATAGTTCAGAAAGAGAAACAGGACTCACTCTTTGGTCAGTCTGATGAAGTCCATGGACCCAGTTCCTCAAGTAAATTCACAGGAATATGTGCATTTAAAAATGTTATATGATTTTTAAAAGTTCATGGACTTTCCGAAACACGAGGTCTAGGACCACCAGGTTAGACCTCTGGTAAGTTGCCAAGACACAAATATGTCATGAAGTCCATGACAGCAAGGTGGGGAATGTGGTGAGCTAGGTAAGGTCTGGAAAATAAGATGGTAAGTTCAGTTTGGAACATACTGAGTTGAAAGTGCAACGTGAGTATGTTGCATGGTACCAGTACAATATCCAGTTCCAAACCGTCAGCTTGGAAGGGAGTACAGGACTTAATATTGAGTCCTTTATTCTTTGTTTCTCTCCTCCTTTGTTTCTCAAAGGCTTCTCATATAGCCAATACATGCTAGGCTCTGTGCAATATATGCTGGGCGTGTTAAAAACAATGAGAGCATATGTATCCTCAAGGAACTCACAGACTAATGTGAGAGTCAGCGGTGGGGAAGGATGGAGAGACCCCTGTTATGTATCATGACAGGCATTGTCACAGAAGACAGTGGACCAGAGATGATGTGTTTTACGGTGTGAATGTGTGCTGGACAGTGATTTAGGGAGGATTCTCTGCAGGAAAAAATAAGTGAAAAGTCAATGCTGCAGAGAAGTGAGGAGGATATTGGTCTTCCTATTTCTAGCAACAGTTCTTCCCTATTTTTGGTCTACATGATTCTGGTCAAACTAACTGCACCTTGAAGTCAGAAGATGATATGTAGTCCAAGGCTGGTCAATCAGAGCGTCAGATTCTCCCAAGACTAGCGATTGGTGCAGGGATGAAAAAGCGTTCCAAATCAGACCAATTGGAGCAGGTGAAACTGAATTCTGGCACTGTTGTGTGACCTTTTGGCAACAGAAACTCTCCCCTTTTCTGTGAATGCAAATGAGAGACTCTGAGGCTGGAACTACCTAGGATCTCGCCAGCAAATGGAGACAGCCTGTCTGGGAACAGATAAAACCAAAGGAAGGCAGAGTAGGTGGATGGACCACCCTGTGTGAGACCTGGAAACAGAAAACAAGCTAGTCCCTGGGTTTTTAAGTTATGTGAACATAGGCACGTAGGTAAATCTATATAGGTATATAGGAGTATGTGTATATATTACAACGTGTGTGTGTGTGTATTTATTTATATATATATGCACTTACCTACCTGTATGGATATCTGTAACTTTATGGTAGGTAATACACACACACAAACCCTTATACGTGCACACACACACACACACACACACACACATATGCACATAGGGTAAGTAAGTGCATATGTACCAAGGAGGGGTAGGTATTAATTGCCTTAACTGGTTGAAAGTTCAAGTTTAGACTAACTTCAGGCATAGTTGGATCCAAGTACTAAAGAAGCATTTGCAGGCCTTGGTCTCTAGTGCTTTATCATTGGTTCTTCTTTCCTCAACTTTGGCTCTACTCTTAGTCAGGACTGCACTTATGATGGTGCATCAACTGCCTGTAGTTCCCAGTTTACATCCAATTCAGCAACCCCAGTGAAAACAGAATATTTCCCCACCTCAAACAATTTTAGTAGAAGTTATGTTAATATACATATGTACATATACATATGTATATATACAGGTAGGTAAATGCATATGTATATTAACACAACTTTAATCAAATTTTCTGCCACTTGTTATCAAAACAGTTCTTACCAATGTGACAGTTTCATCCAAGAGGGCCACATCTGAGTTAGAGCATAGAGGTCCCTGTGGAAGGGCATCTGTGCCAAAGAAAAAGCTGAGTAAGGAATGGGAGCATTATTTAGGTTGATCATATATAGACAGAAGAACCAAACTAGTCAAAGGATAACATTTGAAATAATGCTTGCACAAATGTGCCATGAAATATGGAAAGATCCTTGAAGAAGGTAGAATGGGGTTCACCTTCAACCAAATGATTCCAGCTGAAGGTAGTGTTGCAGTGTCCTTGTACAGCTGAAGACTTGTGGAGCCCAGACAGAATAAGTTAATTGTTAAATGCCTTACTATTAACTAACCAATAAGAACAAATCCCAGGTCTTCTACTGAAATTGTTTGAGGTGTGGCAATATTCTGTTTTCACTGGGGTTGCTGAATTGGATATAAGCTGGGAGCTACTGGCAGTCAACACACCATCACAAGGGCAGCCCTTCCTGAGAACACAGCCAAAGCCTAGGAAAGAACCAATGATAAAGTGTTACAGACCAAGTCCTGCTATTGCTTCTTTAGCCCCTGGATCCAGCTATGCCTGAAGCCAGCCCAAACTTGAACTTTCAATCAGTTAAGGCAATTAATACCTACCTCTCCTTGCTACATGCTGTGATTGATCTACTGTCTCTTTGGCAGTCAGTTTACATGCTAAAAGTCCTTTAGGAACTCTGTGGCTGTACTAATGCCTGTAATTTTGTCTGAGGGTCCCTTCTGCAGCCCCTGGACTAGAAATATTCTTGTCATCATGTAAAAGAAAAGCCAGATGCAACAGAGACTTAAAAAGCTAAGCATAGAAAGACACATATTGCATGTTCCCATTCATATGTGGGAGCCAAAACAGTGGAAACTCATGGAGGTAGAGCATAGAATGACAGATACCAGAGGCTGGGAAGGGTGTGTCCATAGGGGTAAGGGATAAAGAGAGGTTGGTTAATGAGAACAAACACATACTTAGATAGAAAGAATAAGTGCTAATGTTTGATAGCAGAGTAAGGTGACTATAGTTAACAACAGCGTATTGTATATTTCAAAATAGCTAGAAAAGAGGGCTTGAAATGTTCTCAGTGCATAGAAATGACAAATACACAAGGTGATGATGGATGCCCTAAATACCCTGACCTGATCATGACACAATCATGCATGTAACAAAATATCACAGGTACCACATAAATGTACACAAAAACTACGTAACAGTTAAAAAGCAAAAAAGACAGCAACAGCCCTCAACTAATTATTGCAGGAATTGAATAAATAACTTCCCCAGTTCCCTTGGTCCTCAACTGAGATAACTCGCTGTCAGCCAGCAATTCCCAGGGAGTAACGCTCCAGTTTCCCTCACTACGACTGGCTTGATAATGATGCCCTTTCTTGACTTTCTTCTCTTTCCTGCCTCATTTTCCACTCCTTTGCCATGATCTCCTGGGATCAGCTCCCACATAAATTACACTTACCTCCTTGTCTCAGGCTCTGCTTCGTGGGGAATCCGAAATAAAACTCACATACCATTTTTGTCAGTCTTAGGTCAGTGAAACTTGTGTTTCTACATCTTACAGCCAACAGAGTCCCGACTAATGCACCAGATTACGAGAGAAATGTCCACAAGCCCTGGAAGTTACTAGAACTATGCTCCATTGATGGAGATGTCAACATCCTTATCATAAAGAAATTTCTCCATCCCAGGGAGAAGCAGAGCAGGCACCTTTGATCCTCAATACTTAGCAGAAGTGCCACAGTCTTCCCTGAGAAAGAGGGCTTGGGGCATTAACAGAGAAAAGAGAGGTGCCTGGATCATTCCACTGAGTGTCTCCTCATCCCATGAAGAGCAGAAACCCTGGATCTTCTAAAAGGTCCCATGTTCTTTTCTCATAAATGTTGCAGGCTCCCTGCTCCATATATTGCCGTTAATAAATTATACCCCACCTCTCTTTTAAGGCTCTTCTGTTATAACTCAGGCTCCCAGTTCCATTAACTCTCCATTACTTGAACACTTCATTATGACATTTTTTTGCAAGCTGAGAGCATGGCTCCTGACACCCTCAGCCAGGCAGGAGGCAGAGATCAAAATGGGCCATTAAGTTCCTGTGGCCAATGCACAATTTTTTTTCCAGAGTCTATTTTCTGCTGCTTTTAAAATAATGGACTCAAATGTTTCCCTTCTCTAGCAAACTCATCTGTAGCATGCCAAGGACAGAGCTCGAGACAGAAAGGTTAGAGTGGCCTGAAATGCAACTGTTTCCTCACATTCTTAATTTTTCCCTAGCAGGGAGGAAGGTTTAATCCTACTTAAGGCAAAGCTGTTCTTTTGGGTTATTGGCTGAAATTCACAATGCTGGCCATTGTGAATCATGCTTTAAAGCCCTAAGCAGTGGTCACAAATGTATGATCCTGAGATGTTGATGAGGGAATGCAGCCCTTGGAAGTCTGGGAAAGATAAGTCTTCAAGTGTCTTCCAAAGCCCAAGTGCTCAATGCTATGCTTTCAATATGCCATCTTCTATTCTTGTTTCTGATGGCTTCCTCTGGGAACATAAGCTAAACAATGGGGAATAAAGCAATTTGCAAAATATAAAAGGAAAGACAATATAGGCACATGACATTTATACGTGCTTCATACATAAAATGCACATTCAATAGATATGCATCTACATAGCCAGCATATGTGGCTGTGGACTTCATATGCATGACATCATTTCATCCTCCCATGAACCCAGGAAATTAAGAATTAATATTATATTCATTTCTCAGAAGAAGAGACAAAGTCACAGAGAGGATAAATTACTCACCCAAGCCCACACAGGTGTTAAGTATTACAGTCTGGTTGTGGCTTTGATCGGTCTACTCCAAGAACACATGTTTGTAAAAATATTGCTCAGCTGTGGCTGGGTGCGGTGGCTCACGCCTGTAATCCCAGCAATTTGGGAGGCCGAGGCAGGCGGATCACGAGGTCAGGAGATTGAGACCATCCTGGCTAACACATTGAAACCCCGTCTCTACTAAAAATACAAAAAATTAGCCGGATGTGGTGGCGGGCATCTGTAGTCCCAGCTACTCTGGAGGCTGAGGCAGGAGAATGGCATGAACCCAGGAGGTGGAACTTGCAGTGAGCCAAGATCGTGCCACTGCACTCCAATCTGGGCGACAGAGTGAGACTCCATCTAAAAAATAAAAATAAAAATAAAAATGCTCAGCTCCTTCTTAAATTTTCAATTAAACTGAAACACACATGGGCACATGGACATGTTCACTACACTCATCATGCACATACCCAGATATCATACACCCATGCCAACAGGAGAGTGGGTACACTTCACCTTCAGCTTGGCTGCAATACTCTCAACCTAATAACATAAAAATCAGTCCTTTTATTTGGACAAGGCCTGACTGTTTACAAAGCACTTTCACATACATTAACTCATCAGCATTGAATCTGCTGACAGGGCTAAGACAAGAAATGGACAAGGGAAGCGTAATACATCATTGACCAAAATAATAATTTGGTCCTTTAGATACAGATTTTCATCTAAGGATGAATTACACCTTTTAGGCACATACAGGGGAGATCAATAGTCACAGAATCTTCATGCCATAAGGGATCTTAGAAATGACTGTCTTAGTCAGCCTGAGCTGCCACAACAAAGTACCATAGACTAGGTGATTTAAACAACACGAATTTTCCTGATGTATATGTAACCAGATAAATAAATAAAGGAAGCAAAACAACAACAACCACAATACAAATTTATATCTCATAATACCGGAATCAGGATTTCCAAAATCATGGTGCCAGCATGGTTAGGTTCAGGGAAGAGACTCGTGAATAGTTGACTTCTTGCTGTATCTTCACATGATGGAGGGAGAGTTCTGGTCCCTTTCTCTTCTTATAAGGGTACTGTATTAGCCTGTTTTCGTGCTGCTGATAAAGACATACCCAAGACTGAGCAATTTACAAAAGAAGGAGGTTTAATGGACTCACAGTTTCACGTGGCTGGAGAGGCCTCACAATCATGGTGGAAAGTGAAAGGCATGTCTTACATGGTGGCAGACAAAAGAAGAGAATGAGAGCTAAGTGAAAGTGGTTTCCCCTTATAAAACCATCAGATCTCGTGAGACTTATTCACTACCATGAGAACAGTACAAGGGAACTGCTCCCATGATTCAATAATCTCCAACTGAGTACCTCCCATAACATATGGGAATTATGTGAGCTAAATTCAAGATGAGATTTGGGTGGAAACACAGCCAAACCATATCAGATGCTAATCCTATCATGGTATCTTCACCCCCCTTACCTCTTTTAAACTTAATTACCTCCCAGAGGCCCCACCTCCAAAACCATCCCATTGGGATGAGGGGTTCCACATATTTGTTTTGTCAGAGACACAAACATGTAGTTCACAGCAATGAGCTAGCCCAGGCTCTTGACTTTCCAAGCAGAGAAATGGAAACCCGGCAGGAGGCAAGACTCTCTGAAGATCTTAAAGTCACATAAGGGCAGAGCTGGCTGTGTGAATGAGGCATTCTTCATTCAGCCAGGAGGCCCACAGTAGATGACTGCAGTCTTTGCTATCAGACAATTAAAATTCAGGCGATGGCACTGTATAACTATAAACAAGTTTCTTTTGTCTCTAGTTCTCAAGTTCTTTATCTATAAAACAAAAAAGTTGGATGTTCCAAAGTATTATTCATGAAAGACTAGTTTCATGGGAAGTAGATAAGTATCTCATCTAGAAGTGTCTCATCATCAAAGATATTTGGAAAAGCTGTCTCGTTCACAGAGAAAGAAGTTTCCCAGCTGCAGGACTTGTCAGTGCCTTTGACGTACTGAAGTCATTTTTTGTTTCTAAGATGATGATATGGAGAATTTTCCAAATTTGCATGACCAACATGGCATCTGCATCTTATGTACTATCTTGAAGGATTAGAGTAGTGCAGAATCCATGCGAAAAAATGTGGCTGAGATGAATTTTGAAGCCTCATCTAGCTTTAATATTTTATAATTTTATAATTTTGAATGTTTTATTCCTTCACTTTTCCTTCATTTTACTGACATATCATATGTTTCCTAGGACTGCTATTACAAGGAATCACAAACTAGGTAGCTTAAAAAAAAAAACAAAAAACAGAAATATAGTGTCTCACAGTTCTGGAGGCTCAAAGTCTGAAGTCAGTATCACCGCCCTATGAAACCTCTGAAACTCATAGAGGAGATCTGTTCAGTGCCTCTCTCTTAGCTGCTGGTGGTAGCCCGCAAGCACCTTGGAATTCCTTGGTTTATAGCTGCTTCACTCCTATTTCTGCCTCTATCATCACATGATGTTTTCTTTGGTATCTCTGTCTCTCTGTCACTTCTCCTTTTCTTGTGAAGACGCCAGTCATCTTTGATGAAGGGCCCATCCTACTCCAGTGTGATTTCATTATAACTAATTACATCTACAATGGCCCCATTTCCAAATAAGATTATATTCTGAAGTCCCAGAGATTGAGACTCCAATGTATCCTTTTGAGAGACACAATGCAACCCATAACCTATTCAAGCCATACACGAATGGAGGTATGAGAAGAGATTTCTCAGCTTAAAAGAAATGAGGAGCAAAAAATTATACAACTGGCTATACTGGCCACTTTGTAATCAATCAGCTAACAAGTAGTTGGATTTTTGCATGGTCAACTTAATTGATCATTAAAGTCAACAGATATAATTATACTTCCAACCATTTTCCTTTTACATGTCCCCCAAATTCCTTACACACACACACACACACACACACACACGCACACACACGCAGCATTTTCTCCCAGCTTTCTTGAAAACAGGATCAAACAAGCTAAACTGGCAGATTGAATGGTAGGGTTCAGCTATTTTGATGGCCAGCAGTACCAAGTGTACTTGGTTCATTTTGGTGGTGTTCTAATGCTGGTCACCAGACTTCGAGGCAAGCCACATCTATATACAGGCCAAACTGACATGTCTTTGTCTAGCTATTGTGGGATGTCTTTGGTCAAATTAGTGGTTGCTTTTGGTGCCTTTAATCATCTTGCTTCTGATCTCAATATTGCTCAAGCAACTGACCAGCTTGGTTCATTCACACAAAGACTCAGTTAAAAATAAGTCAACCACACAATCTGTGTGGTATCGTGTAGGCAAAAGAAAATAACAAAACCCTGAATTTTACATGTGGCTTCTTTTTTTCTCTCTTTCTTCCCTGTCTCAACCAGTCACGTAGACACAACTGCAGAAAGACTGCCATGCTCAAAGGAGAAGGGGTGGGGGGATGACAAGAATAAAACATATACACCATTTCCACTGGAGTATTCACGAGATCTTGAAGTTTTACCCCAGCGAGAAAAAGCTTGGCACCTTATTGATTAATCTCCTAGTACATTCAAATCAGAATACGCTGAGAGCTATGTATGCCGTCCAAAACTCCAGGTCAGGGTGGTGGGGAATGGAGGTGGGGGAAAGAGGAATTAAACCAGATTGAAATCAGTTTCTCTCCCAGGCTGGGGAACTCTAGGATTCCTCAAACCTCAAAAATGGAATTGCTGTACTCTCAAGTCCCAGAGTGGCTTGATTCCAAGCCCCTGCAGCCAAAGCCTAAAACGTGGCTTTACTTTGGAGAATTCAAATGTGGCTTTGCTTTCAAGAATTTGGCCCTAGCATGATGGGGATCTGGTGAAACACTTGGAAAAATCAAAACTTGAGAGCTCTCAGCAGCCTATGGATCCCACTAAGGCCCATGGCAAACCGGCCTCTGCAGACGGGCTCTCCTTCCTGATGGAGCTGTCTGCCTAGTTGCCCAGATGCCTCACCTTCGGGAGAGAAGCTGTGCTCATGTTTTGGAATGCTCAGAGCCTCTTTGGGCCCCCTCCTTTTCCCCACTGCAACCTTAAGGCTCAGTGATGAGGCCACAGCTGTTTATGTGCTTAACTTTTCTTGGGATTTTTTACTTAAGTTACTTGGGATATTTTTTTTTTCCCGAGGCCCTGTCTCTTGCTTAGCTCGATGAGGTGTGCAAACTTCTCCAGACCTCTCCATATCTCTGCAAACACGTGCCACGTACCTACGTGGTAATTCAGAACACCAAGGAAATTAGAACCCTGGATGAAAAACAAGGGGCATGCAGGTTTGCTAAAAATAAAGTAAAATTAAAAATTCCAAAGATGACTTTGAAAAACAGCTGCAAGTTTCCTGATCAAAACATAGCCTTCTGGGGTTATTTCCAGGCCAGGCTGCCTGCCAAAGGCTGTGATGAATTCTAGGCTCCATATGGTGTGTCCCATATAACGGAGATTTGGCACCAGTGAATTCCAGACTCTAACCTGCAGTTCCAAGGCCTGCCCTCCTGGAGATGGGGGTTTACAAGGATTGAGTTCCATGACCATCTGAGACCAGAGGTCTTTCTTCAGTTCTAAAGGAGGGTTTCCATGCAAACCTCTTACTTCTACTGTGGTCAAGTGACAAGGCCCTGGGTTTTGGAGTCCCAAATTCATGGGATCAAACCATTGCCCTTTTACTTACTGGCAATGCATGTTCAGACAACAGATTTAACCTCTCCGAATTTCAGTTGCTGCATCTATAAGAGGAAAATTATCAAGCCTATCCTGTGTGGCTGAGTGAACTTATGGAGAAGCTAATGAAAGTACCTGGTACTATATCTGATATGCACTAGCTGCTCACAATCTGGCACCCAGCCTTATTATTATATCCCTTCCATTGTTCCCCCCTAAAACATGGAGCCAACAGTCAGTGCAGGGCATTCTAGGCCAGGTACTGAAGTCTCTAGAAGTCAAGAACAGTATCTGGGAAATAAAGGTTCCATTCCAGAAATGTTTCTTGAGCACTCCCCTTGTGCCAAGCTGTCCCAAAGGAGTTCAATGTGTAACAAAGGAAATGTGTGCATGTGTATTACTATCCACTGATGTATTTTTCTCTTCTCTCTCTTATTCTGCTACATCGATTTTTGCCATTAAGTCAAAGTGACAGAGTGATAGACTCAGAGAATGGAAAGGTGGTTTCCACCTAGAAGAAAGAGCTCGTAGAGTAACAGCAAAAGAGGGTATGATATAAGGGGAGTTACTCATAGGCAGGTAGGAAAAGAACAAAGCACATTCCAAGTTAGGCAGTCAGGGAAGGAAGAGTCTCTGGTCAACCCCCAGCAGGACTCTACATCCCATAACAAGAGTCAGTGGAGGTAGAATCATCTATATAGGTTTGGAAAAATCTAACTACATCTGGACGGTGGTTCCATTTCTCTGGGATGGTGGTTGCACATTGCTGAGAGGTACCTGGGAGCATGGCTTGAGAGGGGACCTTCGGTTCCCCAGGGTTTGTGGTAGCATCTAAGGTCCCATGTATCCCAGTGGGAAGTGTTAAGAGGCCAGAAACACAGTGTTTTCTGGGATCACAATGTGGGAGACCTTCCAACTCTCGCCAACATCAGGGGTCAACAATGGCATGGCAGCACGGCACCTGGTGGGTAGGCAAAGCCAGCCTTCCATGGCAGAGCACAGTGAAGACTCGGTGGAGGGTCATCCTGTCCAACACCCAGAAGCCTCCCAGGAGATGAAGCAGAGAGCAGAGACACCTTGAAAAAGGAGACACAGCCCTTACCAGGAGTTTCAATGGACTGAATATTTATTAAAGAGATAGTTACCTCTAATCGGCAAATTTAATTTTTTATGCCATTAATGGAAATGGACACTCCAGAGCAAAATTACATATAAAAACTAAAGAAAGCTATGTTTTGTTTCGTAAATTCTTCAGGATACATCTGAATCATAGCATATAAAATGGAACCCTCCTGCACATGAGTGCATCACAGTATGCTGCCACGTGAGTAAACAGAAGGCGAAGAGGGAGGGGCTTTTAACCCAGGCTTGGGAAACTGGCTATAAGAAAAGCTTCTCGAGGGAAACGAGCCCCAAGTGAATTTGAAGTACCTGAGGGGTGGGAAGAATCAAGGTCAGGCAGAGAGTGCGGAGTAAATCTGTGGCAAGGCGGACAACATAGACCAAGGCGGGAAGCAGAAATATGTGCAAAGCAGACAGATTCTCTGCAATTTGAAAGTGATGGAATGCCAAGTGCAATTTTTTCAATATTAATGGGTCCCCTACTGTGTGTCGGGTGCACAGTAGGGGGATCCAGAGGATGCAAGAGTGTGGTAGGGAAGGAGTCTCAGCTGGGATCTCAGGAGATGTCATGACCTTAGGATGTGGAAAAGGAAAACTGTGCTGTCCAAAGTCACTTCAGATCCCCGAAGTGTGGCAGAAATGCGCAGTGAAGCACCTTATGTATCCATGTTAAATGTTTGGGTGCAGCGTAGGTGGGCATCAGGATAGGGGAAGGGGTGGGAGGAGTTAATTAAGTCACTTCTGTCTCCCAGATCTGTCCCCTCTAACTCCTGGGCTGACACAGATCACCTACAAAAACCAAGGCAATGGTTCCTTTCTCTGTGACATTCTCATCTTCCTTGCATGGGACCCATTCCCACCAAGGCTTAGGTGTCTTCCAGACTCTGTCACAGTGAGTCCTAGGGTGTTCTGATGCTCATGGCCAACTCCATGCAGGCACAACAGAGAGCAGGCTAGGGTCTGAACCTCATTTTCTCTCCTGCCAGCTCCTTAAGGGAGAGCATCTAATACTCCTTCAAGGCACTATCACCCGTCTAGAGATGGGCATGAAAGACAAGGTAGCATAGCTTAGCGTATACAATGCAGGAGGCAATGGAACATTATGAATGGAACATCGTCACCGGCCACTTACTATAGTATTTTCAACTTAAGAGTTTGCATATGACTAAAAACAATCATAAAATTATTTTACATTATTTTCACAAGCCAAGAAGTGCTTTGAATTCATTTTTGATTTTTTTATTTCAATTGCCTGCTCCTCCTATGCCAGCCCCAGCCCAGGAATAGGAGGAGTCAGGGTGAGGTGACATCCAGGCATGCAACTGAGACTAGTGTGAAGGGTTATAGAACCTGACAGGTCTGGGAACTCATCTTGGATATGCCACTTTGTAGCTGTGTGACTTTGGGAAAGTCACCTGAGCTCTCTATAAAATGAAGATTGCAGTACCTAATTCCTAAGGATATTGTGAAGAATAAATGCATGATAGCTTAGCACCAAGGTTGGCAGATAGTTGGTGATAATGATCATTAACAACTGTGGCAGTTCTTTAAAATAGCCACACATTTTTATGACCCTTCTCCTATCAAGAGGTGGCATCTGTATCCTCCCCACTCAACTCTGGGTGGGTTTGTGACTTCTTTCACCAAAAGAGTACGGTGGAAGTGATGCTGTCTGAATTCCATGGCTAGCTCATAAAAGGCCATGCAACTTCTGCCTTGTTCACTAGAACACTGGAGCGCTGGTTCCTGGAGAGAGTATGGTTACTTTGAGGCCACCATGCTGTGGGGAAGCCCAAGCCACAATGAGGAGTCAGATGTAAATTATCTGATCCAATATCTGAGCTAAGCACAGCCATCAGTCATATAAATGAAGGAACCTCCAGATGTTTCCAGCCACCAGCCTTTAAGAATCTTCCCAGATGAAACTTGGCCATGATAGAGCAGAGACAAAACAACTCTGCTGTCCTAATCTATAATCCTGATCCACAGCACCCACGAGCATAATGAAATAGTTGTTGTTTTGGGGCACTAAGCTTGGACTGCTTTAAGCAACATTAGATAACTGGAATACCAATCTTCATCATTATCGTCACAGATTTTTATTCAAGGTACCATTTGGTAGAGATCTTTATTTGATGTATTCTTAAATAAAGTATATATACTGCAATACAGTGTCAAATCTGAAAATAAGCATTCTCCAGCAAATATCAAGTGTGTTTTGTTAACCAATATTCATATGTTTGCAGAGCCTGCAAACAACTGATGAGCTGGTAAGCATTGGCATGGCAGCTGCCAACATGTTCTTGCAGGAATTTTTGCAATTTAGTAGTATAATAACAGATTTTACAGGTATCCGTGGCATATAATTATGACCCATATTACATGTCACCAGCTTATTGCTTGACTTTACTTCTCTATTAACAAAAAAACAGTGCTGTGGGTTTTACATTAATTGCAATGAGAATTAATGGCTACTTCTAGGCCATTTTATCTGCCAAAGAACATTTTAGGTTTGATTTTGTTTGTTATTGTTATTCAGGAATGAGACTATCGAGACACATGGAAGACTACCTTCCCTACTGTACTGTAAGTTTTTTTTTCTTTTTTTTTTTTTTTTAGTCTAGCTTTTTAGTCTAGCTCTGTTGCCCAAGCTGGAGTACAATGGCATGATCTCGGCTCACTGCAACCTCTGCCTCCTGGGTTGAAGCGATTCTCCTCCCTCAGCCTCCTGTAGCTGGGACTACAGGTGTGCGCCATCATGCTCAGCTAATTTTTGTATTTTTACCGGAGATGAGGTTTCACCATTTTGGCCAATATGGTTTCCATCTCTTGACCTTATGATCTGCCTGTATTGGACTCCCAAAGTGCTGGGATTACAGGCGTGAAACACCGCACCCAGCCTGTAGGTTCTCTTAAGGCAGGAATTAAGTATTATCTTCCTTCTCCCGTTCCAGCACCTAATACAGTGTTTCATATATAGTAGGTATAAAAGGGTATGGTAGCCATGAAGACGTGAAAGGTCTCCTTTCAAGAAATAACTTGCCATTCAGCTGCAAGGAGTGTAGTAGTGTAGTTAGTGGACAGCCCTCAGCTGCAGTACCTTTGAGATCTACTTCAGCTTTTAAATTAAAGCCACATCTTTCCTTGGGAGCCCCCAGCCAAACACTGAGCATGGGAGAAGTACCAGAGCCTGGCCAGTTCTGCCCAGTGCAGGACTCCTCTAACGGGAAATCCCAGCTCTGGAGGAGCTCCTCATTAAGTTGGTTGAGACTTTGTTGGACCTTCATTGTGATCTGAGGCTCTTTTTACCTACTCCTGTTTCCTCTGCCTTTATCTTTCACAGGCATTACCCTCTAAGACATGTCTTGCATTTCTCACTCCATTTTAGTATCTGCTTCCCATAAGACTCAATGGACATAGGGAGGTGCTCATCAAATTCAACCTGATTACATAAGAAAATATCTATTTGAGAAGATAAAGCTTTGGTTGATGCTATAGACTGAATGCTTGTGTCCCCCTAACCCCCAAAAAAACTCCTATGTTGAAACTGAATCCCCAATGTGATGCTATTTGAAAAGAGGGCCTTGAGAGGTGATTAGGTCATAAGGGTGGAGCCCTTATGAATGAGATTAGCTCCCCTCTCATTAGTGCTCCAGAGACCTTTCTCACCCCTTCTACCATGTAAGGATATAGCTAGCATTTCTCCCACCTGCTTTTCCCAATCCCTCAGGTATGTTTCTAAAGAACATTTACCTTGCAGCTTAAAGTGGCTATCATTCCAGAATTTGCAATTCCTCCAAATATTAGCTGTTGTGGAAACTCATAGTGGGCCTTAAACCTCCCTTATTCTATCTTTGATTTGACAAATGGAAGGAAATGACACAAATAAACCAGAAGAGAAGAGCCTAGTATCTGAAGGCCTATAGACTTTGGTTCAAACCCTGTTTCCCCATTTACTACCTGTGAAGCTTTGGCTGCATAGACTGTTTTCTCTGTCCTCCACTGCCCATCTAGAAAAAGGGGGCTCCCAATATATCATACTGATTTATTTTTCAGCTCATGGTAGACAACATGAAGAAGAGGAAGAATGAAAAAGAGGAAAAGGAAGGGAAGATGAGAAGAATGGCCAATCTGGGGTACCAATGTGATTTTGAACCAGGCAACAAACTAGAAATTCAACCTGGAGAACTGGACTTCCATTGAACCAAATGATCCCGTGTTCCTCTTGGACTGGCATTTATTTGCTGAATACCTCCATATTCCTATCCCATGCTAGCCTCTCTGTTGGTGCAGCTCTGAAAACACTGTAAGAATACCATCTGTTCTATGAGGGCTGGGAGGGTGGCTGTATCCATGTCTGAAGGCATGAGGTAGGTCTTCAGTAATCATTTGGTGAATGAATGAATTTGAATGAATGAATGAGCATGTGAAGCTTTCACTAGCCATGAAACAGCCTTTAGTCCTTTGTCAACAACAGCATAGGAATTAGGGATCTTTGGAAGCCTTGCTTCTTACAAAATCCACATCTCAGCCACAAAGAAGGAGGCCTGGGAGTTATTAGAGAGTCTCTTGTTTGTTTGTTTTGCAAATGAAAATCAGAGCTGAGGACGTGCACTGCAGCCAGCTGCAGGGTTCTGAGTTAACCCCTTTAGTGTCACAGAGCCAGTGGCTTCTTTTCAGAACTACATTTTGAGGGAGATGAGCCTGAAGTAGTGGGAGGAGAGGGTGCTCTATTGAATGGAGTCCCAGCTCCAGGTTGAAAGTTCTGGAGACCTGGTTGTGCTTCTAAAGAGCTCTGGGAGCTTCAGAAAAATCTCTTGATTTCTCTTCATGTTTGTTTCTCTGCCTAAAAGTTATGGGATTAAGCCAGTTAAGCTCCAGACACCTCTGAATTCTACTATCCCAACACCAAAATCAGTTTGTGCCTGGAGTGAAATGCTTCTTGGCTGAGTTGGAGTGGGAGAGGGCACATATGAGCCTGTCTGTGGAGTCTATGCCACATCACAAGAGGCGTTTTTCCCTCTACGTCTAATAATAATCTGGATAATTATGATAATAGTAATAACTATTCATTGAATGTGTACTGTGTGCTAGGTACTCTTTCAAAACTTTATGTGGGTCCTATTTTAATCCTCACTATAACTCTGTGAGGTAGATGCTAATATAATCCCCATTTTACTGATGAGAAAATTGAGAAACAGAAAGGTTCAATGTTTCACCCAAGGCTTTGGGTAAGTGGTGGAGCTTGGATTCAAACCTACGAGATTGGTGCAGGATCCTTTATTCTCTACCCTTTGGGTTCTCCCAGACTGCCTATGTCTACTCAGAACTGTCTTAAGCTTTCAGAGAAAGAAGAAGGCAGTGAGAAGAAGCAGTGAGCCACAGGCATAGTGAGAAAGCATAGATAGCACCCAAACCCTGGCTCCAGCCCTAAGTATCCCTGGGACTTGGGGAGTTCTTCTGCCCTGAGGTCTCAGTTTCTCCATCTGTGAGTTGAAGTAGTCACCCATGGGAATATCCAGGGGTGTCCCCAAGCTGATCAGTAAATAAGAGAATCTTACACCAGAACTCAGAGAAGAGCTCCCAAGACTACATCCAAGGAATTGTAAGAAAAGTGTTGTGTGTGGGCATTTAGCTATGGGGGTAGGAGGTTCATGGCTCCTATTAGTTTCTTGAAGCGCACACACCAGGGATCTACAATACAACAGCATTGTCAGTGTAGACTCTCAGCAGCTAACACACCAGAGGCAGGTCACTCCTGTGATCATGCTGTCAGGGTTCAACATCTGGATGTTAAAAAGAAAAAAAGTCAAATACTTGACTTCATTTCATTATCTTCCAACATCTAGAAATTTCCACAGTAGAAAGCAATAACTTGGCACCCTCAGGCTCAAAATCTCTCTCTTTACGCACAGCCCCCTTCTTTCTCCAAGAAGGAAAGTCTCTCTTGCACTTAATACCCTTCAGAATAAGCCAGAAATATGCTGTCACCTGCAAGAATTTCCAAGCAGATCCAACAGAGAAGTGTCATATGGACAAGTGTGTGAATACAGAGCCTGCAAAAATGACCAGGACTTAGCATGCCCTCAGCCAAATGCTTTGGTGCAGAAACCTTCTGCGTGTGTATGTGTATGTGTGTGTGTATGTGTGTGTGTGCATGCACATGCGCCTGTGTGTGTGTGCATGCAGTGAGAGAAGGCAATAGGCTGCTGCAGTAAATACACCAGATGGAAAGACAGTCAGATATGGGTGGGAATCCCAGCTCCTCTCTTTATCAGCTCAGTCATTTCAGATGAGCTCCTAACCTCTCTGAGCCTCAGTTTCCTCCCCTGTAAAATTCCAGCAATTTCACAGTGCTGCTCTGAGGACTTAATACAATAACTCATGTAGTGAAGAATTCATGTATTGCAGCTGCCCCATGAGCAGAAGTAGCTCAACATATGGGAGTCCAGATGCCTGGGTGACCTTGGACAATTCTTTCTTTTATTTTTTTTCCTCCCTCCTGAGCCTTAATTTCTTCATCTGTAAAATAGAAGTGAAGTGACAGAGAAGGTTGATGTGTTAAGCTTTCTTTTAGTTATGGAGCTTTGGGTTTTTTTCCCACCCCCAAATAAAATCTCATGGGGAAACCCAATGCATATAACCATGAGAAACAGTGGCTCAGGTTCAAGGAGAAACAGCAGACTCCAGCGGACTGAACCTGTCTTAACCACCCTCGTGCTGGTGAACCTCACAAGTGTTGGGCTGCTGTGGAAAACCAGCATGCCATTTCAGTATTTCCCAGTTTTCCTTAATCTGTGCAGCAAACCCATACTTGCCATGGTTATGTACTACTTCCATTATTTATCTACTTAATATTTTTCTCAACTCAATTGCTTATCAATTGCTCAAATTTAATTTAATCAAAAAGGAAGCCACATGTCATGACATCAGGGGAAGACCAGTATCTATTTTCATAAATAGAAGGTCATGTGAATCAAGAGTATAAGGAATACTGGATTTATTTAACCTGTTGAAGTTTGACTCCCCGGGATGTCATCTCTCTTTCTTAAAAAGGAGGATTCACAAGGGGGTAAGAAAGCTTTCAAGGACCCTAGCATCCAGCTAAGGCTTTTTCCTTAATAATCAGGATGGAACGAGAAGAGAAGGAACTCAGCACTGAGCATTTCTCCAGCTGTGTTGCTTCAGGATGCTTTTAATTGGCTTCCACATGTGGCATTGTTGAGAAGCACTCTATGATCACTGTAGCAGGTTTAATGGTGTCTCCTGAATACCTAAGTCCAAGTCCTAACATCCCCCACCACATAACTGTGAATGTGGCTTTATTTGGAAATAGGGTCTTTGCAGATGTAAGAATCTTAGGATGAGATCATCCTTAATTTAGGGTGCACCCTAAGCCCAAGGACAAGTGTCCCTATCAGAGAAAGGAAAGGGAGATTTGATACACATTGAGAAAGCCATATGAACATGGGAGCAGAGATTGGAGTGATGCAGGCTTGAGCCAAGAATGCCTGGGGCCATCAGAAGCTGGAAGAAGCAAGGAAGGATTCCTCCCTGGAGCCTTCAGAGGGAGCGTGGCTTTGATGACACCTTGATTCTAGACTTCTGGCCTCTAGGACTGTGGAAGAATACATTTCTCTCATTTTAAGCCACCTGTTTGTGGTCATTAGTTGGGGGCAGCCCTAGGAGATGAATGCAATCACTAAATCTGTTCCCAATGTAGCATTCATCAACCTAATCCCATGAGTATTTTTCCTCTACATCCTCCTTTACCAGAGATCAGGTGTTGCCATTTCAGAAGAAGCTCCCCCTTCCCATAAGAGATCTCCCTTCCCCTTGCAAAGAAGTGCCATTGGTTTGTCCTCAGAAGCAGGGAAGGTAAAGACATTGAATAGGCCTGGCCAGAAGACGCTTCTGTGTTCTCAGAACTCACTGTCTTGGAAATCTATCATCTCCCATCCTCCCTCCCTTTACTCCCAGTCCTACCTGAAAGATCCATAGAGGGAGGAAGGACGCGTCTTCGTCTTGGTGAACCAAAGTGTAACTTTGGGTCACTACTTAAGAAAAAGAAAAAAAAGAACCCTTATGAATAAACCATGTTTTGCAGTTTTTTAAAAGCCATAATTCCAGAGCGAATCAATGGTTGGAACTTCCCAGCTTAATGCGAGCCAGATTCCTGCCTCTTCACCCTGTTTCCCTCTCTCCGGCTCTCCCTCTCTTTTCCTTGTACCAAAAGCTGTCTGCTAAACTTCTAAAACACCCTTTGCCTTTTTGACCCTTCAACTTGTCTTGAACTTCAGAAAAAATTGGGGAAATGGCACTGAGTGAACTATATATAAGTCCTGGGCGTGTAAGGAGGAGGGGGGAGAGGGGGCCATGCGGGGGAGAGGGCTCACCATGAACTTGGGGCCTCGGATATTCGCTTGGGAAAAAAAAATTCCAACTCTCTTCTGTTAATGGAATTAGTAAATATTTGTTGCTCTGTTCTAGGCCGGTGCCCCAGGGGGATATCTGGAGGAAGGGAAAAAAAGAAGGCAAATAAAAATAAAAGACAAGCTACTTTTCTGCTCCTTTTCCCTCTCCAAAGACACTAAACAGACAAGCTGCAGGATTAGAATGAGGCCTTGTGTGGCTGCTGCGAGCAGGAAGTTGCGAGGGGGCTTTGCAGCAGGGAGGGGGCCATGGTGGGGAAGAAGCAGGCCTGCTATCTGGTAATGGGAACGCCATTCCTGCCTAATGAAATGATTGCTGGCGGAGTTCCTGAGTTACAGCGCAGCCTGCACAGCCCCTGGCTGGCTTCCTGGAGCCCAGAGACCCCGGGCTGGGGCCGGGCCTGATGTTCAAAGAGCGTGCAATGAGGCAGGGAGAGAATAAGAAAGTGACAGAGAGGGAGCTGGTGACAGGGATGAGAGACAGGGAAGTGGAGCAGGGGAATCAGAGATCAATGGCTAGATGGAGAGAAAATGACAGAAACAGCGGCAGATGCGCGGCCAGCGAGATACACAGAAAACAACGGATGGCGGCAGACAGAGGAAGAGACTCGACAAAGAGCCTCTGTCAGGCCCAGGGAGATGGATGGGAGAGAATCAGAGTGGAGGACCCAGCTAGGCTGAGGCTGAGAGATGGATGGACAGGAAGAGACCTGGACACGGAGGGAGAGAGAAGCGGAGATGAGAAAAACAAAGACGTGGAGAGACAGAAAGATGGGGCAAGGCAGAAACCCTGACGTCAGAAGGAAGTGAAGAAGAGGAAGGAGTCAGGCAGTGGGAGAGACAGACAGGGAGACAGGGTTTAGAGGAACAGGAAGGAATAAAGATTCAGAGAAAAGAGACAGGAGGTCCAGAGATCAAGGCAGTACCTTGCTGCACACGGAGAGTTCAGTGCAAATGGATCTTTGTAAGATTCCATTGCCTTGAAAGGAAGTGAGGTCCTAATAGACTTTGATTATAAAATAAAGAACATGTTCAAATAGGACAAAACAAGGAAGGGGCAGGAAAGGAGAGTAAAAGTCCTTCCCTATTGTCCTGCTGCAATCATTCTCTGACTTCTTCAACTTTTAACAGATTTTACAATAAATGCGTGGATGGCCTGGAACATTTTCACCTCATGTACATTGTTTCCGGCCATCCAAGGAGCCTCCAAAGAAGATGTTATGACTTCTACTCTTTTTTAATTGAAGAAGCTGAGAATCAGGGAGGTGACATTACTTACAACGTAATACAGAGAGGAAGGGGCTGGAGTTGGGGCTGTAGTGTGGGTGAACAAAAATAATATAAATGCTGGAAAAGGGGAAAGGTTGGAGGTTAAGTGTTCTGAGGACCACATTTTGCTCAGGAAGGGCTATACGAATTATTACGTTGATTACAGTGATTAATCATAAGCATGGTAAGAATCAAATGTGCCTATTTAGACAATAGAAATAGAACCAATAACTTCTGAAAAAAGAGAGAAGAAAAGGTGGGTGGGGAGGGAAAGGTAAAAATAAAATTTTATCCACCTAATACAAAAGAGAAAAGGAGGAAGAAAAAAAGCAAAGACAAAAAGAAAAAAAGATGAAAATGTGATTAAGTAAAAATTGCTAATGAAAATGCAAAATGACACAGCCATTTTGGAAGACAGTGTGGCAGTTTATTACAAAACTAAACATTCTCTTACCATATGATTCAGCGACCACACTCCTTGGTATTTACCTAAAGGAGATGAAATCTTATGTGCACACAAAAACCTGCACACAGATGTTTACAGCAGCTTTATTCACAAATGCCAAAAGTTGAAAGCAACCAAGATGTTCCTCAGTAGGTGAATGAATAAATAAAGCATCGTACATCCAGACAATGGAATACAGGGTTATTCAGCACTGCAAGGAAATGAGCTACCAAGCCATGAAAAGACATGGAGGAAATTTAAATGCATATTATTAAGTGAAAGAAGTCAATTGAAAAGGCTCACACTGTATGATTCCAACTATATGACATTCTGAAAAAGGCAAAACTATGGCGACAGTAAAAAGATCAGTGGTTGTTAAGAGTTAAGGAGGGAGGAATGAAGAGGCAGAGCACAGAGGAATTTTAGGGCAATGAAACTGTTTTGTGTTATACTATAATGGTGGGCACATGTCATTATACATTTATTGAAACCTACAGTGAACTCTAATGTTCACTCTTGCTGTTGTACATTCTGTAGGTTTTGCAATTGGAAGATAATGATGTGTCAATGTGGGTTCACCAATGGTAGCAAAGGTAGCGGTCTGGTGGTGGGAGGGGCTGTTGATGATGGAGGAGGCTGTGCATGTCGGGGCAGAGGGTGTTGGGATATTCCTCTGTCTTTTCCTCAATTTTCCTGGGAACCTAGAACTGCTTTAAAAATAAATACAGTCTTAAAAAATAAATGTAATTGAAACCTCGTAATCAGAAGGTAGAGATAAATTCACACTAGTCTGGAATCCCATTAATCATAATGGGATTAAACTCTTCAGTTAAAAGATAATTGGGAATGATTTTTTTAGATCAACAATGTGCTTTTCCTGAGGCATACATAAATTAACAGAAAGTTGAAAATTAAAGATCAAAAAAAGATTCTAAATAAATACGAATCAAAAGGAAGCTGGTTTTGTAATATGAATATCAGACAAAATAAAGTTTGTGGTAACCCAGCTTTCTATGATATCTAACTATGGGCTCTCGCTCTTGGCACCCAGGGCCAGGTCTCTGTGATCAGATGTCCAGGGCATTGCAGGTGGGGTTGTGAACTCAGATTTCACAACTAGTTTTTCATGAGACACACATTGGGCAACCACTCTCTCTTACCCCTTGCCTTTTGGTTTCCCACCCTGCGCTATGAGACCTATTTTCTGGTAATGACGCATCACTGGAGAGGGAATGCAAGTAAACCACCTTGTGAAATGGTGAGTCACAGAGGCAACAGAAAGAATCAGACACTAGGGAGAGAAGTAGGGGAGAACGGGTTTGAGGGGTGCAGACCAGCTTCCCCCTAGAAGACTGCTTTTCATTGCAGTGAAACACACCAGACTTTCTTATGTCTTCTCCTCCCATGATGTCATCTTATTTCCTCAATCTGGAAATGTCCAGGTTGCCGTTGAGTATGGGTAGCAGTTTTCTGTTTCCTGTTTGTATTAAGAAGGCAAGGGCTGAGTTTCTTGGAAAACCTAAGTATGTGTGGGTTCTTATGATGTATTTAACCAAGAACCAAGTAATTGCCAAATATCAACCTTTTGCCCCTTCATTGTGCTGAGGCAGAATAGAGCATTGAGAAGAAGATAGGATGGTGGGAGTGGAGGGGGATGGCCATAAAACAGATAGCTGTCAATTGCTAATGCCTTCGACCATGACTGCATCCCAGTAACACTACACAGCTTACAGTTCCTCGCTCTTCTGTGGCTTTGCACACGTATCTCCCACTACCTGACATGTTTTCCTTGCCCCATGTCCCCCACTCCCTTTAGCTCTTTCTATTACCCATTTTTCATGCCAGAAAGCCTATCCTGAGTATGAATTAAAAGCCCCTTGTCTCAGTGCTCTGTACTTATTTATGTTAAAATACTTATCACTCAACATTGTAATGACCCATGAACTTCTCTCTCCCTCTCCACTCCCTTTTTCCCAAAAGTTACAAAAATCTAAAAGGAAGAAAAAACATCTCTTTTTCCTTTTATCCCTCTGCTCTGCATCAGGCTAGGTACACAGTTCGACAAGAGCCTGACATGTGAGGGGGATGAATGATGGAAAGTCTCCAATCGAGGACCTTTGCTACCTTGAACTGGAGCATCAAGAACTACACCTTAACCCATCCACAGAGACTCTGATCTTTCCACAGATTTGATTTGCAGAAACATGAAACAACAAAGTTAGAAGGCACCTTAAGAGAAGCTCTTTTCCCTCTGGTTTGTAAATGAATTCTAAATACCTCCACTTTACATCAACAGGGCAATCCCACTCTGACCAGCTTCATTTGAAGAAATGGCCCATGATTTTTTAACAAATAAAATTGTTAAGCTACCGTCCATCTGTGCAAGCCCTCATTTTACAGAATGGACCTCCAAGGCCCAGAGAGAAGGGAGGAACAGGTTCAGTGTTGCATCTTGCAGCTATATCTCATTCCTGCATTTACCAGGTGTAAAATCTTGACCAACTGACTTCACCTCTTTAAACCCCTTTATTTATCTGTAAAATGGCGGAAGAGTGAACCTATCTCATAAGGGGTTGCTGAGAGTTTCAGTTGGGTAAGTTAAGCCATGTCAAGAGTATAGACATTCAACGAATGTCGATGATGACGATGATGATGATGATGGTGGTGGTGATGGGTGTTGTTGTTATGCCCTATTATTCTCTCTCCATCCAGTACTCTTTCTACTCTACACAGCTAGCTCTGAAACATAATATAATATGCCAGTGACCCAGCCAGAGTTTGAAGAAATGAAACACAAACCACCCAGCAGCCTCGTTCTTCAGCTACAGTTACCCCATTAACAGCAGAACAGTCTCAACAATCTGGATCTTCATCTCCTGGCAGCCAAGCCTCAGACAAGGGGCTCTTAAGATACCAAATTTCTCTAGAAGGAAAGATTAGGAGGAAGTTCTCACAGCCCAGTATTGAGGAACTGAGCTCCCTTTTCTCAGCTTGGTTTTTCCCCCCTGCCTAGTGTCTTTCTCCTGAAGCTGACTTGTATGTGGAAGTTCTCATTCTGTAATGAGGGGCTGCAGTGGCATGAGAAGCCTCCAGTTTCCCCTGCCCACCTGCAGAAAAAGGTGAGGCTGGGTTGGTTGCAAAGAGCCTGAAAACTGCCTTGGTACAAGGCCTTACTCTCCCCAGCTTCTAGGAGTGTTGCCAGCTGAATGCTTTCCACTCCCAGCCCTCTTTAGGTATTGCCCTCAACTGAAAAGATCCCCCCTCACTCAATATTACATCTTCCTCCAAGGACAGCCCACATCCAAAGATTGGTGTGGCAAGAGAATTAAGGCATATCACCCTGTCCCCAACGGAAGGGTCATCCCATTTTCAGAACCCCCGTGGGGTCGGTTGAACCTTTGCTGAGACTGCATCACAGCTCAACTTCTCTTTCCACCCAATCCTGATTCTTTTCCTTCCCTTCTAGCTCCAATATATGCCCAGTACATTAATTCTCACCCAAGAACCTGGTCCCTAGGGAGTCTGCAACTGCCAAGTCAGACAAAGTGAAAGGGGCCAATGTGAGCCCCTTGTCTGAAGCTTGGCTGCCCAGAGATGGAGAAAATCCAGAATGAGATAGTTCTGCTGTTAATGGGGTAACTGTAGTTGAAGTACGAGGCTGCTGGGTGGTTTGCATCCCATTTCCTCAAAGTCTGGTTTAATAGGTGTCATTTGGCCAGGTTAGCGAGACCCAGGCTTGAAACCCATTTTTCTGCCCAAGAGTTAGCCCCTCTACTAGAACAACAGGTGCACCTAGACCAGCTGGGTCCAGGTCTACCACAGTAGTATCCACATCACAGCAGCACATGGGGTGACTGCAGGTGGCAACAGACAGGCATTTTTAAAATTTGTTTCCAGGTGCATCCAAAAAAATCTACAACTAGAATGTTCAAATCCCCAAGGTAACAGATTTTTTAGCTTTGGATGAGTCTACATATGTAAGACAATGTACAAACTGAGTGTGTAATAGATTTGGTGGTTTGCTGGTAGGAAGAATCTGGAAATGCCAGGAAAACTCTGCTCTCATTTTGTAGATGGAGAAATAGGAGTATAGGGTGGGGGAAGACATGACCCAAGGTCATCTGTCAAGTTAGAGGCAAAACTGGGGCTAACAACCAGCTCTACTAACTGCGGTTTGGGGTTGGTCTCCCCTGCCCTGACCTGCGTGTGACAAATCTTGCTGACTGAGGAACCAGGTATCCTAGGAGGCATTGGATAGCCATGGAAGTACCTGAGATGCAGGAATTACTGTCCAAAAAGTACAAACCTTAGCTCAGTGGTATCTGCCATCCACAGACTAATCTTCCCACAGATCCAGTGTTTGGCCCAGGTCTCCTTGACCTTCCTCCCCAAGCCCATGCAAGAAAAGTTAATAGGTTCACGCCTGTAATCCCAGCACTTTGGGAGGCTGAGACAGGCAGATCATCTGAGGTCAAGAGTTCAAGACCAGCCTGGCCAACATGGCAAAACCCCGTCTCTACTAAAAATACAAAAATTAGCTGGGTGTGGTGGTGCTCATCTGTAGTCCCAGCTATTCGGGAGGCAGGAAGATCGCTTGAAGGTTGGAGTGAGCCGAGATCGTGCCACTGCACTCCAGCCTGGGTGACAGAGAGACACTGTTCAAAAACAAACAAACAAACAAACAAAAACCCACAACAACAACAAAAAATGAAACAAAAAAACACTGCCTGGGTTCTGGGTTCAAATCCATATTTCACCACTTCACTAGCTGAGTGACTTGGGCAAGTCACATTTACTCTGAACCTCTTTTTTTCTCATCTAAAATGGACATAAATGCCTACTTCATCGGGTTTTTGGTGAGATTTCAATGAAATAAAATATAAAACTCCCATAGCACAAAGTCTGGTACATTGTTGGCACTCAGTAATTGTGAGCTGTTCAAGATAGATGTGTATGAGGGATTTTCTCTTCCTAAGGGAGAATGTTTCAGTTAGTTATTGCTGTGTAACAAACCAACTCAAAACTTCAAGGTTCAAAACAAAAATGATTTATCATTTTTCACAATCATATGGGTCAAGAATAGCTGGGTGGTTCTTTTGCCCCAGTTTGGGGGCATTGTTTGGGTTCACTTACTGCATTTGACTATTTGCTGGGCTGAACTGGAAGGTCCACGTAGGCTTCCTCAGATGCAGGGAAGCTCAGTATTTATCCATGTGGTCTTTTGTTCTGTGTGGGACGTTTCATTATTCAGTAGTAATGTGAGCTTCTTTACAACCTGATGGCAGGCTTCCAGAGTGAAGGTTGCAATCAACAGGCCTTTAAGAGACTAGGCCAAGAACTGGCATATCATAACTTCTGCTATAGTCTATTGGTCAAGGAAGTCACAAGTCCAGCTAGATTCAGAGTGAGGAGAAATAGATTCTACCTATCTTTGGGTGAAGCAGTAAATGTGATCCAGAGCTTTCCTGATTATCCAAGTGGTCCAAACCACTGCCTCATGCACCCAGACTCCTTTTATATCATGCTCCCCACATCTCCCAGAGTCCTGTGAATTCTATTGTCATGGCATACATCCTCCAAACTCTACTTGTTCTTAGCTACTGTCTTTCCCTCCCTTATCTTTGCCTGGCTAACTTGTCCTCATCATCCTTTGGTCCTAATCCAATCATCAATGCCTCATGGAAGCCTTATATTATCCCCCAGATTGGTGTGATACCCATTATTTACTTCTCTAGCATCCTGTACCTTTTATTCTTAATACTCATCACCCCTGTAAATAATTATAAATTCATTGTCTATTGCCATCTGAATATGGTCCCATGAGAGCAGGTCCCGAGAACTTTGTTCATCACCTCATCTACAGCTCCTGGTTCAGTGCCTGGTACCTAGTAAGCACTCAGGAACTAGCCATGGATGTCTTGAGCAGAAGTCTTGATGTTTGTACTCCAGACTCACATTGGCCCCTTTCACCTTGTCTGACCTTGAGGTTGCAGATTCTCTAGGAAACATTCTGGGATAAAGATTAATGTGCAGAACATACATTGGAGCTAGAAGGGAAAGAAAAAAATTCAGGATTGGGGGGAGGGAGAAGTTGAGCTGTGATGCAGTCTCAGCAAAGGCCTCAACCGACCCCATGGGGGTTCTTGAAACGTGTGACCCTTCAGTTGGGGACACGGTGATATGCCTTAATTCTCTTGCCACATCAATCTTTGGATGTGGGCTGTCCTTGGAGGAAGATGTAATATTGAGTGAGAGGGATCTTTCCAGCTGAAGTCAATACCTAGAGAGGGCTGGGAGCTAAAAGCATTCAGCTGGCAACACCCCTAGAAGCTGGGGAGAATAAGTCCTTCAATCCTGAAATGGATCTGGGTAGCACATCATGCAATTATGACACTTAAGGTTAACCTTTCAGTGCCATCTTTTTTAAGTCGATCAAATGGAGACTTAAAAAGTCTCAAACCCCGAAGAAGGATCTCCAGTAAATCATGGATCTGGAAGTATTTGGAAAAGGAGGATGAGAAGAAGTAAGAACTCTGCCAATATCACAAGTTATCAAGAAGAGGGAGACTCTCTGGTTCCTGACCAAAGCTTGTCAATAGTAAAACGCACTGGACTCAAACACATCCACAGACTATTCCAAGAGAAAGGCCTCAGGTAAGTTCTCAATACCACTATCACCCAGTTCATCCCCTTGGAGAATGACTTGGGTGATGCCCTAGCCAACCTTGAAGCCATCGTCTATGGACCTTAAGAACATTCTCTTGTCTGCAGTGATTTCCTAAGGAGAAATTCCAACATGGAATTCTTTGACCATTGCATCCATGTTTACATGAACAGGCACTGTCTGGCCAGGGAGTGGTGACTTCTGCTCCAAACAAGAACACAAGGTCCTAGGGACGTGAGGAAAAGAATTCAGGTTGTGCAGAGGTTTACGTTGACGGAAAAGCTCCCCCCGCAGGCCGTGTGGCCTCAGCAGTTCCTCCAGGTTCTTCACTGTCTGGAAAACCACAGCAGAGGAACTCAGACATATGATTTCAGACCTGCAAATTTTTGCCACCACTTCTGCTCCCAAGTAGAGGATGTAACCAGGAAACTCTTTTATTTGCATATGTGTGTGGCATGCATCAGATCCTTTAAGGAGCCAAAACACAGGAGTGACATCATTCCCAGTAACCAAAATGCCAGTAACTGCTGGCATGGATGCAAGGACTACTCCCTGGGTTGTCTATCCTAGCAGCAGGAAGAGCAAACAATTCAGATTATAGGGCAGAGCCCGGGCAGCAGAGACCAGTAATAGGAGGGAGAAAGAACCTCAGATGGCCTGAGAAGATGGCAGAATTCCCAAGCTAAGACTCTCATGCATATTAGATTTTATTGATCACTTACTATGTATTAGACACTGGACAAGGCACTTTAAGCATTTCACCTGGTTTGCTCCTCAAGGTCACCTTGTTCCCATTTTACCGAGGAGAGAGCTGAGGCTCAGAGAGGGGAAGTGACTTCCCCAGTGGTTAATTGATTTCAAATGAATGTAAATCCAAGTTTCCAAAGCATAGGCTCTTAACCATTGGTTGCATTGTATAGCCCGGCCAATTTGCTTCACCTGAAGGAGTGTTAAAGTGAATTCAGCCCAATCTTACATCTGACTGAGTGGCTGGGTTAAATAATCATAAAATTATGCCGTGGACAATGCAATGCAGTTCTAGATGTTTCCTGCTCTTTCTGAACTTCCTTTCTTCTATCTCTTACTGTGTCCCTCTGTTTCTTCTCTCCTTTCTTTCTCTCTCCATTTATTGAGCTCTGATGTTATGTCAAACAGTGCAGATATACAGAAACTTGTACCATTAGTTCTGTCCTCTGTGTGTCTTCTGGGAGACTCAATCTCCTGGGGAAACCAGATATAAAAGCCAATTATTTCAATGCAGTGGCATGTGGGATGGTGCAGAGATTCAAAGAGAGGTCCCCAGGAACACAGAGAGGTGACTTAGATGCCTGGAAAGGCTTTATAAGGAGAGGCCGTTGGAACTTAGACTTGATGGGTAAACAGGGAGCCCCCTGGGTAAAGAAAAGGGAGAAAGATAAAGCTGGAGGAAGTCACCGGGTACAAGACTATGGAAAAGGAATGAGTCTGGCAGACTGGGGAGACCCTGGGATTGGGTGGAGGTCCAGGAGAGTGGAGGATAGCCAGGCTCCAGAGAAAACCCATGTGGTTTATGACAGGCCTTAAATGCCATGTTAAGGTGGCCAGACTTGACCACACAGGCACCGGGGAGCCCCACCAGATATTTACGTGGGGTGAAGACAAGATGGGTGTTGTATTTTAGAAAGATCATGAGGCAGGTGTGTGCAAGATGGACAGAGGATAGAAAAGACTGCTGGAGAAACTGAAGATGGGAAGCAACCAGAGATTGTTCAAATCATTGCAGCCACGTGGATGAGGGTCTTCTGGTCACCACTTCTTCTGGGGTGTCTGATGCCCCTGACAAACTCTTTATCCCCCTGCCTCAGGGATGCCATGTTTCACCCTCTGCAAGCATCTGTCTCTGTATGGGACAATACAGAGAAGGCAATGCCCAACTGAAAAAGAGCAATCAAATGGTGGACTTTCAGGCTGACCAGACTAAAAAGAGATATTTCAAAGGTCTTTTCACACTTCCAGAGTCCACCACTTATTCTAACTTGACTATTGCCAGACTTATGTCTTTATATTTCATTTTATTTCCATAAAGCCTTCATCTGAATACCACAGACTTTGGGCTGAGATTGGGGCCTGCCTCTAATCCTACTGAGGAGACCCAAGGCTGTTTTTCCCCCAACATCCTAGAGCAGAGAAGAAAGGGTCTGACAATGGCTCCTCTCTCCCAGCCTGAAATAAAAGACAATTTGGCTGGTGTTTCTAGCTCTCAATATCTCCAGCCACCCTCTCCAGCAAAACCCCAGTCTCCATTAATACTATTACTTGAGATGACATTTCCTCTGACTGTCGTCGTCTCTTTTTTTTCCTCCTCCTTAATTCCCTAATTTGTCCTAATATGCCCATTGCCTGTGTATCAAGTCATCCGTGAAGCCGTCCCATTTCCAGGTTTCCTCCTCCCCATCAGCCGAGTCTCTGTCTCCCACAGAAATTAGAGGGAGGCGGCTGCAAGCCCGCAAGGGCAGGAAATAGAATTAGGGGACGTATTAATTGGGACATCAAGTCGGATTTCGTTCCAGGCACTTCCTTCCGTTAACCACTTTGAAGCTTCCCCTCTGTGGCTCTGTTTCTCATTAGAGGGAGCTCTTAATGGTGAGTGGTGTTTACGCATGGTGCAAATATGTCATGCCCTAGCCTTCGGACTGGCAGGCCCAGCTGATTGGTGAGGGCAAGGGGAGGAAAAGGCCAGCCAATGGGGTCAGGGTGGCAAAGGTGGAGGTGGTGCCTGAGAAAGGACATGGGGGAGAAAAGAAACCACAGAGGTGTGTGTTTTAGGCGGATGAGAGGGATTCCACGAGGGTCCCATTATGTTAAACTTCCCCTTCCCTGCAGTTTCCAGGCTCTGCAAATTTATTCATAAAACAAGCTCCTTTCTTCTTCTTCTTGTTATAATGGTGCTTTTCCCAGCCAGTCATGAGTTTTCTGGCTGCTGGGTTTCACAGATGCCTTGGCCAACACCTTGCAAACTGGCTGAAGTGCCCTGTCTGACACAGAGAAAGGTGCCAGGACACCTTGTCCCTCCTAATTCTCAGTCTTGTCAGCATTTCCATTTAGCGACACTCACTGCCCTCCCTGGCTCCCTACCTGACCCAGCCGCCCCATGCACCCCACATCTTTGAGGTCCTGTGTTTGCAAAGGCTTGCACCTTTGTGGGATCCCCACTCAGAGGCGTCTGTGCCAACACTAATTCACGGCTGTGAGAAGAACCCATTTGCGGAAGAGTATTGGTTTTTCCACCAAGGCAGCCAAAGCCACCGGCCTCCCTTGCCGGGGAAGAGAAGAGAGGAAGAGAAGCAGCATTCGTTTCCCATGATCTATAGTGGTCGCCCCACAAAACAAACACTTCCAGGACACTCTAATCAGGTTTTACTGAAGCTCAACTGTGGGTGTGTTTTGTCCTAATCCCCGAGACAAGGAACCCCAGAAAGGAAACTCCTGTTGCTCTGAGGTGGAGGTCAGGCCCTTCTGCCGCCCCTTCGGCTCTGACAGCCAATGCAAACACCACAGCCCTGCCCTGGACACCCTTCAGTCCTCTTGAGCAACCAGAAGCCAAGAAAAAGCAACAGAAGTCCATGTGAAAAGTGGAGAAGACAAACCTCAGCCCTGAGTGGCAACCAAATCAAACAGCAGCGCCTCGTCAGCCAGTTCGCAGACCTGAGGACAAAGGGATTTCAGTTTTTCTTTCTCCTCCGCCCTTCAGCTTCCTTCTCCTCCTTCTTGTTTTTTTATAATTAAAAAGGAAAATGAAAAAAAATACTCATTACAACCTAGGACCTTAAGAAGTAGGAAGGGAATGGGAAGTATTAGGAAGGCTGCTTGAGAGATCCAGTCTTTGTGTTTGCATGGACAAAGACCATAAAGGCTACAATGTCTCATCTCTGGGCACGTACTTTAAGAGTGTTTGGGGGTCGGGTGAGTGGTTCACGCCTATAATACCAGCACTTTGGGAGGCTGAGATGGGTGGATCACTTGAGGCTGGGAGTTAAGAGACCAGCCTGGCCAACACGGTAAACCCTGTCTCTGCTAAAACTACAAAAATTAGCGGGGTGTGGTGGCACATGCCTGTAAACCCAGCTGCTTGGGTGGCTGAAGCAGGAGAATCACTTGAACCTGGGAGGCAGAGGTTGCAGTGAACTGAGAATGTGCCACTGTACTCCAGCCTGGGCAACAGAGTGAGACGCTGACTCAAAAAAAAAAAAAAAAAAAAAGTGTTTGTAATGGCATAAATCAATGTATACTAACTTCAGGGAAAATGTCGAAGAAATTATAAAGATTTGGGGTTATATCTGGGAACTAGAAGAATTTCAGGTATGCAGACATTTCTCTTTCTCTATTTCTCTCTCTCTCTCTCTCCCCAACTCCCTTTTTTTTTTTTTTTTTCTGAGACGGAATCTCACTCTGTCACCCAGGTTGGAGTGCAGTGGTGCGATCTTGGTTCACTGCAACCTCCACCTACCAGGTTCAAGCAGTTCTCCTGCCTCAGCCTCCTGAATAGTTGGAACTACAGGCATGCACCACCACACCTAGCTAATTTTTGTATTTTTAGTAGAGACAAGGTTTCACCATGTTTACCAGGCTGGTCTTGAACTCCTGACCTCAGGTGATTCACCCACCTCAGCCTCCCAAAGTGCTGGGATTACAGTCATGAGCCACCAGGTGTGGCCCATTTCTCTTTCCTGAATCAGTCTTTCTCTCTCTCTCTCCATCCCTCCCTCCTTGTCTCTTTCTCTCTCCCTCTCTTCTATTCTTCTTCCTCATGGCAGACCATCTTTTCCTTCTTCCTTATCTCATTGGCAAGCAAAAGATGGTTTCCTGTAGTAGTCACATAAGCTTATTACTGTCCCTGCAACACCGAATCTTCATCTAAGCTTCAGTTCTGTCTTCCTGGGAAAGATATTTTTTATTTGTTCCCTGGGGCTAGATGCCATTTCTGGTCAGACAATTGTGGCCGGAAGAAACGAGTCACCTTGGACAAAGGACAGGTGCAGAGAAACTGCCCCTGCGAATTGTGGGAAGAAAAGCAAGGGCACCATTATCTGCTGACAGACACCCTGCAATTCTCTAACACATTCCAGTCTCATTGACTTCATGTTTCTTTCATCCTGGGAACTACTTTCATTCATGTATTTTATCTGTTAACTTCTTTATTCATCAAATATTTGTTGAATATCTGTCACCCTTTGGTCTTATTTATCTTTTTCCATTTACATAATAACTATTCATTTAATAAATATGCCTATCATGTGCTTGAGATTATTAGAATATACTAATATACAAGATATACTAGTAAGTATCTAGTTATATGTAACTTTCCTCTAGCAAAGCAATTCTAATCATTGCATTAAAAAAAGAAATTTACTTTTATGAGCAGTTCTCAAACTACAAAGCAACTTTTGCACTCTCTCAATCCAAAATTACTTGGCCAGGGAAAAAGAAACACTTTTTCTGTTTAATCTGCCTCCTCACAAAAGCCCAACTGGAATATTTCTGTGCTGTAAACTGACAGGGTCAGCAGCGTGGTGAGGGGAAGAGTCCCTCCTACTCTGGAGTTGAAGAATGTTAGATCAAGTCTATTCATCAGACTAACGACAAAACCATTAGCCAACAAGAAGACAGACACATCTCTGCCAGACGCTTGAGACTTGGAGCAACTAATAAGCAGAATCCCCAGGGAAATGAATTAGGGGTCAAAGTAGAATCATTTCATAGCCTCTTCTCGTGGGAGGGAAAAATGGGTGTGATGTGCTTGTCTCTTTGTTTTTTAAATAGCTCAACGATCCAACCTGTAAAATGCCAGTGGAATGACATATCTAGCACACGTTCCTCAAACACGAATGATCTAGAACCCTGGTGTATTTCTACCCTGACAGACCTGCTGATGCAGAAAGACAGATTGACACCTATTTCTTCTGCAAACAAGAGGAGTGAGAAGACAGATCTTCCAGAATGCTATGACTACCCTGGGGTCCCCAGGTGGCAATTCATCCAGCATACGTTTGTGGGGGCACCTACTGCATGCCAGGCACCTTTCTAGGCACACGCTGCTAGAACCAAGGAACTACAGAATTAGGACTTGGCCATTTATGTTTGGTCGCAGAGTCCATAAGTCCTCCTTGCAACAAAACATCCAGAGGAAACTGACAGAGGAGCAAAATTCATCCCAAAACTGTGCACATGAAAGGGGGAAAAGAATTCCACAGAACGATGAGATTTTCAGCTGAGCTGTAGGAAAACAGACTTCCTCTCTTCCTCTCTAAAGGGCTTATTTTTTTTCCATAAACCTAAAGCCATGGCAAAGGGACAGCAAGACTCAGCCAGGATGGCAGCAGACTCATTGGTTGCTGCCCCTTTGAGGAACTTTTCTACTTTAACTCTTCCCTGCCTCTGCCGTACAGCATCAAAACGCTATTCTCTTTTTCAGGACTCTGTAGACAAACAAGAGAGGTGTTGTAAGCTCCCCCAACTCTGGAGACCTTAAAGTAG
Organism: Mandrillus leucophaeus; assembly: GCF_000951045.1. Lineage (NCBI taxonomy): Eukaryota > Metazoa > Chordata > Mammalia > Primates > Cercopithecidae > Mandrillus > Mandrillus leucophaeus. The sequence continues at coordinate 203,490 of NW_012108685.1, forward strand.
GAGGAAACAGGCACCAGCAGGGCAAGGAAAAGGAAGAATAATAGCAGTCACTGTGGCTACCTGGATATCCATTGAAAACCCTAGTCATGGTTGTGATTTTTTGCTTAATATCCAACTTCACTCAGTGCAGGTCCAAGAGAGCAGAAACTGTATTTGGCTTGCTCAGTGGATGTGTTCTCAGAGCTCAGCCCAGCCACTGCCACATGGTAGATGCTCCGTAACTGTTGGTGCAATAAATGGGTCTATCTACATTTGCCTGATATAATTCTCCCAGCAAGATTGGGTATTAATGTCCTCATTTTCCTAGTGACAAAACAAATTGACTGCTCTCATCTGGTAGGTATTAATACCCTCATCTTATAGGTCAGGAGAGCAAGACTAGGAGAAGTGAAATAACTTGCAGGGGACAGATGACTAAGAAGGTAAATGCAAGAGTTTGTTGATGAGCACTGCTCTATTTTTAGTGCCTAGGACAGTGCCTGCCACATAGAAAGAGCTCGCCAAATAATGTTGAATGAATATAAGTACAGAGCTGGGGCTCTAGCCATGGGTTGTTCCACTACCCCACACAGCCTTTCCTTGGATGGCATTTCTCTACTAGTACCCCCTTCTACTTGTCCTCTGCCACGACCTACACAGAATACAAAGGTCTTTACACTCACTGAAGCAGATGAATCAGCTAAATATTCAAACTTTGGAATCAGATAGACATGAATTCAAGTCTCTACCATCGGGTGACCTTGGGCACGCTCATGTAACTTCTCAGAATCTGAATCTCGACATTCGATGCTTCCAAGAGGGAGCCCAATTATGACTGGGAGGTGAGGCTGCCTGTGACTTTCGGTATTCCTTATGTTGCAATAAAAAGAGAGGTTGATGGTGCTAGCAGGCTGGGACTGGTGACCCTCTCTATCAAAGGAAAGCAGAAATTCTGATTTACAACACGAGCTGGAGGAGTATGAATGGAACTAAGGGGATTCCCTGGGTGTCTTCCAGCCCCATGTAGCTACATACAGTCGTCAAAGTGAATGGAAAATTATGGCAAGTCTTTCCATTTGAGGACATTGAGGATTTAGTTCTCTCAGAAATAAAGGCTTGGATCACCTCATGGGGTAAATAAACTCAAACACAAAATATGAATGGGATGTGGAAGGGTAGCAAATCCTGTCCATGGCCTTATGAGTTTTATGAAAATTTATTGTATCTTGTTTCTTTGTGTCAGACATATATTTACATGTTCTAAATACTTTTGATTCTCTTTCTTCTCCTTTTCACAGACTATGGTATACGGGAATAGTTAAATTTGCCATTTCATAGGTTGCAAGATATTGAAAGAGGGCACAAAATAATAGAAGAAAATAAACGTGACCCAGGAAGCTTGTGCTTGTGGCTAACAGCATTCACTAAGAAGATATGGATTTTTTTTTACTACTGCAGGGAGGAGGCAGATCTGTCTCTGCTTGCATAGGGTGGTGCAGATATTTGAGTAGGGCATATTTAAAAGTGTAAATACTTGGCGGGGGTTGGGGGAAAGGCAAGTTGGGCCGTTGAGAGGATGAACAATATTAGTCATATCTTGCGATTTTTTCTGCTTTGCATCTACTGTGGACTGAAGGTCTGTGAATGTTTGTGTCCCCCCGCCAAATTCATATATTGAAATCTTAACCTCCAATGTGATGGTATGGGGAGGTGGAGACTTTGGGATGTAATTCGGTCATGAGGGTGCACCCCAGAGAGCTCTCTCACCCTCTTTCCACTATATAAGGACTCAGCAAGAAGGCAGACAAGCCAGGAAGACAGACCTCACCAGAACCCAACTATGCTGGCACCCTGATGTCAGTCCTCCAGCCTCCCGAATGATGAAACACAAATTCCTGTTGTTTATAAGCCACCCTGTCTGTGGTATTTTGTTATAGAAGCTCAGAGGAAAGAAGCTGGGATCCACTACTCCTTCCAAGAAGTAGCACCTGAGAGGCAAATTCTTGTGTAAGTTATTTACTGAGGATATGTTTTCAACCTGTAAGGTGGTGAGGAACGCAAGATAGAGAAGGGGAGAAACAGAAAAGATGTGTTTTCCAGTGCAGTGCAGCCTCAGCCTGGTCCTGAGGGGAGCTCTAGAGTGTAAATTGCATCATAGAGTCAGTATCTTTTTGAGATAAGGGAGAAGTACTGATGGAAAAATTGGTTGCATTGCATGTTGGGAGTGGGAGATGGGGAAAGAGCTAATTCTCAGGGACCTCTGGGTGAGGGAGTGCACATCACACAAGAGTAGTGCTCTGGAGAAGATGGTAGGTTGTTCTTAACAACAGCACCTGCACAGCCAGTTGAAAGAATCTCCAGGGATCTGGGAGGACACTGTTTTAATTACCTATTGCTGTGTAACAACTTCACTCCAAAACACAGACACTTAAAGCAAGAATAAACATTTATTGTGTCTCACAGTTTTCATAGGTCAAGAATTTGGGAGCAGCTCAGCTGGATGATTCTAACTGAGTGTTTCATGAGGTTGCAGTCTTGATGTTGTCAGGGGCTGCACTCTCATCTGAAAGCTGGAATGGGACTGGAGCATCTGCTTCCATGTTGAGTCACTCCCAGCTTACACAGCTAGCAAATTCATGCTGGCTTTTGGCAGGAGGCCTCACTTTCTCCCAACGTGGGCCTCTCCACATGCTGCTTGGGTATCCTCATGACTTGACAGCTGCCTCTCCCACAGTAGGCAATCCAAGAGACCAAGGAAGAAGCACAATGCCTTTTATGACCCAACTCTAAAGCTATGCACTGTTTCCTCTAGCATAATCTATTGCTCATACAGACCAGCTCTGATTCAACGTGTATGTGTGTATGTGTGTGGGGGTGGGGAGGGGGTTGCTACACAAGAGTGTAAACACCAGGCGGTGGAAATCATGGATCACTGGGGGAGATCATGGGACTTGACTACCATATCCAAATTTTATTTTGAGGGATCCCATATGGTGCATGGTGGCCAGGGAATTTTAGGTGTTTGCCTTTCACTACAGAAGTTGGGAGATTCAACCAGAAAATAGCCATGTGACTTTAGTCCACCCAATCAGATGCCCTGTCCCAGGACTTTGCATTTTTAGTGAATTAGTGAATGATGCAACAGGAAGAGCAGTTCCAGGCCATTCACCACAAGCAGAAGTGTGCTGACCTGAAACTTCCCACCATGACAGTATAGCTATGGCTCTTGCTCTCCTGTCTCCTACAGCTTCCATAATTCATTCCTGCTTTCTAAACCCAGTTTGCAAAACCTCCTGCCAGTGCTTGGTTATCCAGGCCATGCATCAAATAAATTAAGTTTTGCTTAAGCCAGTTGGAGTTGGCTTATGTTTCTTATAGTCATGTCCCTTGACTGATTCACTGCTTTTTCCATATTTTCTGGAATGAATATATGTTTCTTTTATACTTGGTTGGGGGCAGGGTGTGGAGAAAAGTCCTTTTTGAGGTACTAAAGTACTCAGACCAAATTAAAACTCTTCCTAAGCACGTCTTTCTTTTTGCCTGAATAACGTATTTCTCACCTCATTCAGACACAGACATACACAAATCCACTAAGTTAAAAAGAAGGGGGAAGGTGTAAGACCTGTGGGGTTTTGGCAGTGGGTCAAATTACCATTCAGTCTGTCGATTGTCATCTGATACTATGCTTTTCTGAACATTGGCAAAACACTGCTAATACTGATGGCTAGAGATAGAATACAAGATGCCTGAGACATGAAAACAGCCTCTCACCCCAGGGTCTTCCTTTATACTAGAATCTGTGATGCTCTTAAGACTAAGGCCAGAAAATCAATAGAATGAAGTTGCAAAGTCTGTGACCTGCTGAGATCTGGGTGTCGGAGAATTAAATACAGGGAAGCGGTCTCATCAACACGGTTTTGTTTTTTGATTTTTTTTTTTTTTTTTTTTGAGAGAGAGTCTTGCGCTGTCATCCAGGCTGGAGTGCAGTGGTGCCATCTCAGTTGACTGCAACCTCCACCTCCTGGGTTCAAGCAGTTCTCATGCCTCAGTCTCTTGAGTAGCTAGGATTATAGACACACACTACCATTCCTGACTAATTTTTGTATTTTTAGCAGAGACAGGGTTTTGCCACGTTGGCCAGGCTGGTCTCTAACTCTTGGCCTCATGTGATCTGCCTGCCTCAGCCTCCCCAAGTGCTGGGATTACAGGCATGTGCCACCATGCCCTGTCTGACACAGTCATTATAAGAAAGTCCAACTCTCTGCTCCAGGACAAAGAGGGAGAGAGGGAGGGAGAACTAAAACATTTCACTGTGAGCACATGCTCCGAAGAGTGAGATGGGAGGGCAAATTTGGTCTTCACTCAGTCCAAGCATCCACTATATTGAGTGTCATTCTAGGGGCATATATATATGGCCCTTAAACACAGCTGACTGTTTACATACAACATGCAATATGCCCTTTCAATACAGTCAGCTACTTTTTCTGGTTCTCAAATACAGAAAGAGATCTTCAATGATGGAAAGAAAACTGCATCTGGTGGACTTACAGAAGGATGAGATATTGGTCTCTAGTACAGCAATAGTCTAAGGGAGACTTGGGGATCTTTTTATTTTATGTTCAGATCGCTTTAGGCTGTCACTGTACATAGAGTTAACCCCCACATAAGAAGTAATACCTCTGTATGGTTTTTTTTCCTGATCTTCTCCAAACTTATAAAATAATTTTGACCAGTTTCTCAGAGATTGCATAGCTAATGAAGCCTGAATGAGTATTTGGGTTCCCCTCCCATTTAATTTGGAGTGTTTTTTTCTCTTTTTCCTTAGCAAGTTCACAATAGCCCCAAGAGGCAGGTGATTTTGAACCTGACAAAGAAGCATTCCTGCCTGCTGGGATGACAGGCTGCAAAAGTTAAGTAAAGATTGAAGCAAAAATAGACAATAAATTTTGAGAGAGAGAGACAGGAATACAAAACTATCCCAGGGAAACTAAAAACTGTCATCCAAACATATGAAAATGTTCCAGATAGTTTAATGATAAGCAGGAAATTGCTGGAAAAACCAACAGTCATAGAAGGAGAAAATTGCAGTTAGAAGGGAGGATTGAACTGAGCTAAGTGTCTGTGTCATAGAGTTTATTATTTTATTAGTTTTAATAGTTGGACAGATAAGCTAATAGCAATAGGATTTACTTTAAAGATCAACACCACAGACTCTGCTGTTTATTATTCGATAGTAATGTGTCTCCAGTGAGGGGAATATTAAATCTCATAAAAAGCCATTCCTGCAGTTGATCCAGGCCCTTTCCAAGTTGCACGCACATGGATTTTCCCCTATTAGTTCCCATCTCTGGCAAGAGTTTTGTTTGTATAATACTTACAGAGACATCTGCTTCTTGGGAATCTGTGAGAGCTATTTCAGCTCCTAGTTTGGGTTCTAGGACCAGAGGATGGAACTAGGGATCACCTTTCTCATTCTTTTAGCAAGAGCTGATTAACTCATCTGGATCCTGAATATACTTGGAGTTTTTAAGTTTCTATCTGTATCCATTTATTGGATTCTAGTGTAATTTTGTTAAATGGCTGTATTGTGTAGTGGTGAAGTCAGAGCTTCCAGGGTATTCATCACCCAAATAATGCATATTATACTCATTAAGTAATTTCTCATCATCCACAACCCTCCTGCTCCCCCAGCCTTCCAAGCCTCCATTGTCTATCATTCCATATCCTGAATCTGTTTCTATGACATAGATGGGAAACTAAGTGTGAGAGATGGGACACCCATATCTCTGAAAATTACTGTGAGAGTTAAAAGCACCAGCACATTTAACTCAACTAGCATAGTGCCTGGTAGATCCAGAACACACAACCACTATATAGGGAAATGGTAAGCTTAGCAGATGTTTGCAGATTCTGTAGTCAGAAAGTCTGAGTTAAAAGTCCTAGTTCTGATGTTCACATAGTTTCAAATATCTCCCTACAAGATACTCATTAATTGCACAGGGAAAATTAGTCACTTTACAGTGGAGGAAACTGCAGAAACCACCTTAACCAAATGATCAAAGCTAAACCTCACCAATAACAGGGCACAGTGCCAGCATGTACCTTCTGATACAATGCACCGTGGAGAACATAACATTACTTCTGTGCTGTTCCTGTCAAAAGCACTCACTATAAATCTAATGTGACAAATCCAAATTGATGAACTTTCTGCAAAATAACTGTCCTGTACTCTTCAAAACTGTCAATGCATACAGTACAACCAAAGGCTGAGAAACTCTTCCAGATTAATAGAAACTACAAGACATGACAATTGAATGCACTGTATGATTTAGAATTTTTTTCTTTTCATTTCTTTCTTTTTCTTTTTTCTTTTCTCTTTTTTCTTTTTCTTTTCCTTTTTCTTTTTTTATTTGAGACAGGGTCTAGCTCTGTTACCCAGGCTGGAGTACAGTGGTGACATCACACCTCCCTACAGCCTTGACCTCCTGGGCTCAGATGATCCTCCCATCTCAGTCTCCAAAGCAGTTGGAACCACAGGTATGCACCAGCACCCCCAGCTAATTTTATTTTATTTTTTGTAAGGATAGGGTCTTGTTGTGTTATCCAGGCTGGTCTTGAGCTCCTGAGCCCAAGTGATCTGACCCACCTGCCTCGACCTCCCAAAGTGTAGAGATTACAGGTATGAGCTATCATGCATGGGCCTTCTTTTGCTTTTTTTCTTTCATCTCTTTTTTATCTTGTTTTTTTTTCTTTCTTTTTATTGTTTTAGCAATAAGTACACTATAGGGACTATTTGTCAATTGGTGAAATACGAACAAACTCTGTAGATTAAATCATAAAAGTGTATCTGTATCCATATCATTCCTCTTATTTTAATAGCTGTTCTGCAGTAATGTAAGAGACCATCCTTGTTTTTGGGAAATAAATACTGAAATATTTAGGAATAAGGTGACATTAAACCTTCAACTGATTCTCAAATGGCTTAGAAAAAAATAAAAGCAGGAGGATAAAACCAATGGGGTAAAGTGTTAACATTTGGGGAAACTGGATAAGGAGTATACAGAAATTCGTTTGCAACTTGTGTACAGGCCTGAAATTATGTAAAAAAAAATAAATGGAAAGAAAAAAGCAATCGCAGCTTTGCCACTTTGGAACTTAGTGTGACTTGATTTCTCTTTTCCTCAGTTTCCTCACCCCTAAATAAGGATTTTCGTACCAGCGTATAGGACTTTTTCTTTCAGGTGACATGGCCAAGACACTAAAACATTAGGTAGTTAAACTTTTCCTTGAGTGAGGAGAAGGGTTGCAGAGTCAGGAATAAGATAAAAAACCAGGACATCTACTACACATGTTTCCAAGTAATAAAAACCATGATTTTGGGCTATGGCTGTTCCCTCAATCAGCTGCGTCAAATTGGACATAGCAGGGAATCCTCCTTGAAATAACATTTCCATTTCAAGGTTGCTGTGGAAAACAAGATTATCTGGGAAAAGAACTTTGTGCAGTGCCTGGCACATAGTAGGGCTGAAGTCATTGCGGTGCACCTTACTGGTTTCATGATTCCTGGAGGGCAAGAAACCTCCACTGTGCCTTATCACTACGTGTTTTGCTCTTGCCTGCTGGTCAAGTGGAAGTTCTTTCTAGAAAGTCAGTTTGTCTCAGTAAATGACACTCTTACCAGGGTGCCAGCCTGACAATCTCACCCACCAGCCTCATCGAAGTTTCAGGCTGGGTGGCTGCTGACTGATGCCAGGACTGCAGCTCAAAGCAGTTTTCTTAAACACACACACACCTGGTTGGAGGCTCATGATGAGCAAATCCAAGCCAAAGTGACTGGGGAAGGGAAATTAGCATAAAATTGACAAGGTTATGATCTATCTCTTCAGAAACAGAGCTCTGCAATGTTCTGCCTTTTACAAAAATTCCCTGTGGATTTCTTCCTGCTCCTTCCTCACCGGCTCTCCCCACCCCCAACCACAACACACACGCAAACACCCTAGCTTTCTATACTCTGAAAAGCACCGGCTTGCTCAAGTAATCCAAACTCTAATTTATTTAGTCCTTATGTTTCCAAAAATCCTCTAAGAAAAGTTTCTCCCCACCATTCTGCAGACAGTAGACAGTAGTCATTCCTGGGCCACCCACCGAGAGCCGTTCTGAGCTCTTAATGAATTGGTCTTAGGCCATAGGAAGTTCACATCCAAGGGGCAAGGCAAAGGCTACTCTGGAAGACCAGCTCTTACTGAGAATTGAGATGTCTGCAAGAGCTACGAACCTGATATCACTTACAAGGCACCAAAGGAAAAGCAGCAACCATTTATACAAATCATCTCTCTATCCGGAATTCCTTTAACGGAAGTCCATTAAAGCTTACCACAATCCTGCACAGTTACAGTTCCCTCTGACTGCAATGTAGATTGCCACCTTCTTCCCCTGGGGGACCACCCTCTTCCTTCAGGCCCTGCTCCTGCAGGGAGATCTTTTTCCCATAAAGCCCTAGACTTGATTCCCTTCCCACTGCTTGATCCCTCCATAGCCTGAACTTCACTACTGTGATGGTTAATATTGAGTGTCAACTTGATTGGACTGAAGGATGCAAAGTATAGTTCCTGGGTGTGTCTGTGAAGCTGTTGCAAAGGAGATTAACATTTGAGTCAGTAGACTGGGAGGGGCCGACCCACACGCCGAGTAGGCATCATGTAATCAGCTGCCAACACAGCTAGGATAAAAGCAGGCAGAAGAACATGGAAAGACTAGACTAGATGAGTCTTCTGGCCTCCATTGTTCTGGCATGCTGGATGCTTCCTGCTCTTGAACATCAGACCCCAAGTTCCTCAGATTTTGGACTCTTGGGCCTACATCAGTGGTTTGCCAGGGGCTCTCGGGCCCTCAGCCACAGACGGAAGGCTGTACTGTCGGCTTGCCTACTTTTGAGGTTTTGGGAATCGGACTGGCTTCCTGGCTCCTCAGCTTGCAGACGGCCTATTGTGGGACTTCACCTTGTGATTATGTGAGTCAATTCTCTCAATAAACTCCCCTTTATCTATACATTTATCCTATTAGTTCTGTCCCTCTAGAGAACCCTGACTAATACAGCTACACACACACCCATTACACTTAATTGTAATTGCTTATGTAGTTGATTGACTCCAGGGCTACAAAAGACACAGCTAACATTTACTGAGTGTGTATTGTGTGCCACACTCAATGTTCACTGCATGTATTAACTCTTTTATTAATCTCTCAATGGCCCTCTGAAGTCAGTGCCATTATTATTGTCCCACTTTACAGATGAGGAAACTGAGGACCAACAAGGTGAAGTGACTTGCCCAAAGGCACACAGGCAGGAGGGGTTAATGCCCAGGATCACACCCAGGTTGTCCGTTTGCAGTTTTACATGGACAGCTGACTGTACTCTCTAGGTTAACACATCCCTAAGGAAGGTGCCTACCTTCAGAATCTAGTAGAAAACAATGATGGAGGAACAGAGCAAATATGCACAATGTGTGGTAGGTACCTGTGCTCATTATCAAATATCTCCAGTTCTCCCCTCCCAGTCACATGAGAGGCTCTTACTTCCTGGGTGCTTGTGGCTGGGCAGGGCCATGTGACTAGTTCTGACCAATGGGCTGTGAGCAGAAGCTCCCTGTGTATTATTCAGGCCACACTATTTAACAGGTATGTGAAAACTGTCAAAATTATCTTATCCTCTGCCATGAGAACAAACAGCGTTTGAGATGGTGGCCCCTGCATCAGCGGGCATCCCTAAGTGATTCCAATAAGTGGAAATCCCCTGAGACCCATGATGGACAAACAGTGTGAATGTAAAATAAAACAGTTATTTTAAACCATAGGGATTTTTTTAGGTCAGCATAATCTGGCATGTATCCTATCTGATATATAATAATGTAATTAAATGATAGCCAGATGCTTTTAATTATATTGAAGTTAATATAACTATACTGATGTTAGTATCAAGTCTCTGAGTCCAAGGTCTGCTCTTTCTATGTTACAAGGGAAATAGCCACCATGGAATACTATGCAGTTTTTAAAAAGAACGAGATCATGTCCTTTGCAGGTACGTGGATGGAGTTGGAGGCCTTTATTCTTAGCAAAATAAAGCAGAACCAGAAAACCAAATACCACATGTTCTCACTTATAAATGGGAGCTAAATGATGAAAACGCATGGACACATAGAGGGGAACAGCATACACTGAGGTCTATCAGAGGGTGGAGGTTGAGAGGAGGGAGAGGATCAGGAAAAATAACTAATGGGTACTAGGCTTAACACCTTGGTAATGAAATAATCTGTACAACAAAGCCCCATGACATGAGTTTACCTATGTAACAAACCTGCACATGTACCTCTGAACTTAAAAGCTTTTTTAAAATGGAGATATAGGAAGTTACAGGGAGGAGTTAAATGCTAGCATGAAACTCCCTCGAGTTATCAAAATAATTAAATGAGAACTGGGTGGCAATTATTTTCCCTCTTGTGAGTCAACTTTATTTAAGTACAACCTCAATCATACCGTGGCCAAAATTCCACAATAGGGTTACATTAATTAATTAGAACCAGGGCAACTTCTCCCCCATACCTGTGGCCCATGGACTGAGATGTTGGTCAAAGTGAACAAATAGCCTTCCTTTTACCTTCTTCCCAAGTGCTGCCTTACTCTTTTATGAAGGTGCCTTATATGCACTCCAGAAAACCATGATTGGAAATGCAGATGCTAATTTTGAGAATTCAAAGGTAGGTACAAAAAAGAAATTTCTGTTGTGCCATAACAGATTAAAATTCTACCTTTCATGAACCTATGAATTTATTTGATGACCAGTGGCCACTTCTTAAATATATGTGAGTTGGAGCCATCCAGGTGTCATAGCCTAGAAGAGGGCTCTTTAAAGTATGACACTTGACCACCCAAATAAAAACCACCTGGGGAAATGTAAAAATATTCAGATTCTCAGATCTCTGAAGATGGGGGCTTGGGAATGTTCATTTTTATCACTTTCTTGGGCGATCTGGTGTCACTAAAGACTGAGAAGCTCTGCCCTTAGACTAGGTTCACCAGCAAAACAGACAGTTAGGCTTCTAGATATTTGAGGAAAAGCCCAGGGTGCAGCTCACCACAAGAACATTCTGAAGATCCACAAGTTGGCTCACTGGCCTTCTCAAAGAGCCAAGGTGTCCAGGTAAACAGGAAGGTGAGCACACACAAAACTATGCCTTCCCCCACAGAATCCCATCTCATTTGTGGGGTCAACTGAAATGCTCAACTGATCAGCAAACAGCTCTCCCTTGACTACTGATAATTGACCCAGAAGTGGGCACATGGGCTCAACTAGATAAAAAAGAGGGATCTATAGCCCATGCCTGCAGGGAGATTTCAAAAAGAGAGATTTTCATTCTCTCCATCCAGGAAAATCAGTGAAATACACAGACCCTTTGCTGTTGTCAACCTTGTTCTTACGAAAAGGAGGAAGAGAGAGAGAGAGAAAGAGGAAGGGAGGGAGGGCAGGAAAAGGAAAGGGAAGAGAAAGAAAGGCTAAGAGAGGGGAGGACATGAGTGAGGAGAGAAGGGAATGGAGAAAAAGGGGAATAGAGAGGGAGGGAAGAGGGAAAGGGAAGAGAAAGAAAAGAGAAAAGGAAGAAAGAGCAGAGGAAAGGAGCGAGGAAGGAAGGAAAAGGAAAGAAAGGAAAGCGAAAGGGAAGAGAAGGAAAGAGAAGAAAGGGAGGAAGAGAAGGGAGGAAGGGAGGGAAAGAGGGATAGGGAAAGAAAGAGAAGGGAGGAAGAAAGAAAAAGAGGGGGAGGGAGGAAAGGAGGAGAAAAGGGAGTAAAGAAAAAAAAGAAAGAAAGGAGGAAGGAAGGAAGGAATGGAGGGAGCAAAGAAAGAAGGAAGGAAGAGAGAGGGAGAAAGGGAGGAAGGGAAAGGGATGGGGAAAAGGGGAATAAAGAAGAAAGAAAAGAAGGAAGGAAGAAAGGAAGAAAGGAAGGTAGGAGGGAGAGGATGGGGTAAGGAAGAAAGAAAAAGGAAGGAAGAGAAGTAGGCAGAGAGGAAGTGGAGGGAGAAAGAGAGGAAGGAGTCAGGGAAGATGGGAAAAAGGGAGGAGGGAAGGAGAGAGGGGAGGAGGGAAGGAGAGAGGGAAGGAGGAAGAGTTTAAGTCCATGTGAATCAAGGTTTTCTATTACTTGCTGCCCAAAACATTCTACCTGATATTTCTCAGCATCATTGCTGACAACAACATCACCATCAAGGGCTAGGGCAGGATTCACCGTTCTCCATGGAGAACAAGAGACTGCGCTTGTCCTCGCTCAGAATACACTTCCTGTCCTATCTGAAACACATGCACTGTTCTAGAATCTATATTGGGAAGAAAAGAAGGGCAGAACTCAGATCTGGTTGTGGTCCCAGCTCTGCCATTGACCATGTGACTTAAGATGAAAGCTGAGGTCTATTTTTTACATCTATAGAATGAAGAGGTAAAATCAGATGTCATCTGTGTACTCCAAGGATTTTAAATGTGGGACCACACAGACAGTTAATGGTCATCTTTAGTGGCTGTATTAGGGAGAGGGAGGAGACAGCTCACAGATTGCTTTTAAAACTTTGTAGTTTTAAAATAGCTGGCAATCTTTTAAAAGACAGATCAATTTCTCGTGAAACTCAAGCTTTTTGGTTTCTTTTGATAAATCAAAACATTAGTCGACACTGGACCTACATTTACACATGGCAACAATGGGCTCAGGGCCAGAAGCTGCTGTCTTTAATTGAGACGAATTTGCTTGAGTTACCCACACTCTCCACTACTCCCTATTGCCTCCCAACACTGAGACTAAGTGTCAGCTGCCTTTTATCATCTTACACCCAACTCACTTACTAACTTTCATTTCCTGCCCAGTCTGGGCAGACATTGAGTTTGCAACCCCAAATCTAAGCCAATAGTCTAAGACTTCTGGGATCCAAATTCTCTGGGGCCTTTTAAAGTAGACTGTTCTTATCCTCATATCGCATCCTCATCCAGAACCCAGGAGGCCAAAGGCCTTGGGGAACCACCTGGGAATACTGCCCCTGCCTCCGCTTGCATATGGTGATTCTCAAGGACCAGCTTGTTTTTGAGTTATGTTTTCCATTTCCTCTTTGGACACTTCTGTTCCTTTCCTGCTTTGAGGTCTATGTTCCAGCTCACGGGTGGTCAGTTCCTTGGGCTAGATGAAGAAGAATTTTTCCATAATCACCACTTCTCCTGAGTCAGTTTAGAGTTTGAGATTTGCAGTTGCATTATTAAGTTATTCACTGCTGGGGAGTTGGCACTTTGCAAACTTTTAGAATAAACAAACACATCCGCCTCTCAAGCACGGATTGCAACAAATGTTCTGCCTCCAAATATTGGCCACATATATTTTTGCCTAACAACAACAGTCTTAAATAATTGATGTGTTCTCTTCAGTTATCTGAAGCTGTAATTCACCAACAACTGAACTGTAATCTCCTGCTCTAGAGTTTGGGAGATTTTGGTTGAAAGCATCTGACGGCCTTCTTGGACACTCATAGCATGTATTACAAACAGCTTGATTACTGAGCTGGACACTAAGACTGTAGATTTCCTTTTTTTTTTTTTTTTTTTTCTTTTTTTGCGACAGAGTTTCGCTCTTGTTGCCCAGGCTGGAGGGCAATGGCGTGATCTCGGCTCACTGCGACCTCCGCCTGCCAGGTTCAAGCAATTCTCCTGCCTCAGCTTCCCGAGTAGTGAGATTACAGGCGTGCACCACCATGCCCAGCTAATTTTGTATTTTTAGTAGAGACAGAGTTCCACCACGTTGGTCAGGCTGGTCTCAAACTCCTGACCTCAGATGATCTGCCTGCCTCAGCCTCCCAAAGTGCTGGGATTACAGGCATGAGCCACCACACTCAGGTGGGATGGTACATTTCTGATTTAGACTTTGATGAATCCCTTTCTGCACTGGCCTCAGTTTTCCCCTCTGTAAAGAAGGGGGTGAATTAAGTTGACAGTTTTCAAAGCGTATTTCATAGAACTTTGGACATACTAGAAGGACCCTCCTAAGGACGACAGGGAAAGCTAGGAGAGAAAATGTGGCACTGTCCTTTTCAACCATTGAAAAGGTTCTTCACTGTGTTCTGTTTTATATGGCCCAATAGTTAAAGGGGTGGAGGGGTGTTGTTCTGTGAAAGAAGAAAAGAAAAATGGTAGGAAAGAAAGAAGAAAGGAAGAAGGGAGGAAACAAGAAATAAAGGAAGAGAGAAAGGGAGGGAGGAAGATCATCAGATTAGTTGAAATGACTCTTCTAAGAGCTGAAAATCTAAAGATGATTTTTTTTCCCAGAAATCAAATATGAAAGGGTCTAATTTAATCTGTCTTTAAACTGAGGCATCTTCGATCTATCCCAAAGCAAAGAGTCAGTATGGTGATTAAGAGAATGGATCCTGAAACCAGGCTTTCTGGGTCCAAAGCTCATGCCTTTCACCTTATATCTGGATGTCTTTGGTCAATCTAAGGATAGCATCTCTATATTCAAGTTGCCTTCCCCGAAAACCATGGTAATATTAGATAGTACTCACTAATGATTTCATAAATAAGTTAGCCCATGTAAGAATCTTAGAGCACCTGGCATGTAGGGTGCCATCTCAGGCCCCTTTACAAGCAGTTCTGGCTTCATCAACAGCAGGTTTACATTCATTTATTAATTTGAGCAAACATTATTGAGAACCTAGTCTGTTCCAGGTGCTATGCAACTTATTCTGAATGTTAAAATGGAAGTAAGCATGGTCCCTGTTCCTAAGATCCTTACAGTCTGGGAGAAGAAGGCATGTAGAAAGCTAACTGCAGGAAACATTCCAGTAGCTGCAACTGTCTGGATGGAGCACAGCAGAATCAGGATGGAAAGGAAGGAGCCAAGGTTTTGATACCAGCTGCAGAGGCAGCAACAGCAGCAGTACAAACACTGTAATATGTATTCTATATGCATCCTCACAACAGTCATGTGAAGCTAGAGTTATTATTTATCCCTAGTTTACAACTGACAAAGCAGAGGGTATAAAGTTAGTCTGAATTCATTCTATGAGCAAACAAGAGAGCTGGGAATCAAATCCAGGTCTTGCTGAGACCTGAACCTATGTTGCTTAACCTTGCCAAAAGGAAACTGAGCATAAATTCTTGATCGCTGCAATATCTGTTCTCCCATTGCTTCCACAAACCCCTGACTCTTAGCTACGTACATGAGCATTGAGAATAAATATTACATTACCCAGCCTTCTTTGCAACCATGTGGTCACATGACTCCAATCTGACCAATAGTTATACCCTTAAAAGGAAGGATCATGTCTCTCTCTTCTTGCCCTTTTTTCTTCAGCTGGAATGGAGGTGGTTATGTGCAATCTTAGACCATGTCCTTAAGAGCAACATTCTAGAGTTGGCAGAGCAACAAGTCTGAAGGAGCCTGTGTCTCTGCATGGTCTTACGTGATGGAAACTGCCTTGTATTATATATGTGAGAAAAATAAATGTCTATCTTGTTTAAGCCTGGCAAAAGAAGAGAATTTTATGTCCTAATAATACAGATTTATAGATGCATTATATTTCTACACTTCTTTTTAAACTTTTTTTTTTTTTTTGAGACAGAATCTTGCCCAGGCTGGAGGGCAGTGGTGCTATCTCAGCTCACTGCAACCTCCACCTCCCAGCCTCAGGTGATCCTCCTGTCTCAGCCTCCTGAGTAGCTGGAATTACAGGCGTGCACTACTGCACCTGGCTAATTTTTGGGTTTTAGCAGAGATGGAGTTTCAACGTGTTGGCTAAGATGGTCTTGAATTTCTGACCTCAAGTGATCCACCGGCCTCAGCCTCCCAAGGTGCTGAGATTACAGGTGTGAGCTACCATGCCAAGTTGTATGCATTTTATTTCTTTAGGTAAGTTGTAGCTCCAAGAAACTAGGCTTCATGTAGTGTATCTTGAGCTTACCCAAGAGAAAAGCTTTAGCCTCTAGTACGGTTGACATTTGGTCTGGTTAGTGTCTACAAAATTCAAATAATCCATGAATGTGAGGGAGGTCACCATGAAAACAACATCTCTCAAGCTATAGAACCATTTTGCCAACTCAGTAAAGCTTTGAGAGGCTTTTGTAGCTGCACCCCAGTGAACCTAGAGCATATAAAACAGATGGTAAGAGATCCCCTGCTCATCAAACCACACATATCATGCCCAATACCAGTCCCACTCCATATGCCACCCAGTCAATCCTTCTTCATTAAAATTATTAATATAGTCATTATTGTTAATATAACAGCTGTCACTTAATAAGAGCGCACCTTGTATATTCTCTGCCATATTAAAAATTTAACATAAGTAGAGGTTTTAATCCCTATTTTATAGTGGGTACAATTGGGGCTCAGAGAGATCAATTAACTTTCCCAAGATCACAGAGTTAAGAGCAAAGGTAGGAATTCAGCATTTTCTGATGTCAGAGTCCTGCCCCTCTTATATAAGAATGTAATCCAGAAAGAGCTGGGTAGACCAATTCCATTGCCTCTGACCCACTTTCGGGAAAGATGTGACCAGTCCAGACTGGTTGTAATTGGGTGTCACCTAAAAGCAGCCCTTTCTCCCCAGCTCTCTGCTTCCGGGACTTCTTTCAGAAACATAATATATTTCTCACTTTTGAAATCACTGGGTATGTTGACAATAACCCATGCTTGCTCTCGTATCTTAAAGCCAGGCAAGTCAAGTCCAAATTCTTTATCTTCCTGGTTTCCAGACATTAGTGGACTAAATCCAGCTTGCTGGGCTTGGTCCCTAGTTCTGTTCCCTTCGTTCTCAAACTTGCCCCTTTCCTGTGAAGCTGAAGCCTGGCATGCCTTTTTGGAGATGAGCTTTGCACAGAGTCCAGCTCTACGCTCTACTTGTACCCTAACCCTTTGACCTATGATAGATCTTGCTTTAGCTTTCTCCAAGAAGCCTAAGCTCCCAAACAATGACATGGCAACCACCGCCCCCACTCTCTGCTGCTCATCTTGCATCTTGGCCAGCTCTCAGCCTATAATTCTTTCCAAACTTGCCTGTATAAAATAATCATGTACATGAAGTAAAATAGGAGCCTCATATACACACTTAATAACTCTTGTGTACTGTACAAGAGGGAATTCAACTTTATAACCCCCAGAGCTTTTGAATGGTTCTCATTTAGCTTTGCATTCCTGGTGTGAGATCTGAAACTTCTCTCTTCTGCCCCAGTGTGTTGCTGCCTTTTGAAACGGTTGTGTCTCCAGATTCCTTGGGCCATTTCATCTCCATCTCTGCTTCTAATTGGGGGATTTGTGTGTTGCTTTTTAGCCCTAGAGGTAAATGTGAGGGTTTCACTTAAAATCCCATATTTTGGGAACTGAGTACATTGTACTGGGGAATCTTCAAGTACAAGCATGTCAAAGTAAATGGAATTAAATAGATCAGGTAATCCTCCCATCCAAGAGCTCAACTGCTGGATAAGAAGATGGGCTGTTACCCTCAGTATTCATCAAATTCTCCGTGTGATGTTGGCCAAGTCATTGGTCCTCCATGGGCTATTTTCCTCAAAGATAATTTTTCTGTAGTAGGCGGCAATTTCCCTGTGTCTCCAGTCAGTTAATTGGGCAATATCTATCTTCCAAGTAAGTCTTAGATTTGGGGGACAGTGGGCAGTCAATATGAAATCCTTTCTTATACTGACTCCATAGGCATGGTCATACTTATTAAAATAGCAAGAACAATATACAGCTGTGTTTTTAAAATTAGCTTTATTTTTTAAAATACGCACAAACGGTGGCACCAAAGGTTGAGAGATGGAATTGAGAGATGCAACTGATTAATTTTATTAGTTTGGACCTTGAGCAAACATCCACAGTGCTTGGTCTTTGCCAGACACAGTGGTTGACACTGAGAAGACAGATAAGCTGCTGGATGCAACCCTCGGTTTACATCTTCAATCTCGTTTCACTCCCTACCTTACTATACACTCTGGCCACACTGGCTTGCTTCAAGTTCTTCGAGCACACAAATTTCACTCCTGCCTCAATGTTTTTGCAAGTGCCATCTCTTCCAGTCAGAATTTCTTCCCTGCTAGTCTTCAGATGCCTTCTGGGTCTCAACACAAATGGCTTCTTCCATGGGAGGACTTCTTTCCTACCATCACTTCGTTCTCCAGCACTCTCACCTTCATCTCCATTATATCATCTTCATGGTGTGTGTCTCATTTGAAATCACGATGGCTATGTGATTGTTTGCTGGTTTATTAAGAGTACCCTTTTCTCCCACTGGACCGTAAGTTCCTTGAGGTCAAGAAGCCTTGTCTTTCATATTTGTCTGTATCTTCAAGGTCTACAACAGTGTTTGGCATGCAGAAACATTCCATAAATAGGGAAGAATGGATGACTAGGGCCACAACCAAATGAGCTTTGGAGTTATAGTTTTACAAATGCACCTAACTAGCTGGGCACAATGGCTCACACCTGTAATCCCAACACTTTGGGAGGCTGAGGTGGGCAGATCACATGAGGTCAGGAGTTCAAGATCAGCCTCGCCAACATGGCGGAAACCTATCTCTACTAAAAAATACAAAATTAGCCAGGCATGATGGTGCATGCCTGTAGTCCCAGCTACTCCGGAGGCTGAGGTACAAGAATCACTTGAACCTGGGTGGTGGAGGTTGTAGTGAGCCAATATCGTGCCACTGCACTCTAGCCTGGGCAATAGAGTGAGACTTTTGTCTCCAAAAAAAAAAAAAAAAAGAAAAGAAGAAGTAAAATGCACGCAGCTAAATATGTCAGGCCCATTCTTGATTGTTCCCTTCAACTATTCGACACCTACATTCTATGATAAAATTTCTTCTAGAACAGTGTATTTGTTTGTCTGCTAATTTTTAAAAATTTTTGAATTATATATATTTATGAGATACATAATGTATAGTAATCAGATCAAGGTAATTAACATATTTATTATGTCAAACATTTATCATTCTTGTGTTGGGAGCATTCAATATCCTCCTTTTAGCTATTTGATACTATATAATGTGTTATTGTTAACTAGAGTCATCCTACAATGCTGTAGCACACTAGCACTTATTCCTCCTATCTAGCTGTAATTTTGTATATTTAATTGGTCCCTATACCCTCTTCTCTTACCCTTCCCAGCTCTAATATCCTTTTTTCCACTTTTTATTTCTGAGAGAACAGCTTGTTTTGTTGTTGTTGTTGTTGTTTTCAGCTTCCACATATGAGCAAGAACATGAAAGGTTTCAACTTTCTGTGCCTGGCTTATTTCACTTAACATAATGTCCTCCAGTTCTTTCAGTGTTGCTGTGAAAGAGAGGATTTCATTCTTTTTTATGGCTGAATAGTGTTCCATGCTATTCATCCACATTCTTTATTCATTCAACTGTTTTTAGACACTTAGGTTGATTTTATATCTTGGTTATTGTGAACAGTGCTGCAATAAACATGGGGGTGCAGATGTCTCTTCGATGTATTCATTTCCCTTCCTTTGGATAAATGCCCACTTGTGGGATACTGGATCATATGGTAGTTCCATTTGTAGCTTTCTGAGTGATGTGGTTTGGCTGTGTCCACATACAAATCTCATCTTGAATTGTAGCTTTCATAATTCCCATGTGTTGTGGGAGGGACTGGGTGGGAGATCATTGAATCATGGGGTGGTTTCCCCCCATACTGTTCTCATGATAGTGAATAAGTCTCAAGAGATCCGATGGTTTTATAAGAGGAAACCCCTTTCACTTGACTCTCATTCTCTCTTGTCTGCAGCCATGTAAGACATGCCTTCTGCCTTCTACCATGATTGTGAAGCCTCCCCAGTTATGTGGAACTGTGGGTCCATTAAACCTCTGTTTCTTTATAAATTACCTATATCAGGTACCTCTTTATCAGCAATGTGAAAATGGACTAATACACTGAGGAACCTCCATACTCTTCTCCATAGTGGTGTGTTACAAACACATAACCCTGAATTCAAAAGAAAGCCAAATCTATAGAGCAGTTACCGTGACGGTGTGGAGGCTGTAGTTAAGGCAAGGGTGAGGTCTGCAGCCCCACCCATTTTGCCCCATCCCACCTTCTTTCTGCTGTCCTTAAGGCACCTGTATAGCCTCTTAGTATAAATTTTCACGTTTTGTAAATCATTCTGCCAAAAAGGCACAGGCACTCATATGTTCATTGCAGCACTATTCAGAGTAGCAAAGACATGGAATCAACCTAAGTGCCCATCAGTGGTGGATTGGGTAAAAAATTTAAAAACGTGGTATATATACACCAAGAAATACTACACAGCCATAAAGAAGAATAAAATCATGTTCTTTGCAGCAACATGGATGCAGCTGGAGGCCATTATCCCAAGTGAACTGATGCAGGAACAAACAATCGAACACTGCATGTTCTCACTTATAAGTGTGAGCTAAACATTGGGTACACAAGGGAGCAATAGACACTGGGGACTACTAGAAAGGGGAGAGAGGGAGGGGAGCAAGGGTTTAAAACTACCCACTGGGTGTTATGCTCACTACCTGGGTGATGGGATCATTTGCACTTCAGACCTCAGTGTCATGCATCATACCACGTAACAAACTTGCAAATGTACCCCCTGAATCTAAGATAAAAGTTGAAATTACTTTTTAAAAAATTTGATAGTTTGAGAGAAATTTTCTTTCAGTTCTGGAAAATGCTGGCAAGTATGCTGTGGACAAATAGGGAGCCTCTGTGGTCAAGTCCTTTTAAGAAGTACATGATTATTTCAAGAAATACTTACTAAGTGTGTAGGACATCCCAGAAATTGTGTCAGTTGCTGGGATACAGCGAAGAACAAGACAAGCACAGTTCCTGCTCTTGAGGACCTTATAATCAAGGGATTAAAGGAAATTCTACCAGGGTAAAGAACATAAATGGGATCCCGCGCTCACGGACTGTGCTGTGCATGAGCTAACGTATTCTGGAAATATGTGGGTATATGTTTTGCCTAAAGTTAGTGAGCATGCCACAGGTCTAGTGTTCCACAAAGCAGGCTTTGGGAAATGCTTGTCAGGGCCAATTGCTGTCAGCATCATCAGGGAGTGAACTCTATACCATTACCAATTTTCAAAGCATTACAACATTCAAAAATGTAAATAATCCTGGATGACTTAATCGGTTTGATCTCTGATGATTCATAAGGCATTTTGAGACTGCTGTGTCTTGGATCATCCTCTAAACATGGGTTATCTTTGTAGTTTTAGCATGTGGATGTATCCATTAAAGGACTCAATATCTAGCTGGTCAGCTTCAAGAGGGTTCCTGTTTTGTGTTTATATCAGTTTGTGGTCGTGTCTCTTGTACTCACTTTTCTAGTCATTCATAAGAGAATATATTAGAGCAGAAATGCCTGTAGAGAGATTTTAACCTTGAAAATATGCTTCCTCCCCAAAATTAGGCAGAGAATTCCAATCAAAGGAGAGAGCTCCTGTCATTCATCCTATCCCTGGAATGGAATTAATTGCTTCTTGCTATGTGTTTCCAGAATGTTGTACATGCAACTATAGATAGCGTTTATCACAGTGATTATTACTCATGACAACCAGGCAGTGCACGGTATTTTGTGCCAGGTGCTTTGCAAAGTATTTTCCATATATTGTTGCTTCTACTTCTAACATTCATAGGCATTAGGTCCTAGGACTATTCCTGTTTTAAGGATGAGAAGACTGAAGCTCAGAAAGATAAATAATTGTCCAAGACAACATGATGAATAAGTTGAATTCCATGATGAGTTAGTGGGATTCCAGAATTTAAACCTAAGCCCAAATAATTCCCATGTCTACACTCTCTCCTCCATATTTCCCAATTAATAACTTAAGAATCCACCATGACCAGTTTGGATCTTCAACTTCTTGAGTGACATATTTGAGTTTCATTCAGCCTAATGCAGTTCATGGTGTCCAATGAGTGCTCAGGAAAGGCTAGTTGAATGAACTGTGAGAGACAATATGGTACAAAGAAGAGAGCTTTGGGTTAAATAGTAAGAAAACTGTATCTTTCTTCAGAATATGTAAGTAATCTACCATGTGACCCTGAGCAAGCCCCTTCTTCCTCTCTGAACCTTGGTCTTCCCATCTGTAAAGTGGGAGGATTGGGAAAGATGATTGCTAATATAATCCTTCCCTCTGAGTCCAAATGACCTATAGTGGGAACTGGTGCTACATAATTCAAAAAACATCAGGGTTCCCAAGAAGATAGACATAGTGTTGTTTGTTTCTGACATCTTCAATCCTTAGCAAAGTGCCAGGCATACAGTCATGTTCAATTAGTATTCACTGAATAAATGAGTGGATACTGAGCCTCATCCAAAGCTCTGTTGAGCATAAACACATCCCAGATCCCACATCCCAGAAAGAAGCAAAAAGTCACTTCCTTGTAAGGGAAGATGGATCCACTAGTGAACCACAGCACTGGCTCAGCCTTTCAAGAATAAAATGGTTAGAGTCCAGCCACAGGGAAAGACGGAAGCTGGGGATGGAAGGGCCCCCCAGCGTCCCCTCACCACCCCACCCCACTCGTGAACTTAAATTCCTGGGTCAGATCTTTCATCACCAGTATGTAGCCTCTGGGAAACATAAAGGAGAATGGTCCAAATATTGCTTTGTAAGCTTTGCCTTACATATCACCCTCCCTAAAACAGAGGAAGAAGAGACTCAGGAAGCCAAGAGACATGGCCTTCCAAAAATCCCTTGATGGGAAATAAATAAATAAATATATCAATCCAAGACGTCATTTTTTCTTTGTTAGGAAAACATGTTTTTCTTGTTTGCTGACCCTCTAGCATTTTGGAGCTTGGGGAGTTGACTGGGTGCCTAGTATCCATGAACGTTTGCAAGTTCATCACCCTGACCTTCTTGGCTGTTAAATCTTAACACTGGTTGCTGGAAAGTGCTTTGACTTTAAAAAAAAAGAAAAGAAAAGAAAATCTTTGTTTGCTTTTTTTTCCCCAAACACCCTCATCATCGAGCTCAAACTTTGGGACTATGTGTAAGGTTTTGTCAGGTAGACTATAGATTTCCACGCAGATAGCCAGAGTTTTCCTTTTCCCATGAACTCCCTGGAATTCACCTGAAAACTTACTGATTATTTATATTCTAGCGTACTTTCAGGAAAGCCATCCAGGACTTTATATCCTCAGGAAAACTGACAAATCTAATCAATTCTTGAGATACAGTTCTGTAAAGTCTTATTCATTTGAATGCCATCAGTTCAGAATTTTTGGATAATTCAGACAGTCTGGATAGAATTTCCTTTTGCACGGCTCTACAAAAATAGTTTCTTAACAAATTGATAATGCAAAGCAGACTGTCGGAGCAGAGAATAAATTGTCATCAAGTCCTTCAGAATAGCATTCACGGAGAAGCAGTCAATGGTTAGTTACAAATTATTTTTATCAAATAATTAAGGTGAATCCCAGGCAATTCACCCTATCGTAGGAAAAGCATGGTACAGGGGCAAAAATATGGCTTTCAATGTATCCAGGCATGGGCTCAAATTCCAGCTAGGCAACTCATGAGCTTAAATTACTGTGCAGAAGCCACTTGACTTCTCTGAGTCTTAATTCTGACATAAGGGAAAGTTTGCGGGACGGACATGAGAATTGGGACTCACATAGGAAAAGACAAAAGTTTCCTAAACTATGCTCAGAAGGATTTTAAGTATGTAAGATGTTAACACTTAGTGCATGAAAAAGGGCTCCATGGTTTAAGAAGTTTAGGATAAGCTAGGCTAAACAAAATTAAATGTGTTTGCATGCTTGCTTTGTTTGTTTATGTGCAGACCTTCTCAGAGCTTTAATATTATGCTTTATATTGTGAATCTCCAAAAGAAGGTTATCAGTTCTCCTCCTAGGGAACTATGATAAATATGGCAGTCATTATCGACAAACTGGGGGGTATCTATAAGGAACTGGGGATAGTGTTAAAGGGTGGATCCAAAAGTGTCAAGGTTAGCCCCTACACTAATAAAATTGAAAATGGAATTGGTAAGACAGGACTGGTCCTTGGCAAACCCAACAGGAAGGCAGAGGGCAGGAGAGTCCATTGATGTGTCTATATGGGTCAGTTTCCAGAGGCAGAGAGCAGGGTGGGGAAGGGTGGAGGGTGACCTAAGGGAAAAACAGAAAATATTTGGGATTGAGACACTGTTTTAGAAAGAGTCGTCAGGGATCATCCCTATGAGAAAGTGATGTTAGAGGGGAGACTTGAATGACAGGCACCAAGAAGCTTTGCAGAGATCTGGGGAAAGAACATTTCAGGTAGCACCACTTTGGGATCTTAGGAGAAATTCATGGGGCATGATGAAATAGAAGGAACGAAGGTCAGTTGTGAGGATGCTTGAATGAGGTGAAGAGTATCAGCAAATGAGGCCTAGATGAGCAGAAGTCCAGTAGGGCCTCGAGAATAAGAAATTCATTTTAATAAAAGAGAAATCTCTGATGCTTAGAGCTGCAGAGAATGAAACAGAAACCCCCGCCCCACTCCATCATTTGAATAAATGGAGGGGAGGATGGTATTGGCAAAACAAATGATACAAAAAATGACACAGAGGCAGTAATTCACCTTGCAGGTCGGGGCAACTGGAAGGGAATCCATCCATGGGTAATGTAAACCATTTCTTCCAAATCTCCTCCATCCTTTCTTTCCTTCCTTCCTAACAGCTTTATTGAGAAATAACGTACATATGATGAAATTTACCCACTGAAACTATACAACTAAATGGCTTTTAGTATATTTATGGAGCTGTGCAACCATCACCACCGTCTAATTTTAGAACTTTCCCATCACCTTGGAAAGAAACCTTGTGCCCATTACAGTTATTTCCCATTCCCACTCCAGTCCCAGGAAAACGCTTATCTACTCCATGTCTATACATTTGCCTTTTCTGGACATTTAAATAAATGAAATCATAAAATATATGATCTTTTACATCTGGCTTCTTCTACCTAACATCATGCTTTTGAGGTTCATCCATGTTGTAGCGTGTTTCAGTGCTTCATTCCTTTTTATTATCCACTAGTGTTTCGTTGCATGGCTTTACCACGTTTTGTTTATCTGATCACCAGTTGATGGACATTTGAGTTCTTTTCACTTACTGGCCATTGCAAACATTTATGTGCAAATTTTATGTGGATGAATGTTTTTTGTTTTTTTGGGTTTTTTTGATTAATGCCTATGAGCGGAATTGCTGGGTCATGTGGTAAGTCTATGTTCAATGACTTGAGAAACTGCCACAAGTTTCTTAAATTGTTTTTTAAAGCAGCTGCACCATCAACTCTTTTTCTTAATTTGTGAAATGTGTGAGTCTTCATCTTTGTCTTCAGCTGATTGGAGCAAACAGGAGCACATGATCTAAATTGGACCAATCAGTTTTTCCTTCCTAAGATCTTCTTATGAGGACACATTGGTGGATGTATGTTTGTATCTACAGTAGTTTGAATAATAGACATGTGCAATAATAAACATAGAAAAGCTGACCACAAAGACAGGAAGTTGACCTATATAGAGAGAAACAGAGGTGACAAGCCAAATGAAACCAGCAGAGGTGGACAAAGTAGTCTCAGGTCCTGGGTTTCTGGGTTCCTGGTTCCAGGCCCTGATGAGGCCTATCATGCACCTTTGACCTTGTCATCTTCAACATATCCCAATGTCCTGTAACATGTTCCAACAACTAAAAATTCCTTAACTAACTCAACACATTTTGCCTATAGCAATGACTGGGTAGAAGAATAAAATAGGCTTAACACTTAAACTATAACAACACAAGCATTTATAAGGTACATACCATGTGTTCAGCACTATATGAGTGCAATATGTCCTGAACTTCAAACAGCACATAGTAGGGTAATTAAAGTTCTAGCAAATTGTCACGGAAGAAATAGAGATGAGCAAAAAGTAGATGAACATTTTTTTTAATAGAGAGCTTTTTAAAAATGTTGTTCAAGTAGGTCCCTGTACAATTTAATGGAAAAAAAGTAATGTAATGAAAAGCTGTCAAGATTATGGAGTTAAAACTCCTTAGGTGCTGAAAGAGCTTGAAATAAAAGACATCCCTTAAGTACCAAGCATTATAATTATATGCTCCTTTAAAGAACCACAGTCAGTTCTCCTGGCGACTAATCCTGATCGTCTGTCAAGAACTGGAGACGGAGAAGTCACACGAATGTTGGGCAGGATTGTCTAATTCTGGGGCCATCTTTTGGCTTCCTCCTTCCCCCAGGAGCCTATCTGTGTCATAACAAAGACTTCATCACAAATTGCTTCCTTGATTCTCCCAAACCTTGCCAGGGAAGAAAAGATAGAAAAGAAAAAGTAGTCTCAGTGAAGGAAATATGTGAAAGATCATGGGGAAGGAAATACAGCAGAAAAGTTTCTTTTTTCTTTTTCTTTCTTGCTTTCTTTGTTTCTTTCTTTCTTTCTTTCTTTTTCTTTCTTTCTTTCTTTCTTTGTTCTTTTTTTCTTTCTTTTCCTTCTTTCTTTCTTTTTGAGACAGGGTCTCACTCTATTGCCCAGGTTGCAGTGCAGTAGCTCAATCTCAGCTCACTCCAAGCTCCACCTCCTGGGTTCAAGCAATTCTCCTGCCTCAGCCTCCAGAGTAGCTGGGACTATAGGCACATGCCATCACACCTGGCTAATTTTTGTATTTTTAGTAGAGACAGAGTTTTGTCATGTTGGCTAGGCTGGTCGTGAACTCCTGGCCTTATGTGATCCACCTGCCTTGGTCTCCCAAAGTGCTAGGATTACAGGTGTGAGCCACCATGCCCAGCCAAAAGTGAGACTCTCTGGGATAAATTTCTTAATTAAAGGGTCTATATGTTTCCTGTTATTTGTTTGGTCTCTCAATAGAAGATAAGCCCCAGGAGGGTAGGAACTGTGTCTGGAGTGGTCACCATTGAATCAATATTCTTCTAGAGCAGTATTGGGTGTATAGTAGAGATTCTATTACTACTCGTTGAATAGATGAATGAAGCAAAGTATAGTATTTCTTGCTTCCTTATTTCTCAGTTGATGTCAACTTAAGATCTTGCCAGGAGGTACACAATGCAAGAAAAATATTACAGGTGATAAACTATGGAATCTCTGACAACATGTGAAAGACCCAGGGGAGCCTCTCACATGAGATGGGAGATTTCAGCAACTGCAGTGAAGCCTAGAAATGAAAAAATGTTTCATTTCACCTATGCATGTATATCCTTTGTTCATCCCATTGTCATTAAATGTGCTAGGCTCATGCTAAAACCAGAGATGATTCAGTGGTACCTTTTTTTACAGCAGAAAGAACAGACTTGTGAAATAGTCTTTCTTCAGTGACTTACTACGCTCTAGCTCAGCACTGTACACTAGAAATCTAAGGCAACCCACGTTTGTAATTTTAAATTTTCTACTAACCTGGGCAACATGCAAGAACCCCATCTCCACCAAAAGAGTTACAAAAATCAGCTAGGCATGGTGGTGCGCATCTGTAGTACCAACTACTTGGGAGGCTGAGGTGGGAGAATCAGTTGAGCATGGGAGGTGAAGGTTGCAGTGAGCCAAGATCGCATCACTGTACTCCATCCTGGGTGACAGAGCAAGACCCTGTCTCAACAATAATAAATAAATAAATAAATAAATAAATAAATAAATAAATAAATTTTCCAGTAGTCACATTTTAAAAAGTGAAAAGTAACAAAATTAGTTTGAAAAATATATTTAAATGATTTTATTCAAAATATTATCCTTTCATCATGTAATCATAAAACTTATCAGTGAGACATGTTACTTTTTTTTGCATCATAAGTTTTTAAAATCTGGTGTATATCTTATGCCAATATCGCATCACACATGGATGCTCGATTTTGTTGAAAATTCTTGATTTATATTTAGAATTCACAAAATTTACAGTCAAAAAGACTTTAAAAGCCTTCCAATAGCTGAATCATGTCAGTTTTTAAATCTGAATTTAAACTAATCAACTTTAAATAAAATACAAAATTTAGTTACTTAGTTGCACTAGCTACACGACAAGCACTCAGTAGCCACAGTGCCTAGTGGCTACCATATTGAATAGCATTGATAAAGAGCATTTCATCACTGCAGAAAGCTCCACTGGACAGTGTTGCTTTGGGTTATCTAAGAGGACTACAAGCATTGAGAACAGGCACATGTTTTGCCCTGTATTGTTATTTCCTACCACAGTAATTAACACATGAAAAGTGTCAGCAAATCAGTGTTGAAAAAATAAATGAATGAATGGCTGTTGTCACATCACAGAGGTTGGAGGGTTTAAAGAAGACTTTATACAAGAAGAGACATTTATGATAGGTTTTCACGGATGAGTAGGAGCCTGTTAGGCAAATATTAATAATAAGATAAAGACAGAGCAAGAGCCTGGTGGACAGAGGAAGAGTCTGGTACACAGGTGCTGAATTAATTGTTTAAGTCTAATATGTTGTTAAAAGGGTATTTTGTCATTCATTTGTTTTGCAAAATCAAGATGAAATCAAACTTTTCCAAAAGTCAAGATGAAATCAAACCTCACTACTTTCTAGCTGTGCATTCTTGGGAATATCACTTAACCTCTCTTAGCCTCAGTTTTCTCATCTGTAAAATGAGAGTACTAATTTCAAAGGGTTGTTTTGAGGACTAATAAAATAATAGATGCAGAGTGTTTACCACAAAGCCTGGTGCATAATAAATGATCAATCAATGTTCAATGTTGGCCATTATTGGGTCCAGCGTTTAGTGAGTTGTGGTAGAAAAGGTGCTAGATGCCACTCCAATATCTCTTCTCCCCTTTCTTAGTGTCAGAACCCTGGCTTTTAACAGTCCAGAGCTATGTCCTGGCTGAAAACCTAATTCTCTCAGTCCTTGTATAGCCAAGAGCAGCCATCAGACTGGGTTTTCATCAACAAAGTTTTACATAGAAGTGTTGTGTGTTATTTCTCGGATGTTTCTGCAGAGGGAAGGAGGCTTCTGCTTCTCTCCTTCCTGCTGTTTGGAATGCAACTGACATGCTAAGACTGGCAGATCAGAACATTCTGCAGCACCTTGGTTCCCAATGAGTGAGAAACTTCACGTGAAAGCAGTGGTAGGCAGTCATTTCCAGTCTTCTTTCACTACAGAACCAGCTTGCCAAGGACCATCTCTTGGGACCATCATTCTGTGAAACAGAGTTTGAGAAATATATTTTAGGTGATCTGGAAGGAATGATGAGGTGGTTAGTGGCTGAGATTCAGTGAAATCCATCTACAAACAGTGGGTGAGGCTTCCGACCTTTCAGGATGTTGGAGGGACGGTGAGATTTCAGCAGGGCCAATGGTCACCTCGCAGCCCCATGGCTGGGCCCAGTCATCGGTCTGTGAGGTCAAGGGGACCGTAGGTGGTTTGGTGGCCAACAGCAGTGACTGCTTCATCATATGGCATGGGTTTGTAGTTTTTCTGCCATGCAGCTGCATGTTTATTGTGGTTCTCCTGCTGATTGTCAATTGACATTACACACTAAAGAATGTTCCCGTGCCTCTCAAATGTATCATGGCTTCTCATAAACTTTTGTTTGTTGTGGCTGAAATATGGGACGATGAGACCTTTTTCAGCCTGTATTTTTGGAGCAGCTGTTTGATGTTTGTAAGAGAACATTTCTTTGTGTGCTTTAAACCACCGTAGATGGGAGTAAAGTCAAGAAGTGACTCCTTACTGCACTTTAGAGAAATTTTATCATGGCTTTGGACAATATTTTTCTTAAACTCTCTACCAAAACTTGGTACATCAAGCCAAGCAAGTTGGAATTATTCACAGAGAAGAAAGTATCTTTAATCCTTAACTAGGTTATGGTATCCTTATAAAAGAATTGAAGTAGGCGTTATTCCAGAGACTCACATGAATTTTCATTATCGTAGTCCAGCACAGAGCTTAAGCAATTCTATGCTACTAGAGTTATTTCTTTATCCTGCAGCACGGGCCAAAAATTGGGGTCCCTTGATTTGCTGACCCAGTATAGCATTCAGAAGAAATGAAATAGATCCATCGGGCTTCTGTGCTTGCCAGGCCAAGTGAGCACTGAGGTTATAAAACCTTATATGAATATGATATTATCAATAAATGAGAATTACTATTGTTAAGAGTTATTGTGATGATTTTCAAATAACCCTGTCAACTATGTTTCTAACGTTAAGAACAGATAAATTCCATTAGCAGCTTCCCATAAGCATGATGCTAAGTGCTTTACACAAATAATCTCAAACCTCCCAATAATCCTAGGAGGCAGGAATTATTAATGGCATTTCACGGAAGAGGAAAGTGAAGATCAGAAAAATTAAGTAATTGCCCAAGGACACACATCTGAGACTGGTGTCCAACCTAAGGCCACTAGACTCTCAGGACCATGAGCTTAACACATTATTCTGCAATTACTGCTTAACAGCTACCATTGCAACAAAGTAATGAGACTGTTCCTTCTTCTTCTTCATTTTTTTTTTTTTTTTTTTTTGAGATGGAGTCTCACACTGTTGCCCAGGCTGGAGTGCAGTGGCGCAATCTCAGCTCACTGCAACATCCACCTCCCTGGTTCAAGCAATTTCCTTGCCTCAGTCTCCTGAGTAGCTGGGATTACAGGCGCATGCCACCATACCTGGCTAATTTTTTTGTATTTTCAGTAGAGGTGGGGTTTCACCATGTTGGCCAGACTGGTCTCAAACTCTTGACCTCAGGCAATGCGCCCGCCTCGGCCTCTCAAAGTGCTGGGATTACAGGCGTGAGCCACCGCCCCTGGCTGAGATTGCTACTTCTTCAGTGACCATAATGTTTACTATTACTCCATAGGAAAAGCATTTGGGAAGATATTTTTTCTGAATGCATTAAAGCAACGTATTGGACTTTCCTTTTCTCATCCTTGAAATGGAGTGCTGACTTCAACAGTGTGTGGTGAGGATTAATGAGGTAGTGAATGAGAAGATGGTGGTAGGAGCCTAAGTCTCAGCCAGTGGGATTTGAAATGGTGGGGTTTTAAATTTTCTCATCTGAGCTAGTTCTTTCAGTGTACATTTGGCTTGATTTAAAAAAGAAAAAAAAAATAGATTTTCAAAATGGAACCCAAGGCTGTTCAACTCAACACTTTCCATACCATTACAGCCTCTGCAAATGAGGTTGGTGGTTGCAGTTAGTCATGATTAATTCTGTTAGGCACGCACATATCTTAAAACCACAACTGCCAGATTTTGTGAGCTGAGATGTTCCCAGTTCCCACCCAGACATGCATATGTAGGGATTCCAAAGAGGGTCTCCAGGCATGGCTGAAACGTCTCACATGGGGCTACTCTTGTAGTCAGGAATGAGGCTAAGCCAATCCATCCTGGGTCTTCAGGAAGCATCTTGGCTTTGCAAGTCTTGGGCACTACTAGCCAAGAATTGTTTATCTATTTTGATTTTTGCACTCTTTCCAAGTCAAGGACATCTGTGAAGTGTTTTCTTGATTGCAAATATGGACCCTCTTTAGTTTGCTTGTGTGTGCTTGTTTTTTGTTTTGTTTTGTTTTGCTCCATCTAGAAGAATCACCAAAGAGAATAAAGGTACTATTGAGGGAAGACGCTCACCTGACAAAAAATAAAATAAGGAATAAAACAG
This sequence comes from Mandrillus leucophaeus, assembly GCF_000951045.1. Taxonomy (NCBI): domain Eukaryota; kingdom Metazoa; phylum Chordata; class Mammalia; order Primates; family Cercopithecidae; genus Mandrillus; species Mandrillus leucophaeus. Next base: position 235,133 of record NW_012108685.1, read on the forward strand.
GAGTGTCGCTGCATCTATAATGTTGCTACCAAAGGCCATGTGTGCATTATTGGATGATAGGAGCTGGTGTAACATTGAGGGGAAAAAAGAAAATAGACTAAAGTCAGATTACATTGTGTTAAACTCCTGGCTCTGCTCTTTATAGCTGTGTGACTGTGAGTTAGTTACTTAACCTTTCTGAGCCTCAGTGGCCTTTTCTGCAAATTGAGAAGAAAGGTGGTAAATAATAACTGTAGGCTATATTTGTTGGATGTTTATTATGTGCCTTTAACTCACTTAATTCTCAGAACAAGTTTTTCAGCTCAGTAATGCTATGCCATTTTAAAGAAAACCAAAGTTCAGAGATGTAAGACCAGGAAAGGAATTCTGTGCTCTCTGACTCTGGGGAACAAGTGCTTGCCTAATCACGGAGTTAACACATAAAGTTGCTCTGAGAATTCATTGAGAAGACTCACATAAAATGCAGCCTCCTAACCAAAAGTATAGGCAACAAAAGCAAAACTAGACAACTGAGGCTACATCAAACTAAGATGCTTCTGCACAGCAAAGGAAACAAGCTACAAAATGCAAAGGCAACCTAGAGAATGGGAGAAAATAATTGCAAGGCATATATATGATAAAGAGTTAAAAATCCAAAATATATAAGGAATTCCTATCCTGTGTAACAAAAATCAGATAACCTAATTAAAAAGTGGGCAAAGGACTGAAACAGACATTTCTCAAGAGAAGACATTCAAATGGCTAACAGGTTTGTGAAAAGCTGTTCAATATCACTAATCAGAATCAAAACCAGGATGAGATATCACCTCACACCTTTTACAATGGCTATGCTAAAAAAGACAGAAGCTAACAAATGTTGGTGCGAATATGTATGCTGCTGAGGGAAATGTACATTGATACAGTCATTATGGGAACACTATGAAAGTTTCTCAAAAAATTAAAAATTGAACTATTGTATGATCCAGTAACCCCACTTTCAGGTATTACTCAAAAGAAATGCAATCAATACTTCAAAGAGAAATCTGCATTCTCATGTTCATTGCAGCATTATTCACAATAGCTAAGACATGGAAGCAACGTAAATGCCCATAGACAGAAGAATGGATAAAGCAAATGTGGTACAGATACACAACGAAATATTATTCAGCCTTGCAAAAGAAGAAAATCCTGCCATTTTCAATAATATGAGTGAACCTAGAGGACATTATGCTAAGTGACAAAAGCCAGGCACAGTAGGACAAATACTACATCGTCCTACTTATACAAAGAACCTAAAGCAATCAAATTTCTAGAAGCAGAAAGTAGAATGCTGGCTGCCTGAGCTGAAGGATGGAGGAATGGATGCAAAATGGGGGAGGTAATTATTAAAGAGTATACAGTTTTAGATATACAAGATGTGTAAGTCTTTAAGAACTACTATATAGCATAGTGTCTACAATTAGCAATATTGTAATATATATTTTTTAATTTGGTGAGAACAAAAACTTAGGTTAAGTGTTCTTATCACAATAATAACATAACAAAGAAGATGGGAGAAAATTTTAACAGGTGATGAATATGTTTATTGCATAGATGGTGGTGGTTTCACATACATATCTCCAAACTCATCAAGCTATATGCATTAGATATCCACAGTTTTTTGTAGGTCAATTATACCTCAATAAAGTGGAGTTTTAAAATTCCCTTAAGCAAGCCCTAAAATTTAAAAAAGAACAGAAAAAAACCCTGCTACCTCCTGGGCATGACATACTCAATTAAAATATATTTATGGATATATAAATAGAGTGATTGAAAAAAATACACACACACAAAGAAACTTCAACCTCTCAGAGCTAAGGGGAAAAAAGGAAGGTGAGCAGAAAGGAATTTTCAGATAATGAGAGCTTACCACTACAATGAAACCATTGATATCCAACATTGAAGGGTCCGGTGGGGAAGAGATTTGACAAAATGTGATCAATGTGGGAAAAGATGAATAAAGCCTCTATTCTCCCTAAGACCCCAGCCACTGAGGCATCAGGATATGACATGGGAACATCAGCTTCCAGTAGGCCAACAGGTCAGGACTGTCAGGAAATACCTGTGGGTCCAACTAACAGGAATGTGGAGAATCTTCCATGTTAGAACCAGCAACAATGAAAAACTATAAAGCATTAATTAGACCCTTGGCACTGAGTCCTGGAATTGATCTCTTCTTATTCCAATTTTCAAAAGGTATTTCCACTTGCAACTGCATAGGTACTACACCATTTAATGAGCCACTGCTATTTCAGAGTCCTGACTTAGGTGCCGTGGGAAATAGGAACATAGCTGTCACCACCATGGAACTTGTAATAAAAGTGAAGACAATTTAAAATCCATGTGGTAGAAATAAAAGTAAGATTGAAATAAAGGTAAATTGCAAAGTATATGAATGATAAAACATCACATCCACATAAACATGAAAAGTATTGAACCAAAGTTCTGATTATCTGAAGCTGTCAATTCACTGGAATTCCTTTCTTCTATTTCACTTTTAGGAAAAATAAATGGATCAAAAAAATAAATGAAGCTGGATTCAGAAATTTAATCAGAAGGATAGCTCAGGGCATAGTCAACTTTATCGCCAGAACATTTCAACTTTATTTCTGGATATCTTTTATCTACTTTCACTAGACTGCCAATTTCATGAGGTCAAGGCCACATTTTCCTGTTTGTTGTTGCATCCCCAGAGTCTTACAGAGTGCATGACACTTAGTAAGAGTGCAATCAATATTGGCAGAATAAATGCTGACCCCCAAGTGTCCCCCAGGTACTCAATCATCAAAGGAAGATTTCAATTGTGATCACCACTGGCCAAGAAAGAAGATGCAATAATTTTATAAAGATTTTCAAAAATGAGTTGTGGTAGATTAAAGCTGACCACAAATTCTTTCTTAATCCTCTCATTGAGAAATGTAACCTAATTCCTTCCCTTAGAATCTTAACTGACTTTAGTGACTTGCTTGACCAATGGAACGTGACAGAAGGGACATTCTCAAACTTCTGAGACTAAGTCATAAAAGGACTTTTGAGTTCCACATGGGCCTCTAGAAAGAATGTTCCTCTTTCTGTAAGGCTTCGGCTGCCATGGAAGAAGCTCAAGTACACTGGGGTCTCTGTGCTTGGGAGAGGCCATCTGTAAGCAGTCAGTTAAGTCTTTGCTGAACTGAGTTCTAGCCAGGTCCTCCAAGTCACTGCAAGGCACCAGAGTTCAGAAAATTATTTCTGTAAAAGGCTATATAGTAAATATTTGAAGCTTTGAAGGCCATATAATCTCTGTCACGACCAATCAACTCTGCTGTTCTAGCATGAAAGTAGCCACAATGCATGAATAAATTAGTGTGGCTGTGTTTCAATAAAATTTCATTTACAAAAACAGATGCCAGATTGGATTTTGCCTGAAGGCCATAGCTTGCTGACCTCTGCTCTAGACCAGCCCAAGTGCCCTCTGCTAATACTGCATGGGACAGAAGAATCACCTAGCTGAGCCTGCCCAAATTCCTAACCTGCAAAATTATAAGTTACAATGAAACAGTTGTTGTTTTAAGCCACTAAGATTGGGGCAGTTGTTAAACAGCGAAAATAACTAGAAAAAAAGAGTTGGAACCAAAAAAATGTTGGGGGTAAGGAAGGTAGGGATAACTCTCACTCCATTCCCCATAAGCACTACAGTTGCTACACATGAGCACTGAGAAGAAAATACAGGCATAATCACCCAGGACTGGATTATAAGGTGAGACCATCCAGAAGTAAAGAGATTTGAGCTAAGAGTTAAAGAGGATGTTGCAGATGGGGGAAGGACAGTAAGAAGAGGGATAGAGCATTGGCAATGTTGGCAGGACACCCTTGTTGTACCACTACAGGGACACTGTTCCTATTGTAGTTCATGTGAATAGAGCCACCTGGAGATGGTCATTATGGTAGCCCTGGTTAGGAAAAATCAGGAGGCAGTCTAAACAAGCTTTGGAGTCAGATGGACCTGGGTTCACAATCTGGCTCTATCTCTTGCTAAACGCATCATCCTAAGCAAGCTCTTAAGGTGAAGCTCTGAAGCTCACATTCCACATTTCAATAATACACTTACATGTAAGTAAAATTTCTGGTACATAATAAGTCTTCAATAATACAACTTTAATATATATGTGTAAATATATAGAGATGTGTGTGTGTTCATGTACACAAACATATTTATAAACAAACAGAAAAGCTACAAGGGCAGTGGAGTAGAGTGTGATTGAAAAGCAAAGGTTTTCCAGTGCATTTGTTGATGAAAGTCATCAAATGTGCATGCAGTCCTTGCTCAAAAATTGTGAGGAACTTTAACACATTATCTTAAATACCTGTCAATGCATTTAAGAATCACTTTGGGGTCCTTATTGAAATGGATACCCACCTCCTCCCCCAAGAGATTCTGATTCATCAGGCCTGAACTGGGATCCAGGGATTTGAGTTGTTCACAAGTACCACAGGTTTTGCTGATCCAGAGAGTCATCTGATGACACTTTGAGAAACTTCGTTCTGTAAGCCTCATAACATGAAGAACAAGCTCAAAGAGGTAAAGTGGCTCACCCAAAGTCACGCAGTTGCACAATGCAGAGGTGGGTGTCTTGCTCCCTGTCCCATCTTCTTGGTCCTATCAAACACCCACCTACAAACCAAGTGTGACGGCCATTGATATTTTTACTGTGTCCCCAGGTTCTCATTTAAAGGCCTGGCACTGAGCAGCTGCTCTGTGACTATTGGTTGGATGAACGGAATCAAAATAAATCAAATGTCAGAGTTGAAAACAGTTTGGGAATGTTCCAGTCCAATCATCCCATTGGACAGATGGAAAAACTAAGATTAAGATGGTAGAAGGTGGTTGTCCTCATCCACATAGAGAACAAAGGCCTGGATTCTCAGCTCAGCATGCTTTGCTCTCCCCCATTTGGGACTTTGCACAAAAGTGACATGCTAAATAAATGTGGCATGCATTCTGGTCGGTGGTAAACTGAAGCCAAGAGTGATCAAATCCCACCTAGTTCCCATGACACTATAAATCTCGGCATTATGTTAAACGTGGTGGGTAGCAGAATTACCAAAATAATCGTGAAATCAGTCCTTTCTTGGTCTGGCAAAATTGCTCTCAACCTGTCACTCTATGATTCCATGTTATGGCCCTTGGATCAGTCTAAACAATCCCCCTTCTATAATTAAAAAAAATATTCCGTTGCTAATGTCCCCAGTTCCCTTTAGTGAAGGGAGCAGCTGCCAGGTGGGATAACGGAATGCCGGACATGCGAGATGGCAGGGCCAAGAGCACAATGAGCTATTACGAGTTCCATTTATTTTCCTTGGACAACAATTCTTAGAAAAAGGGAATTAAAGGCTGGAGTCTACACCCTCTGAACTTTTCTGGACAATGCATGAACTATCCATTTTTACACAAAGGCTTGTTTTGTCATCCGTTTGGGCTTGTAATTACAGCTCCTGCACTTCACAAACAAGGGAAACTTGAGCAAATGACTTAGCCTGTGTGTACCTCAGCTTCCTCAAATGTAAAATGGGAGTGAAATGATAGCATCTACTTCTTGGGATGGGAAGATGGAAAGGAATAATTTATGCGAAGTTCTTGGTCCAGAGTAAGTGCTCAATAAATGTTTACCTGTGGTGCCATTTGCAGTTAACAGCCTGACAATGGAGTTTTCATTTAGTTCTCTGTGTTGTAGACTCTTCTATAACCCAAAGACTCTTCATTTGGTTCTTCTTTGGGCCTATACACTCTCCAGCATAGTTTCCATGTAGCGGGGTTTAAGAAAGTTGATTTGGATTCTGTCTTACTAAGGGCCCATAAAACAATCACTGTGAGAATGGAAGGTAAAGTTCTCTCTTGAAACCAAAAACATGAGACTTCATTGCTTTTATTTCCCTTCAGGGCACCCACAATGTTTTCTGTTTAAAGGTGGGTGAAACTGGGAGAAGTTGTCAGGAGTGAGACAGAGAAAGCCAAGAGGCCAACAAGGCAACTCTCTTCCAACAGAGAACAGAAAACCCCAACATATGTCCCCAAACTGTTCTCTGAGAATGCTAAGGTGGGAGGGGACTGTGGGTTGATCTAGTTTGGTAGTCTCCAAACCTGGCCTTGCTTAAGAATCCCCTGGGGAAGCCTGCAAAAAATACAGATTCATAGGCCTTGGCTTGTAGATTCTGACTGAATAAGGCTAGGGTCTGGGAATCTGTATTATAACACCCTTTTCCCCAGGTGGCTCTCACGTAGAAACTCTAAAGATGGAATTTGGGAACCACTGATCCAGCTTAGTTATAACAGATGGAGAAACCAAGGCTCAGGGAAATAAATGATTTGTCTGAGGCCAGCCAGTGTCAGAGATGGGTCTCTAATCCAGGCTTCCGATTCAGCTACAGTACATCTCTTGGAAGTATTTCTAGGGGAATCTAGTATATTTTCTCAGGTTGGTGTTGTCGTTAGATCACACATGGAGAATCTCAGCCCCTTCTCTTCAATCCCTAGGTCTCAGAAAACCATGAGGCATTCTCTGAGAGACCAGCTGGGAATCAGTCATTTACTATTTCCCCATGTTTCCCAGGGGTACATTCTCCCACACCCTTATCTTCCCCCTTACCCAACCAGAGCACACAAAATAGGCAGCTAAAACCAAACTGAGCAATAGAAGCATTCTGCAAGTTTGTAGAAACAGTCATTAAAACTATTAGCAGACCATTAACACCAGCCTGACTGGGAATTTTTTTTTTTTTTTTTTTTTAAGACTGGAATGGTTTTAACATCTCTGATTGCAACTACTGATCTAGGGACACAACCCTGGTATTTAACTCTGCATCTGCTGGTGCAGCAGCTCTGTTAAATGGCCCCTCAATAGCTGGGCACCACTCAATGCTATTAAGATCTTTAATCTTGAAAAGCCACAAGGTAGGGCCCTTTCCCCATTTTTGTTGTATGTGGTTACCCAGGACTTAGGAGCAAATGGATTAATGTTTCAAAGCTTTCTGAGATATTTGGATAAATCCACCTGATAGTCTAGATTCTGGGGGCTCAGGAGACAGAGTTTATGCGCACATGCTTTCTGGGGCAGACTTTGCTACAGCCCTCATCATGGAGATTCCACTTATGGCAGGAAATAAGATCGTACACAGAAACGCCAAGATGAGGAGAGCATCTGGTAAAAGGCCATTCTCCAAGCAAGGCTGGTATTCCAGTAGATAGGCTGGGAGAAAAGCACAGAGTGACAGCATGACCTTTCTCTTGTCTGTTTATTGACCTAACCTAACACCTTGGTAATGAAGGGACACTACAGATGCTTAATGGGTATTTTTTTTTTTTTTTTTTAGGCGGAGTCTCGCTCTGTCGCCCAGGCTGGAGTGCAGTGGCCCGATCTCGGCTCACTGCAAGCTCCGCCTCCCGGGTTCCCGCCATTCTCCTGCCTCAGCCTCCCGAGTAGCTGGGACTACAGGCGCCGCCACCACGCCCGGCTAATTTTTTTTGTATTTTTAGTAGAGACGGGGTTTCATTGTGTTAGCCAGGATGGTCTCGATCTCCTGACCTCGTGATCCGCCCGTCTCGGCCTCCCAAAGTGCTGGGATTACAGGCTTGAGCCACCGCGCCCGGCCGCTGAATGGGTATTTAGCAAAGTTCAACTCACATCTTTGTCCATTCAGCAGGGAGTTTTCAATTCCTAAGGAAGACAGCAATGAAAAGTGAGATCAACCTTGCAGTCAGGAGACAGACAGACCTGAGTTTGGTTGTTAAGTCATTTACCAGCTGTGTGGCCTTGGTCAAGTTGCTAAACTTCTCTAAGCCTCAATTTCTTCATTTATAAAATGAGGGAGGCGGAGGTTGCAGTGAGATGAGATCATGCCGCTGTACTACAGCCTGGGCAACAGACTCAGACTCTGTCTCAAAATAATAATAGTAATAATTAATAACAACAGTGCCTAGGAACGTAATTAGTGATATAATTTATGGAAGCACTCAATAAATGGTAGTTGTCGCTGAGGTTGTAGCGGTTATTATTTGGATGGTTCAAGGTTCCAACATACCAGATTCTCATCCCCTAGAAAAAGGGAACCTGAGGCTGCTGAAAACCAGGGCTATTCCCAAAAGTTTTATTAATACTTTAGCTAGGACATCTATGTTTGCAAGAGACAGAAGCCCAACTCAGTGGGTTTAAGGAAATAAAAATAATTTATTGATTCACATAATTTAAAAGTCTAGGGGTGGAGTTGTCTGCTTTCTGGTATGATTGAATTCAGGTACTCAAATGATGTCATCAAGCTTTAGTTTCTCTCCCCATCTTTTAGTTTTATTTTCTACTGGATTGAATTTATTCTCAAGATGGCAGCTTCATCCTTATACCCCACTAGCCTGGCAAACCCAGCAGAAAGAGAACTCCAGTTCTCCAATAGTTTCAGTGAAAACCCAGGGGCCTCCCCTCATTGGCTCTGACTGTGGCAGCTTAGATCACATTCTCAGCTTTGTACCAATCACCATGGCCATAGGGAAGTGGAACTCTCATTGGCTAGGCTGAGTCACGTGATTCTGCCTGATTACTGAGACTGTGCCTAAAGTCACATGGGCTAAGAATGGCATAGGGAGCATGCCTGCAAAGTACTGGGACTACAGGTATGAGCCACTACACCTGGCCTCTGGTGAGGGCATTTATATATATAACCTCCTGGAGGACAATTTAGCAACAGCTATCAAAATTCAAATGCACATACCCTTTAAGAATTCTAGGAATTTATCCTACAGTAAAGGGCAAAATAATCTATATACAAACACTGTTACTAATAGCAAATGATTGGAAACAATCTAAATATCCATTCACCAGGGGACTGGCTAAATAAATGATGGTACATACATACAATGGAATATTATAAAATGACAGCTTTTATCATTTCATTATCAAAAGAATGAAGAAGCTCTTTATGTAATGATTTTGGATGAATTATAACATATATTAAGTGAAAAAGGCAAGATGCAGAATAGTTACTATGGTATGCTATTTATATTAAAAACTTGCAGGTATAGCAAAGAAAATTATTCATAATTGCTTTTAATGAGCATAAAAATTCTCTGGAAGGGCTGGGCATAGTGGCTCATGCCTGTAATCCCAGCACCTTGTGAGCCAAGGTGGGAGGCTGCTCGAGGCCAGGAACTTGAGACCAGCCTGGGCAACAAAGTGAGACCCTGTCTCTAAAACATTAAAAAAAAATCTCTCTAAGGAAACTTAAATGGTAAATGGTAGTTACTTATGTGATCAGAAGGGAGCAAGACTTTTCACTGTATACAGTTTTATACTTTTTGATTATTTAGCCATGTAAAATACACTGTGTTCAAAAATTAAACTTTTTAAAAACAAGTTTTATATATAGTACAATCTTAATTTTTAAAGAAAACACATAAATGCATAGAAAAAAGAAGAAAATATACCTAAATGTTAGAGTGGTTATTACTGCTTAGTGTTGGATTATGGGTGATACTTACTTTCTTCTAAAGTCTTTTCCATATTTTCTGAATTTTCAACAGAGAAAATATATTACTTATATATTCAGGAAAAAAAAAAAAGAACAGCATAGGGAGCATTCTGGAAGGAGAATCAAGACAAAGAATGAGAGAATGAATTATGAAGAAACAAAAACAAGAGTTAAACCCTCTACAGTGAGCGTTCAGGTAGGTGGGACAGCTGTCCCCAAACACGGAGGTAGTTCCTTAATCTTGGGCGCAGTGGGAGAAGCGGTGTTTGGAGGTCAGGCCAGGTCAGCATCAGATGGAGTTCTAACCCAATTCTTCAATCCTCTTTAAAGCCAGACTCAGCGCGGGCTCTGATGGCACCAGTGGGAAAGATTAAAGGATGCAAAGGGCAGAGGAGCCAGTGCAGGATTCTGATTGTCTAGGCTTGTGTCAGGTGGCCATTTCTGTATTCAGAGGACTTACATGCAAAGAATATTGACTTTTTGTATTTTTCAGAGTTCTCCAGAGAAACAGACCCAATAGGGCATGTGTATGTGTATGTGTGCCTGTGTGTGTGAACAGGGAGGAATAGGGCTTCCCTTGCCCTGGTGGTGCAGCTTTCACTACAGTGCAGTCTTCTCTCCTTCCCTATCTCACTTCCCCATCCCTCCCATTGCTTCCTGGGATCACATCCCAGATAAACCACTTCAGCCCAAATCCTGCCTCTGGGTCACCATCTTAAATCCAGCCATCCAGAAACACAACTTGGGCCATCCTATTCCCCCATGTAAAACCCACCATGGCTCTCAGAAGAGCCCAGATTCTTCAACAGGGAATACGAGGTTCTCCAAGCTCTGGCCATGGCTGACGGTTTTGGTTTCATCTCCTGCTCGCCCCCACATACCACTCTATAGACTTCTTGGAGTCCCCTGAAAACACCATAGCGGGGCCTGCCTCCAAGCCTTTAAACACACTGCACTGTCTTCCACGAACTCCCTTCCTGACCCCCATTTCCTCTGCTCCCCGCCAGCCCCATTTGGATGAAATGAACTCTTTTCATTGAAGATAAATTCAAAACTTTGCTTATCCTAAAACCTTTTCTAACACTGGTCTCCACCCCCAGGGCCAGATACCTGCTCATTAGTATTTCAACTTTACCCTGCACATCTTGATTAGAATATTTTCCATGCTCCAGTGTACATGTACATCTTTTCCATTTAAAAAGATTTTTTTTTTTTAGACAGGTTCTTGCTCGGTTGTCCAGGCTGAAGTGTGGTGGCACGATCATGGCTCACTGCAGCCTTGACCTCCCAGCCTCAAGCAAACCTCCTACCTCAGCCTCCCAACTAGCTGGGACTACAGGCGTGTGCCATCACACCCGGCTTTTTTTTTTTTTTTTTTTTTTTTTGGGGGGGGGGGGCCTCACTGGGTGAGGCCCAAGCTGGTCTCCAACTCTTGGGCTCAGGCGATCCTCCTGCCTTGGCCTCCCAAAGTGCTGGGATTACAGGTGTGAGCCACTATGCCCAGCCAAGGAGACTTTTGAAAGTCATGACAATATCTTATTTTATCCTCAGATTGTAGTACAGTAACTAGTATGTGTCTATCAATTACACAATGCTAGTTGGGTGAACAAGGAAGTACTCTGAAGAACCCAGGAAATATCAACACCCACTCTCACCCCTTTGCCCATAACTTGCTTTCTAAGAAAGAAAAATAAACATATTTTAAAGGGGCTCTGAAGTTGATAGAATATTGAGGTATTAAATGTGTACTGGTAAACCTTGGCCCAGCAGCTGGAAAGTTCATATAGAATAATGATAGTGAAAGATGCTTTGTAAGCTGTTAAGTACCAAGGATATATTCAGTGGTGTTTTTATTACAAATAGCATCAACAATTTAGGGAAACAAGAAAAGAAGGAACCAGGGTGCCTTGCTGAAGGTCTTTCAGGAAGTAAATAGGAAAGGCAGGATTATAATGAAGTTTCTGAATTTTGTCCCAACATGTTCTACATGTAAATAGGCATCTAAAACATGACCACAGATGTGAAATAAAAGATAGTTCAAGCTTTTCCTGAAGTTTGGAGCTAAGAGTCAGAATCTAATGCATCATAAGAGCAGCTCCCACTTGAGTACCCTGATCCAGGCCCTTTGCAGACATTATCTGTAAGCCTTATGACTCTGCTGTCTCATGAATATTTTAGCTCCAATTTACAGAAAGAAAACAGAAACTTAGAGGGTTGTTAAGTCACTTATCTGGAGAGAAGTTGAAGGCCACATATGGTGACTCATGCCTGTAGTCCCAGCACTTTGGGAGGCCAAAACTGGAGGACCACTTGAGGCCAGGAGTTTGAGACCAGCCTAGGCAGCATAGCAAGTGAGACCTCTGTCTCTACAAAAGAATTTTAAAAGGGTCAGGCACCATAGCTCTTGTCTGTAATCTCAGCACTTCGGGAGGCCAAGGTGGGAGGACAGATTGAGACCAGAAGCTTGAGATCTGACTAGGGCAACATAGTGAGACCCTGTCTCTACTAAAAATTAAAAAAAAAAAAAAAAAAAAATTAGCCAGGCATGGTGGTGCATGCCTATAGTACCAGCTACTCAGGATGCTAAAGTGGGGGGATTGCTTGAGCCGGGAGATAGAGGCTGCCGTGAGCCGGGATTGTGCCACTGCACTCTGGCCCAGGTGACAGAGCAAGACTCTGTCTCAGAAAATAAAAATAAAAACAAAAAAATTAAAAGAATTTTAAAAATAAACAAATAACAAAAAACAGAAAGTGGTTGAGCTCAGATTCAAACCCAGATATAGTTAATTTCAGAACCTTTCCTCTCCTGCCTCACTCCACGCTCAGAAAGAGAAGCTGACATGGCTGAGGAGTTCTGTGTGTCAGGCACTCACGTACTGTAATCCTCATACTAACACTGCAAGGCGGCTTCATTATAATCTCCCCAGTTTTGCAGATGAGGAAACTGTTTCATGGGAGGTCAAAGGTCGAACAAGAATTTGGCCCCTTTGAACACGACAGGCCATGTTCTTTCTATGCCTTCCTGTTTCTTAGTTCTGGCTGTTCATCAGAAAAAAAAAACAAAGAGCTTTTGAAAAGCTATGAATCTCCAGACACCATCCTTTTAAAGCCTGATGCAGTCATTGCCACCACAAAAAAAAAAAAAAAAACAACAAATGTGGAAACAAATTAGGTGGGTGAAGGCAGAAAGGAGAGGACTGTTTTCTTCAAGCCAAAGCACCACAGAGAAATCCAAAAGGATTTCTGCAAATGTGCACCCCTTGTTCTGATGCTGACAACTTTGCAGTTGAGGAAGTAGAAAACTCTGACCTCGAATGGATATGGCTTACAAGACAGCAGAGAGGCAGAGTCACAAGAGAAAAAAAAAAATTAAAAGTATGGAGTTTACTTTAAGGTGGGGGTTTCATAAGTGGCTGTCTTGGAGTGGTTAAGTGATAGCACAGCCACACAAATAGCTACTTGGCAGCCTTAAAATGGGATGAATTTGTTTTAAAATTCATAGACATGGAAAGATGTCTAGGACATGGTAAACAAGCTGATAGCGAAACACCTCAAACAGTATGATCGTGTATGTGAGTACAATAGGAACATGCTACTGGCACTTTTTAAAAGCCTAGTAGCATATACTGGTGGGGTGCGGCGGCTCATGCCTGTAATCCCAGCACTTTGGGAGGCCGTGGCGAGCGGATCACCTGAGGTCAGGAGTTCAAGAGCAGCCTGGCTGTCTCTACTAAAAATACAAAAATTAGCCAGGCACGGTGGTGCGTGCCTGCAATCCCAGCTACTCAGAAGGCTGAGGCAGGAGAATTGCTTGAACCTGGGAGGCAGAGGTTGCAGTGAGCCAAGACTGCACCACTGCACCCCAGCCTGGGTGACAGAGCAAGGTTCCATCTCAAAAAAAAAAAAAAAAAAGACATTGTAGCATATGTTATAGTACAGTATAGTATAGTACAGGGTAATGTAGTAAATACTATATGTGTGTATACAATATAAACGTATGATGTTCATATACATAGCAATCATTCTGTGTAAATACAGCAGTAAATAGTAACTATAGTAGCAATAGTACTGTATTCATTGTGCATAGACAGTATGATTGCTATGTATGATGTTCATATACATAGCAATCATTCTGTGTAAATACAGCAGTAAATAGTAACTATAGTAGCAATAGTACTGTATTCATTGTGCATAGACAGTATGAATATATTATATATGAATATAGTATTATCATGTTTGTTATGTAGTTGGAATACACATAAATATATAGAAGGATGCTCATCAAAATATTGATAGTGGTGGAGTTTGGAGGGATTTTTTTTCTTTTCTTCCTTCCACAAATATTTATTGAGTTCTAATTTGTACCAGACATCATCTTTCGTCCTTATATCTTTTTTTAATTGCTCGAAAGTTCTAAAAGCATGTTTTTATTTTTACCACAAAGAACAGATAATTTGAAAATAAAATGGGCTCCTGTCAATATCCCCACCAACCACAGATGGAGACTTTGGCGACGTTTTCGGGAGACCCAGGAGAAGAGAAAAGATAGGGAGAGGAGAGGCCAACATGGACTCCCCTTGCCTCCTCCTCCCTTGCCTCTGCACGCTAAGTTTTTTTCTTTTTGTTGGTCGGGGGTCACCATCTGCACATTTGTTCTGCACAAAAATAAAGCCATCCATCTCCCTTACGGTGGTGTCATGTAAGCTCAGGAAAAACCGCAGCGCACAAGGGGGGCCCTCGGTGGGAAAAGCACTGATCTGCCTCGCCGAGTTCAGAGCTCCCCGAAGGCGTCCTTCGCTAGACTCAGGGGGTGGGTTTTGTTTATTCCCCTGGCTCACAATGAAATGTCAGGAACACATGCTCAGGGTGAGGTGGGGCCCTACCGAGGTTAAAAATGGAACAGCGGCTTTGATCTCAGGCCAACACCAATGACGCTCAGCGTTGGGGCCAGAGGGAAACGTCATGTTCCCTCGCTGTGTCTCCGCAGAAGGCGCAGACATTCCCCTCCTGACTCCAAGAGCAGACGCAGCCCCAGACTGAAAATGGACAGGAGGCACCACACAAGGAGTGAGGCCCGGGGAGCTGGGAGAAGGAGGCCTTCTGTGGGTGGAGGGGAGGGCCTTCTCCGCTGCAAGTGGGAAGCCTCCATCAAAGAGTTCACTCTCTGATGGTGCCAGGACTTGGAATGGAATCTTCAGGGGTGGCTGGAGAGGGGACAAAGGTCTGCAGGCCAAGGAATCTCTTCCCCCTTGTGAGGAAAGTGTGGCTGCCATTTTGTACTCACCTCCCTAGACTCTCTTCCTATGGTACTCAAAAGGCCTCTCTTTCCTCAACCAGCATGTATGTGTTGAGGGTCTGGTCTCTTCTAAAACCGGAATGAGTACTGGAGATTCAACAGTGGCAACATCCAGGCTTGGTCCTTCTTTTCCTTAAGGTCTGGTGGGGAAGAGAGGTGTGGGACAGACAGTAGCAACATGGCGGGTTACGAGTTCTAAGGAGGGCACGTAGAGGGTACAGGAGATCACACTGCGGGTGGTAGCCTGGGCTTGGTTGGGGAGGGCAGGGAGGGAATCTTAGAGAAAGCTGGAGATATGTAAATTGAGGCCTGGAGAATAAAAATAAGAGCTCACTAGGTAGAAGAAGTGAGGGAAGAGTGCTCAAGTACAGGGGACAGCATCTGATCTCAAGAAAGGCAGAGTGTACATGGGAAGACTTGAAAGAAGTGTGAGGTGAGAGAGAGGGTGCAGTGCATTTGAATAAACATGAACTGGCTGCTCCCATTGTTAGCTACTTTTACTACCAAGTTGTTCCACTGCTTCTCAGGGAGTTTGAGTGAAGAAATCTCCCTGCATTCGGGCTGCTATAATAAACCACCTTAAATTGCACAGCTTATAAGCAACAGAAATTTACTTCCCACAGTTCTGGAGACCAGAAGTCCAAAATCAAGGTACCCACAGATTCAGTGTTTGGTGAGGGCCACTTCCTGATTTATAGACAGCCATCTTTTTGCTATACTTTCATTTGGCCGAAGGGACAAATGAGCTCCCTTGGGCCTCTTTAACAAAGGCACTAATCCTCTTCATGAGTACTGTCCTCTCCCAACTTAATAACTTCCCAAAGGCCCTATGTCCCAACATTTTTACCTTGGGGCTTAGGATTTCAACATATGAATTTGGAGGGGACACAAATTTTCAGACCATAGCAAAATCATTATTCTAATTAGACTCAACATTTTCATTGAGCATGCACTATGAGCCAATAACTCTTAAATATATGATCTCATTGCATTCTCACAAAAAAACTCTACCAATTTAATAATCTGAAGACTGGACACAGTGGCCTATAATCCCAGATACTCAGGAGGCTGAGTCAGGAGGACTGCTTGAGGCTGGACGTTCAAGACTAGCCTGGACAACATAGCAAGACCCTACCTCTAATCATCATCATCATTATCATCATCATCTGAAGGTCAAAGAAATTACTTAAACCCACCAAGGTTATATAGCAAGTGTATGTATGTCAGGAGGGGGCAGGATTTCAAACCAGTGCTTTGAATACCACTTTTAGCAGTTGTTCCATCTTAGTAGAGAAGGATTTCCTTATTCCACTTTGGTGACTGAATCACTTCCCAGATTAGAGATAAAAACTTCATCCATTTGTCAACTGACCCATTCAGTCAGTCAATGATTGCACATTCATTGGTGTCTACTTTGACAAGTCCTCATCTCTCCCTCTCTACCTTCTCTTGCCTGTCTCCCAAATCATCCCCTGGAATATTTTCACACCCTGGATTATAGGAGGACATCTCAGTCTTCTAAGAGAGGATGGAACCTCAGAGATGGAGCTGTTTAAGGGTTTTCTTTGCAACTTTACTTAAGGTCATATTTTAAAATTCAGTTGCCTTATCTGGTGTTATACATCAAAAGCCATTTGGAAGTGCTTCTGGGCTAGGACTTAGAATATCTTAATGTCAGGAGATGTGTTAAAGTCTAAAGCATGGACTTCAAATTTTAGAAGTAGAAATAAATTTTGAGATTATCTAGTGAATCTTCCTGATTTCACAATTACAAAATTAGGTACAAAAAGAGGAGGCAACTTGCCCAAAGGCATATGGATATTTGATACAAATGTTTGGTTACATGGCATGTGGAATATACTTCGCTATTATCTACTAATTGATGGTAGGTTTTTTCCCTGTGCGTAGGTATTCAGAATCTTAAATGGCTTCAAGAATGAGGAACAAAAGTAAGTATTTTTTATTTTTTTCTTCTGATAACAGCAATAATGAAAGTGTCTATCCTTTCTTCCTATAAGTGAGCAAAAATGTGGGAGGATTGAATACCTCCTTGTAGCTCTTAAAATCCTACAATAAAGTGTGGTTAATAGGCTATATTACAGTTATTTTGTAACCAAGATCTAAGCTACAGAAAAGAAAAATAAATAAAGACACACACTCCTCCATTACTGAATTCTCTCATATATAAAATAGAAAGATAGACCTAGACGCAACAACCATGTCATGACAGAAAATGAACTTCAAAGAGAATTTGATATCAAAGATTTGACATCACCTCTGAGTGTCATGATATGATGGATGGTCCCGAGCTGAAAGGGTTTATCATCACCTTCATGATCATGGAATCTTCTGGGTTAGAGAATTAAACTTTCAGATATTACTATTTAAGCTTGGGCCCAACACAATGGAGAAAGAGGACAAGGTACAAGAGTCTCTGAACATCACTTCATCCTGAGCACTCTCACTGATCTCCAGTGAGTCAGGACCCTCTCTTCATTAGACCAAATTTCTTGTATAGAGTCTAGGTGTCTGTCCTCCCCAGTAGCTTATCAACACCCTGAGAAACCATGCCTATCTGGTTTGTTCTTGTGTATCTACTGCCTATCACAATGCCTAATGTGTAGCAGGCATTTGACAAATAATTGTAGAATGCAATACCAAATGTTTGGGTATTTGGATTACACATGAATTGAGTGTCACCAAGGAAGATTCTAGAATTTTCTTTGCAATTTCAGTATTGGTCTTTTGCTAATCACTAGGATTTAAAAAGAAACTTTATCATATTTCTCATAATTAACACTATTAGCTTGCTTTAAATAAAACTAGTTCTCCTTTATCTGAAGGCTCATGGAAGGTAGGTTTATAAACAAGAAGACTCAGCACACAGTCTTCACACCCCGAAATTCTGATATGGGCAAGAAGAGAAAAGACGTCTCCTCATTCATTCTGCTAACTCTTTCTGTGAAAGCTGCTAGGGAGAGTCATAAATCTCGCTATTGTGTGAAGCCCATTTTCTCAAAAGCAGCAAGCAGAAAGATGAAGTCATAAAAGTCACTGAAGCAGGTATCCTAAAACCCCATATCTCTGTCTCAGAGGGTGGCGTTCACAAAAGACATCTGGAAAAGAACCCTAAAAGAGCCTGCACCCCATCAGACGCAGATGCAGAATTTGAGCAAGCAGGGTTAGTGACTTCAACAGAATTGCCACCCAAAGAGTGACAGAGCACGACTTTTCTTTGTCTCCCAGTGACAGGTGACACCTTCCCACGGGCGCCTCCCCAGCAAGGAGCCAAAGCATCATGTTCATTCTTCTGTGGCTAAGCCACCATCAGCCTTTTCAAAACAAAGCAACTTTAACACCCAAGGAATGTTGCTATAGCAGAAAATCTCACATCGCTTCTATTTAGAAGCTGGGTGTCATGGAAACAAGCCAAGGGCTACATGCAAGAAAAAGAAATGAGAAACGAAAACA
Source organism: Mandrillus leucophaeus (assembly GCF_000951045.1). NCBI lineage: Eukaryota > Metazoa > Chordata > Mammalia > Primates > Cercopithecidae > Mandrillus > Mandrillus leucophaeus. The sequence goes on from NW_012108685.1 coordinate 253,410, forward strand.
ACTGAGGTGGTTACCAAAGGAAAGGAGACAGCCAGATTGGGAGACAAGGAAGTTATTGGTCTCTGGATGTTCCTGGGCTGGGTAAATTTTGGATTTGTACATTCTGAGCTTTATCTCTGGTGGGGTCTTCTGCTGGTCTGTGGAGAAGACAGGGAAAGTGAACCAAGCCATACTGGGGGTGGGCCATCGTGTTCCCTGTAAGCTGCCTATGGAACCACACTCTGAAAATTCTGGATTTTCAGGTGCTACCATCTTTTCTGGATGGAATCATGCCACCTCTTTTGTTTGTTATTTTTCTTAATGCTCTTGGCTGAGAAGACTAAATTCTTGGGTGGGCCCAAGCAGCGTGGCTTCACTCTGCCATTTTCTGGCTGTGTCACATTAGGCAGGAAATTTTATCATCTACTGAAGTCACACTGTCCTGCTGTGTAACATGGAGACGCTAATCCAAACATCATTGGATTTTAAATATTTAATGAAATCAATGCCTTAAAGAGTCTGATTTATAGAAGGCAGATATTTGCTTCCTTCCCCTTTCCTCTGTTTCCTCTGTGAATTAAAATGCTCCTTATTAACTGTCAGAAACAACTTGGTGGAAATTACTTTAATAAGCCAAGTCTGAAAGATGAACAAAGAATTTCATTCCTTTCACTGAGAGAAGATCATGCATCTGGAAACTCGGGATATGGTGACCATTCTTTGCATTGTTTTGGTTATTTATTTATTTTCTCAAAAATCAACACAATGACAGCAATGGCATCCTACATTTGAGAAGTTCTTGTACTTGAAAATTACTCCTGAAATATTTGGAGACTTTTATAGAAAGTCAAATAATTCTAGAAACACCTTGCCAGCAAATAAAAGAGTAAGTGGTGGGGGCTGGAAAACAGTCTACCTTGTGGGAAATTTTCAATTTTGAACAAGTGGCATATAATTGAGTAATAATAGTAATAAGGCCGGGGGCAGTGGCTATAATCTCAGCACTTTGGGAGGCCAAGGTGGGTGGATGACTTCAAGTCAGGAGTTTGAGACTACCCTGACCAACATGGTGAAACCCCGTCTCTATTAAAAACACACACAAAAAATTAGCCAGGCATGATGGCAGTTCCCTGTAATCCCAGCTACTTGGGAGGCTGAGGCAGGAGAAATGCTTGAATCTGCGAGGTGGGTGTTGCAGTGAGCCAAGTTCGCGCCATTGCACTCCAGCTTGGGTGACAGACCAAGACTTCATCTCAAAATATATATACATAAATAAAAATAATAGGAATAAAAATAGATACAATTAAAATAATCATAACAATAATAATAACTCCCATTTCTTAAACACCTAAGTATGTGCTGGACATTCTCTGAAACACTTTCTGTATATTATCTCATGAAATTCTCAACACAAGTGTCCCAGAAAGATATTGTATTATTTATGCATTTTACTGAAGAGGAAGTCATACCGTGAAGATGTGGCATGTCTTGCCCTAAATCTTGCACCAGTATGCAGTGGAGCCAGGACAGGAATCTTGATCCTTCTCTCTTCAGAGTTAGGAGGGAGTTTTTATTTTTATCATTTAGGGACTATTACAAATCTTTTTTTGTTTGTTTTTTGTTGTTTTGTTGTTTTTGGTTTTTGTTTTTTTTTTTGAGATGGAGTCTCACTCTGTCACCCAGGCTGGAGTGCAGTGGTACAGTCTTGGCTCACTGTAACCTCTGCCTCCCAGATTCAAGCAATTATCTGCCTCGGCCTCCTGGGTAGATGGGATTACCAGTGCCTGCCACCACACCCGGCTAATTTTTGTATTTTTAGTAGAGACAGGGTTTCACCATCTTGGCCAGGCTGGTCTTGAACCCCCGACCTTGTGATTCACCCACTTCGGCCTCCCAAAGTGCCGGGATTACAGGCATGAGCCACACGCCTGGCCACAAATCTTTTTCTGTCTGTCTGTGACATTCTGTTTTTATGTTTTTCAGTGTGTCTCTGAATTTTTCTCTCCTCTCTCACACACACACATGCACCCCCCAAGACCCCCACACTACACACACTATACACAAAGATTCACAAACACATACCTATACACGTAACATACATCCACACTGCACACACATGTATCTCACACACTTCATTTCCAGACACCACACTCAAACACAAAAGAACCATGTAGAAATATACACAACACACATGCTCAGGTATACACACACACACTCACACACACCTTCCACCCAGACACACATCACACCACACACAAACACATATGCATTACATAGTTACACTGCATGTACATACCCATACACATAACACACATATACCCTACAAACACATGTACATACAGCCATGCACATACTTAGCATTCACACCTTACAGACACACATATCACACACATAGTCACACTGCATGTGCATACCCACAAACGTAACACACATACTCTATACGTACATGTATCACACACACTGCCATACACTTAACATCCACACCCTACAGACACACATACCACTCACACACTCCACTCACACACAGTCCACACACGTCATATGCACATAAACAAACACCTACCAAACAGACACATACTTCATACATACACACACACACATACACAGAAACACACTGCACTGCTCAGCACTGGTCAGCAGTTTGGCTGACACACTTGATCCTGTATTTTTCTTCTTCTTTTTTTTTTTTTTTAGACAGAGTCTTGCTCTGTCACCTAGGCTGGAGTGCAGTGGTGCGATCTTGGCTCACTGCAACTTCCGCCTTCCAGGTTCAACTGATTCTCTTGCCTCAGCCTCCCTGGTAGCTGGGATTATAGGCGCCTGCCACCATGCCCGGCTAATTTTTGTATTTTTGGTAGAGACAGGGTTTCACCATGTTGTCCAGGGTGGTCTTAAACTCCTGACCTCAGGTGATCCTCCCTCCTTGGCCTCCCAAAGTGCTGGGATTACAGGCATAAGCCACTGTGCCCTGCCTGATCACTGTATTTTTCTAACCCCACATTTGCAGACCAGTTTTGATAGAGTAAAATAGATGATAACTCAAATGTCTAAAACCACTATTAGACATTTTGTGTTTGAAATATTTTTGCTGTGATTCTTGGACCAAATCTTTCAAAGCTCTATGAATTTTATTAGGTTTTGAGATTGGTTTGCATTTTTGGAATGATTGTCTTAAACCTTAAAACCATAGATACTTGTTTTTTCTAAGAACCAGAAGATCAAGGTTCTAGTACCAGCTGTGACACTAACCAGCTTATGAGGTCTCACTGCCTCCCTGGGACTCAGTTTGCAATCTGTATAACAAGGGACCTGCATCCCCAATTGTCCTTCCGTTACTCCCCAGGACTTCTTTCCAGAACACTGAATCTTCAATAAACAGTTTGAAAATTATGAGATCAACTAATCCACCAAATCTCTTCTATCTCTGCAATTCTGCAATGCTGTGAGGTTATGTAAAGTTAATAATAATGATAATAATAATAATATTGAATGTGGAAAATATGATGCAAAAAGAAACAGTCATAGCACATAATCCAAAACCAAAGATAAATGACATCTTGGATATTCATGTGTGTATTATCTGTGCTAAAATGCCACTGGGCGGCATGAGTAATTAGGGGTTTCATGATGTGGTTTTGGCCAGCCTTCAGTAATTTGTACTTTTGCATCCACAAACTCAACTATTGAAATCTCCCAAATCCCAGTCATCTGATCCCATGTCTTTCTTATTCAGGAATTAATGGCTGGGACAGTGGGAGACAGTTCCTACTATAAAATTATAATATATATATGTATATAGAAAATATTGCTTATTGGAGCACAGTTACTCGTGCCCTCCAAAGTCTGCTCATCAATAACTAACTTGATGCATTTGGAGGGGCCACAGACTGAATTTAGTCTTCACATCATTTCATTGTGCACCGGTTGATCTTCCAAATTCAACTGGTGACACTGGCATCTGGCCACGTCGAGAAGGTAGAACAGTTGTGTAGATATAAATGTGTATAAATAAATGGATTTGCATTGGGCCAGACTTTGGGTAGCTAGTAATAAAAAGTGATGAACAAACTTGAGGGGCTAGAGAACATCCCCATGGTGCAATGCTTTGGGATGGAAGTGTGCGACTTAACTCTCTGATTTGACCAAAAATGGTCTTTAATAACCAGAGCTGTTATGGAAAACTTGGTTGACTACAAGTTAAACTATAACTGTAGATAAGGGAAGAGAACTCCAACTCAAAGTCAAACTGTCAGTGCTTAGAGTAATCAATCAGAAGAATTGCAAGACATATGCTGAATGTGGCACCTCAAAGTGAAAACAGATGGACTAATGTGTATTGATCTCCAATGGCTTGTTGACACCCTTTAGAAACAGAGGCAATAAAGGGCAGTGCGGGGCAGGGGTACTTTAAGTGGAGAAGGGTAAACCATGGGGGATTAAAAAACCCTGCAGCAAGGACTCTTTGCTGAACTCTGAGCTTCATTTCAGAATATTACCCTGAAGTCTTTTGAGCCAACTGCTGGAAATTAGAGAAGATGAAGGACTTTGTTTCTATCACCACCTGACCAATTTCTCTACTCCCTGTCACATGCTTATTTTTATTCTCCCACTCATTATTTTTATTCTCTCATCTCAGCTTCCCAAGCTCCTGCAACTTCTAGATAATTCAACAGGAATAACACAGGTCCCACAGGATGGATATTCACGGAGGACTCAGTCCTCTCCCAGTAAAGTGCACATCACTTTTTTAGGGAGTCTCCTAACTTGTGTCTAAACTGGGATTAGGAGCCACACAACTCAGAGGTCATCATCTTGCTCCAGACATTTCTCTGCACTTTTATTATGTACAACGACATTGCCACCTTCCTCCTCCCTAATGTTCTGGAGTCCTTGAAATGCCAAAATTAAGTGGAGGGCTAGAGAGAGGTGTGAAAACATGTCTTGGCCCCTTTTTGTGTTACATTAGCAAACTGTGCCCTTGGTCTAGACTGGCTGGCTTACAGATGGCATGGGAATCTAAACCATTCAAGGAGAGTGGGTGTCATTGGATTATCACTTCCCAACAAGTAGAAAAGGCACCCACAACAGAAGGAGGTACAGGTTGTGAATAAATAGGGTTATTCATTATTAATATGGAATCCTTGGGCATATTAATCTCAGACTATCATAGCCCAACTGAGGCCAGGGAGAGATACTGGTCACACTTTCTGTTTCCGTCTCTTCTTCCTATTTTCTCCCTCACCCCCACCTTGATGGTGGAACAGGAAGACAGTTCCTTTGGTGTTCTGTTCAATGCTGTTCCTAAGTATGGCCAAGTGGTTACTAATGAAACCACCAGGCATCACCATACCAGTCAGGGGGTCTCTGAAATAAGAAGAGTGAGTTGGGGTAGCCCTGGGTAATCTGAGAGTGAGATCACCAACCAAAATGGGCCAGGTTATTTATATAGCTTGGGCAGAGGAAATCTTGGAACTTTCGAGAATCCCCTTACTGAACCCAAACCGTTCCATCACCTCCCCCTACCCCAAACCTCAGAGCTTGTTTTATCATTTATTAGTGTGCAGAATAACCACTCAATATTCAGGGACAAGGGTCTCTCTTGGGCTTCCTCCCTCCTCATCCCTCACTCAAGGAATTTTGCAGATAAATCACCATGTTAATCCACTTGCCTGAGAGTTATGGGCTGTAGTGAAGCAGGAGAATATCAAAATGGGACTTGGGGATGGAAGGAAGCCCTTGATGACAGATGAAGGGTGAATGTGCAGATGGGCTGCCCCAAGCACAGATGGACCTTCCAGAGAAGGGGAGTGACACAGTCATGGGGACGGGGTTCTCTGCTCAAAACAACAGAAGTTGAACAGGCAAAGAGAGAGTTCAGGGAAAGGGAGGAAAAGAATTAACTGCTTCAGGAAAAGAAAGCGCTGTTCCAATTATAAGTGAAGTTGAGGAGGTAACCCTGTTTGATCTGAGATGGCCCCTTCAGACTACAAAGTGTTTGCTCCTGGGGTAAGAGGCTGGCTGGCAACTAATACGGAGGCTTCACTGGGCCTGGAAATCTCCTTCCACACTCTCTTCTTATTGACAACCAGGCTCGTAGACTTGGCGACCAATGTGAAGGTGGTGGTGAGGACAGCATCAGGCTCTTCACTCCATGAGTGGGGGAGGTTGGGGGTGTGTGACGGGAAGTCTTCACTGATGACTTGGAACTGGGATGAAGGAAAAGTCCAACAGGAAAGGAAGAAATTCTTGGCTTCCATCTTTGCTGGAATTCTCAAAAATCCATTTATGAGGGGGGGTGTGTGTGTGTGTGTAATTGTTTGTGTCCGGATAATGTGATGTAGTAGAGGAATATTTATCTGACATAAACTCAACTATTGAGAGAGAAAGGGAGAGAGAAGAGTGAGAATAGTAAATAATATAGGCAGATCTCTGCTCACCACTCTGTTTAATAAACAATTTACCCTACACAGAGGACATAAGATCTGTCTCTGTTGTTCCCATAACTTGTCCGGTTCCCCACATGTCTTTCATAGTGTGGCGATTTAATAGAGTTTTCAAAGATAATTTTATCTTCATCAAATTATCTTGCTGACTTTAGACAAACTTCACTGTCTATATTTGTGTATGTATGCAGGCACTTTGGGGGTGTGTGACTATGCGTTGTGTTTAAATGAGTGTGTGCTGTGAATATGTGCATATGTGTATATGGATATTGTGCACACTTGAGGGTATGTGCGTGAGTGAATTGTGTTTGTATGTAGGTGTACAATATTGTGTGTGTTCTGCTGTGAATCTGTATATATTGTTGCATCATGTACCATGCATATTGCTATTCTGCTTATCAGTCGGATGTAACTATGCTGAAGGCAGACGTAGAAGGGTTTAACACTGATAATCGGGGAAGTTCAGAGGAAATAAATTTCTGTGAAATTCTCAAATGCATTTTCTCCCCTCCTCTAAACAGTTATCTAAGTTCCTGTAGCTGAACTTATCCTCTACTGCTGCCTGGAATTGATGACAATGAGTATGGGAGAGTGTGTATGTGTCTCCATGTACCTCTGTGAGTCTGTTCTGTAAGTATGTGTGACTTTCTCAATTAGATTAGAAGCTGATACAGAATGCTGTGATCCCGTTCGCAAATAAAGAATTTATCCCCACCATTATTAGGAGTTCTGCTGATGGGTGATCCACAGATACTCACTCTCTTTGGGGATTTCCAAGGAGGGCAGTCAGTGACTGGTCAACACAAGGGAACGAGACCAGACTTCTCACTTCAACTTGGGACATCTTTGAAGGGGCATCTCAGCTCCCTAACACCCCATAGGGTTGCCTGAGGGCATCCCTGGGACTGCATTGAAGCCCAGTCTCTACCTCCACCTGACCCTGGTTTCTTTCATCTCTTCCAAAAGTGTCAATCCCAAGAACGCTCCCTAAAAAATATCCTGCATGATAATTTCCATCTCAGAATTAGCTTCCAAAGAACCCAACCTGCAATGCTACAGCAGAAACCAATCCTGCACTCACTGGGCCGTAGTGTGGAGTGGATGTTAGGGGAGATATGATTTGAGTATGTGTCTCCTCCAAATCTCATGTTGAAATTTGATTACCAATGTGGGTATAGTGGGAAGTGTTTGGCTCATGGGGGTGAATCCCTCATGAATGACTTGTTGCCCTCCTTGTAGTAATGAGTAAGTTCTCCCTCTATTAGCTTATGTGAGAACTGGTTGTTTAAAAGAGTGTAGCACCCCTCCATCTCTCTCTTGCACCCTCTCTCTTGCCATGTGACACACTTGCTCCCCCTTCACCTACTGCCATGAGTAAAAGTTCCTCACTAGTCCTAACCAGAAGCCAAGCAGTTGCTAGTGCCATGCTTGTACAGCCTGTGGAGCCATGAACCAAATGAACCTCTTTTCTTTATAAATTACCCAGTCTCAGGTATTCCTTTATAGCAACCCAAAATGAACCAACACAGTGGATGTCTATTTCAGCCTCTGCCACTCCTATATTCAAACTCATTCATTATCATGGTTATAAACTCAGACTCCAATTTTACAAATATGCTTTCAAATCTTAGCCTAGTAGCCATGTGAGAGTGGAAAAGTTTCAACATTTCTGAATCTCATTCACTATAAACTAAAAAAATCATAATGCCTACGTTCCAAAGCTTATGAGAATCAAATGAGGTAAGATAAGTAAAGCCCTTAGTCAGGGGTCCAGCACCCAGTAAACAATGAGTAAATAGTAGCAGCTATAACTATCTTGTTATGTGCATGGTAGGTGAATTATACATAATTACTGATGAGAAAATGTAAAAGCTAGAGCTTCTTGGGAGGTCTATATCAAATAAATCAATTACAAAATGAATGCTGTACCAATGTTCCTCTTGTCATAGTCTTGAAATTCTCTTAAATGAGGATGTGGGCACCAAAATCATGGAGGCTGAACAGCAAAGGACATTTGTGCTTGCCAGCACTCTCTGTTCCTGCTACTTCCCAAGTTGCAAGTTTTCAGACCTCCTGGCCAGCCAGATTCCTGTTTAATATGGTGGAGGGAGGAGGAGGGAGGTGGCAAAGAGACTCACCCTTCAGATAATACCAAAATGTATCAGGAAGTGTGGAAAGTAGCCACAGGATCAGTAAATTGTTATGTTGCAGAGGAGGGTGGTAAACAAGGTCCCTCCTGGGTGGCCTCCAAGATGAGTCTTGCCTTTTGGTACTCACACACTTTTATACTCCTCTCTTATGCTTAATAGGGCCGACCTGCAAAACCAATAGGTTATTGTGGAAATGTCAGAAGTGACTTCCAAGACTAGGTCATAAAAGGCAATACAGTTCCTCCTTGCTTTCTGTCTTGCATCATTTATTCTGAGGGAAACAGCCAGTGGCCATGTTATGAAAATGCTCAAGCCACTGTGGGGGAGGCCCATTTAGTGAGGAACTGAGGACTCCTTCCAGCAGCCATATGAGGGTGCCATCTTGGAAGTAGATTCTCCAGCCCCAGTTGAGCCTTCAGATGACTGCAGCCCTGGGTGACATCTTGACTGCAACCTAGACACTGAGCCAAATCCACCCAGCTAAGCCACTCCTGAATTTCTGACCCTTAGAAACTGAGATGACAAATGTTTGCTGTGTTAAGCCTCAAAGTTTGGGGGCAATGTGTTATATAGCAATAGATAACTGATACACCATCACGTTTCCTTATTTGGAGAAGACAGAATTTACCCAAATTCAGTTACTAGCTTAAACTATATGAAATTGTCAATATTGGATAATTTTTAATCCACAAAATGGCAATGTTGGCCAGGTGCAGTGGCTCATGCTTGTAATCCCAGCACTTTGGGAGGCCAAGGCAGGCAGATCACTTGAGATTAGGAGTTCGAGACCAGCCTGGCCAACATGGTGAAGCCTCTCTACCAAAAATACAAAAAAAAAAAAAAAAAAATTAGCCAGGTGTGATGGTGCACCCCTGTAGTCCCAGCCACTCGGGAGGCTGAGGTGGGAGAATCACTTGAACCCAGGAGGTGGAGGTTGCAATGAGCTGAGATCAAGTGACTGCACTCCAGCCTGAGCAACAGAGCAAGACCTTGTCTCAAAAAACAAAAACAAAATGGCCATGTTGTACGGTATAATCTCTACATTGACCTAGGTAGGGGCTCAGGTTCTGCTGGTAGAGCTACATTCCAGGAAAGGCCCAAAAGTAGGGTTTTCAGTTGAAGCTGGCTGTGTTTCTGAAAGCTAGAGTCGTTGGAGAGCAAAATCCTCCCAGCTCACCCAATTGCACATGTTCTGTACTTCCCAGGGAGTTCTTAAAGCAAGGAGGGAACCCCAAAGGCACTGCTAAAACTCTCTTCCTCTTTCTTGATCTCACAGTGCTGCTTTTTAAAAGCCCTGCAGTTCATCGAAGCTGCAAGTCAAAAGGCATCCTGCAGCAGATAATTAGAGAGATTGGTTCATGGGCCCCGGACACAGCACTCCTGCAAAGCCTCAAAGAGTCCCTGGTGAACCATTTGCCGGCTTTAATTTCTCAGGGGCTGCTTCAGCAGGTGGCCACTAGCAGGTAGTCAATAGGGACCTTCTGGCCGAAGACTGGGGCCTCTTTGGAAAGGTCAAATCCAGAGGCCGGAGGGCATGGCTCAAGAGGTCACGGGGTCAGGAACCATCACTGTGACAGATGAATCTAAGCATGTCTCTCTCCGTTTCTGGAAGCAAGGCCAAGCCTCTTGAGACAGAGAGGTAGCAGGGGGAGGGTGTTGGGGGCTCACAAAGAAAGGAGAGTCTGGTGTCTGGCCGGCACCTCTCAACTGGTCTTCATTAGGCCAGCCCGACAACCCTCTCTTCTGCCGCCCTCTGTCCCGCACTGATGGGGTGCTGTCTCCAGACCTCTCAACTGTTCCTCATTAGGTGAAACAGTGCGCTTTTGTCTGCATGAAGCCTTCTTTGTTCTGCCAGCGTGGCCAAGCTAGAAAGCCAGAAACTGATACAAAACAATGCGACTCTATCCTGAGGGGACCCCCTCCCTCCTCGATCTTCCTCCCCCTGGCCGGACAAGGAAGGGCGACTTCTGCCTCGCAGTCATATCCCTGGATGTCTAGCTGAGGATGTGTTCACTGGAGCAGAAAAAATGTGTTAAACATAGACCAGTCGCTCACAAACTTGACTGCCTATTGGAATCACCAGGAGATCTTCAAGTCATGTGGATGCCTGGCCTCCAGCCCCAGGAATTCTGATTTGATTGGTCTGGGGAGCAACTAGAGTATTAAGATTGAGAAGACCGCTCCATGAGACTCCAATGTGCAGCAAAGTTTGAGAACTACTGGCAGAGATGGAGAACTGCTATCAAATGCCATGCGCACCTGCCCTCCTCTGCATACTTTAAAATCAGGGGATGGTACACCTTGCAGGGCATGGGTGCATTCATCTGAACATTCATCTGCTGGGCAAGCAAGAAGGCTACACCTGTACATGACAGGTAAAGCTGGTCTTTGCCAGCTCTGTCTGAGAAGGCAGTGTGGACACAGCCCACTCAGATGCAGAGGGGTGTTTTCATCTTGGCTCTCAGCATCTTAAATTGTGCACAGATATTTTAAGATCCCTTCCAGTCATGCACCTCTTCTTCCCACCTGATCCTTACCATTGAGCTGTCTCCAGGGGTGGGTGGTGGCTGTGGGGGTTGCGAAATCCACATCCTCAAAGATAGAACTGGTGATGGAATAACTTGGCTAGAGACAAGTTGTCTTTCCAGTTCCCATTCCCAAAGCAATGTTGAAGGGGTTATTCATGCAAAAGCTATTGAATCCTGATGTGTCTCCATACCTGCTACTTGTCTATAGGCAGAGTAGGAAGATGGGGTGCAATTTCAGGACAAAGCAAGGCTCTCTTTTCCTATTCCAGCAGGCCCTAAATTATTTCTCCTCCCAACATCTACTAGTAAAAGTCTCACCTCTTTGTCGCCCAGGCCTAAAATGGCAACATCACAGATTTACATAGGTTAAAGCCTCACAATACTGTTTTCAAAAGTGGATGTTAAGTAGCAATGCCAGATTTCAAATGTAAAAACATAGGACTCCCAGTTAAATATGAAATTCAGATGAACAGCTAATAATTTTCTTTTCTTTATTGTTCACCTGACATTGAAACATAACTGGGAGTTCTGGATTTTATCTGGCAACACTAAAGAAAGGAAAAGGTTAAGAGCTATTTGCAGGCTGGTGTGAATTCATTCAGCTAGTTTGCTGTTTGCTTGACTGATAATAGTGTTTGATGGAATGAAGCTTCTAATGGGGACAAGGAGGTAGCATTTTTTTACTTTGGGATGCTGTCTGGAAGGATTCTAAGGCCACAGCAATAAACAGGGAAAAGAACGTGCTGATTAATTAACCATGTTTGCCACGGGTCTGGGATAGCAAGTGAAGGCATGTAAGACATACATGTAGAGTGACAGGCCAGCATCCTAATGACATGTAATAAATGGTATCACTGGGATATTGAACTTGGGGTCATTTTATAGGAAGAAATGGACAAGCAGCATTTGTCAATGAAACTGTACAAGAAATGGAAAATTGGCTGAGTCTTGAAAAATAAGAAACTATTCACTACATAGAAACTATGCTTTTTCCTTCTTGGACTTGTTTCTTGCTCTTCCCCTAAAGCAGCTCTTCTTATGACAGGCACTCGATAGGTGCTTGACACATAAGCACTGACTCAACACTTTGAATTAGAAGTCACACAGGGAGACTAATGGAACAGATTTGGAGCACTACTCCCCTTTCTTCCATCAGGCATCTAGTGAGTCATCTAAGGTCATGCAATAGCAAAACTGTTGGGCCTATAGAAAAACTCTTTTAAGACATTCACATCATGGAGTTTTCCTGCTCTTCCAGAGATCTGGAGTCAACGAGTCCTCACCCACACACCTCCATTCTCCTGTATTACTGAGAACCAAGGCTCCTTCCGGACTACAGGCACTGAACCAAAACGGAAGTGGAGAGCCACCCTTGAATGGGAATGCCCACCTTTGAGTATATTTCAGATGGCAGACGGAACCCATTCATCAAACTATGAAAATTCCCTGCACTCTCCAGGAAGAATGGCCATGAAGTGCTTGTAAATACACGTCTTCAGGTTTAAACAAATTGCATCATTATTTTTATTTTTCGAGAGGAGTCCATGTGAAGGGAACTAGAGACATACTTGGGTGTTTGTCCTGCAGACAATGCATGCCTGGGTCTTGTGCTGTTTCCGTATCTTCTGCCCAAGCCAACTGGCCAGCCTCATGGCCTCTCAACAGGAGAAGGGTGCCAATTCCTAACATTCTATTTTCGTACTGTTTGATGATAAAAATCACCCCAGTGGGGCGAATGGCAGTGAACAAAAACAGGAAGCAGCCCCCTGATTAGATAGGAACAGGGTGGCTTGTAGAGTAATAAACAAAATGACTAAGAAGATAAATGACAGAACCATGGATGCTGCCATCTCCTTCCTGAACAGGCCAAGAATAAATGGAAAGAAGAAATCAGGAAAGAAGTCATGTCTTGGGCTACAAGTGGGGGTGAAGGAGGCTTGCTCTGCAATATCACTTTGCAGGGGCCTTCTCTAAGTTGCCTCTTGAGTGAAGGCCATCAGGACAACTATCTGGTTTTCAGTGACTTCCATGGGAAATCTTGCCTAAGTGATTTAGTACCTTGCTCTGATATTTGGAGATCCTCTGAAATCTATGATCTTAGAGCGTTAGCCAAACCAAGGGTCCACTTTGTCATGTTGCTACTCTTGGACAGTGGTTCTCAGTTGGGGAGGGACATGATAATTTGGCTCCCTAGCAGGCATTTGACAATGTCTAGTTGTCACAACTGATGGATTGTGCTGTTGGCATCTTGTGGGTAGAGGCCAGAGATGCTGCTAAATATCCTATAACGCCCAGGACAGCCCCTAGCAACAAAGAATTATCCAACCCTAAATGTCAATAGTAGCAAAGTTGAGAAGTCCTGATCTAAGGCAAGTTAAGATATAAAAATAGGTGTAAGTATGGGTATGGACATAGGGTGGATACGAATGTGGACATAGATGCAAACATAGACATATATTGAAACCATTCTGCAATGAAATCTCATTTCTTTTTCTTAAAAAGAAAGACAACTTCATTTCTGATGACAAAAATCTTCACAGGGATAAATCACCAGGAAAGTGAGACTTAGACATTCCCCTATAAAGACCCAGAAACTCCAGGTCTGCTCTAAGCATGGACCTCACCTGATCATCCCAACCAGGGCCTCATGATGAGAGCACATGTTCAAATTCCACCTGTAACATTTACGTCCTGTGTGATCTTTGGCACGTTTCTTATTCTCTCTGAGTCTTAGCCCCACGTTTATGATGTTGACTTAATAACTTCTATATCTTATAGCTGTGATGATAATGAATAGGATTGCACGAATAATGGTCAATACATTGTCTGTACCCTAGTCAAATAGGAGACATTCAATGAATTGCATCTGTTATTGATCATATAATCATCAACATGCTTGGATTTTAACATACATTCAGGTATTTCTCCTTAGTACCCAAAGGGCTCTTTGCCATTGGAAAACATGATTTAGGGTACCAGGACGCTGAGATAGGACTCTGTCTCAATTTCAGCTGATGTCCCAAGGAATTAAGAACCAATAGGTAAGTTCATCAAGTGGTTTCCTTGAAGTCTCATCATCAGGAGGGATCGTGACAAGCTGAGGTGCAGCTAGAATGCACAGCCACTTTGGATAGAGGCCTGCACTTCCAGTAGTCGGGGAACTGCTAGAATGGGCTCTCCATGACACAGATGTGGGCCAAGTGACCATGCAGGAGAGTCAGCCTTCAGGTACTGTCTTGGGCAAAGTGCTGGAAATCCAATTTCCACTTACAAGAGGCAACCAGCAGCTGCCTTCAGTTTGAGTCCTTGTCCCCTGCACAGCCCCCAGGTCTGGGCTGCCCTTCACAGAACCACACTACTGGTGGGTTTGGGTGTGAGTGTGCACCTGGGTGTGTAAGGAAGGGAGCTACAGAGAAAGCAGATCTTCCTGTGGCCTGGAAAGATCAGCTTTGTGCTGATTTCCTTCTTTTTTTTTTTTTTTTTTTTTTTGAGACAGGGCCTAGCTCTGTCACCCAGCAGGTTGGAGTGCAGTTTTGGAAGTCCCATCCAGGTAGCAGAAGCTTTAGCACCTTCCTTTGGAAGGTGGGAATATTTAGACTGGTTGCTTTCAACCCTTAGCCAAAATTCCATCAGAAAGTCCCATTTAAATACATGCACCCTAGGATGAGTTAAGAATAGAACTCATATCATGATAGGAATACCGTTTATTTTAATAGCTTAGAGTTTTAAGTGATGCATCAAATGATAATATATAAATACAGGACAGACCTGACATCTAGCACCTGTGCTGCCCCGCCATTATTGCAGTGCAGGCTCAGATTGCTGCGTAGACCTCGTCATTGCAGGAGTCTCAGAAGATATTATTCTCCTCAGTACTGTGTTTGCTGTAAAAAATGATGATAAACCTCTGTGATATGTTCTACAGATGAATTCAGAGGTTTTAGAATGAAGAAAAAATTTACCTTTGACTAGTCTTAGTGCTGGACAGGGTCCTTGGCACATAATTAGCCCTTGGTACACATTTATTGAATTGAATGAGCACCCGTGCTGTAGCCAGTTGAATGTGAGATGTGTGCCCACTCTATTTAACAAAAAAAAAGTGAGTCATACTAGCCCAATGTCTTACCCTAATCATGTGGAGTAAAACAGGGGTTAACTAGCTTCCAGAATTCCTGGATGAATCACTGCCCACAGCTCCCACTGAGAAGGGAGCAGGTCATGTGTTCCTGGCCCCAGGCTGGTCCAGAGGAGGAAAGCTGACCCATAGGAGATCATCTGCCTACTGGCCAGTCACTGGTGTGTCATACAGGGCACTGTCCACTGAGACATGACTCAGACCATAAATTCTGTTCTCAGAATTTAGAATTGGGAAACCAAGCTGACAGTTGGTGAGGGTCACCAGTAGCACCAGGTCAGGATGTGGGGAGTAAAAAGACAATGGCCATTGCCACTATAAGGAATGACAGACTAGGTAAGAAAAGGAGGATACAGCAGACTCCAGAAGGGAGACAAAATGAGAAAGGCCACGGGGCCCTAGAGAGGGGCAGAAATGGTGCCCTTTACTCTCTAATTCTCAATTCCAGCTTTCTCAAAATGTCCTTCCTCTTCCTGCGTTTCGCCTCTGGGATTTATCCTATTATTAATAACCCTATTAATAAGTATTATTATTATTAACTTTATTCTGTCTTATTGAGAATAATCTTACAATGAAAATTCCTTTAGCTTGAACCTGTGTGAGTAGACATATATTCCTGAAATATACCTTAGTCAAGTAGTGACTAAAGTAGTGATCCATGTGAGCACCATGGCAAATGAAAATCACTGCATTTAGTGAAGGCGGTTGTGATCATAAAAGCTGGCTAAGAGATCCACATGGGGCATCCTTAAGGGGAGTAAACTGGTGGAGTAACCTGCTAAGTTCCATTTTCATAAAGAAAAAAGATTACTCCGTTTGATAAGATATGAGAGGCACGGTAAAAAGGAGTTCCGGGTATACTGTTGAGGGCTGTTGAGGGATGGTGATATCTTTTTTTTTTTTTTTTTTTTGAGATGAAGTCTCACTCTGTCACTAGGTTGGAGTGCAGTGGTGTACTCTCAGCTCACAGCAACCTCCGCCTCCCGGGTTCAAGCAATTCTCCTGCCTCAGCCTCCCAAGTAGCTGGGACTACAGGCACGCACCATCATGCCCAGCTAATTTTTGTATTTTTAGTAGAGACAAGGTTCCACCATGTTGGCCAGGATGGTCTCCATTTCTTGACCTCATGATTTGGCTGCCTCATCCTCCCAAAGTGCTGGGATTACAGGTTTGAGCCACCGTGCCTGGCTGAGGGATGATGATATCTTTAGACTGTGACACACTTATGTTCTTTCCCAGGGGGAGCACAATCCTATGAGATGGTTCGGCTTCAAGTGCAAGGAATATTGATTCATTTCATTCCACCAAAGAAATTCTGTAAAACTCACTGACTTCTCAGGGCCCACACATATAATGTGTCCTTCCATATAATGGAAGGTCCTTCCATATAATGTAAATTCCGGAATGGCCACTACACAAAAGTCAAAAGGGAAAAAAATATTTGTTGTAGAGGAAAATGATACCAACATGGAATGAGAAATAGTGCTAAAGATGGAACGAGAGAGCCAGGGAGAAAGACAGCAGGACAAGGAGAGAGAGCAACTTTATCTCAGAGTCTCTATAGTCCTGAAAACAAGCCCATCTTTCAACGTCATAATTAGACGAACCGATAAATTACTTTGGGCTTTTTTTTTCTTTATTTGGGTTTCTGCCACTTGCAAGCACAATAGTCACGGCTAATAGAGTGCAGGTAATGAAAGAACCCAGTGACGTATTGTAAACTAGTAAACTATGTTCTTACTAAGATTACAATATGGGTCTCCAAATGACACCAATCCCGCTGCCACCAGCCCTGTCACATTCTGATTCACCATAAAATAAGAAAGAGTATAAGATAATTTTTTTTTTTTTTTTGAGACAGAATCTTACTCTATCACCCAGGCTGGAGTCCAGTGGCTCGATCTCAGCTCACTGCAACCTCCACCTCCCAGGTTCAAGTGATTTTCCTGCCTCAGCCTCCCAAATAGCTGGAATTACAGGCACCCATCACCACACCTGGCTAATTTTTGTATTTTTAGTAGAGACAGGGTTTCACCATGTTGGCAAGGCTGGTCTCAAACTCCTGACCTCAGGTGATCCACCCACTTCAGCCTCCCAAAGTGCTGGGATTACAGGCATGGGCCACCATACCTAGTGTAAGATACCTTTAATGGAACTTTCCTAAAGGGGGTTAAGTGGAAAAATGGACCCATGATCACAATAATTAGTAAAAGATGGAGTTAAATTACTCTTATACTGAAAACTATAAAACATTGATGACAAAAATTAAAGCAGCCACATAAAAATGGAAAGAGACCCTATGTTCATAGATTGGAAGAATTAATATTGTTAAAATGTCCTTATTAACCAAAGCAATTAACAGACTCAATGCAACCTCTACCAAAATTCCAAAGACGTTTTCTACAGAAATAGAAAAACAACCCTAAAATTCATATGGAACCACAAAAGACTCTGAATATAAACAAAGCATTCGTGAGAAGAAAAAGAAAAGCTGAAAGCGTCACATTACTTGACTTCAAAATATAACGCAAAGCTATAGTAATCAAAACAGTATGGTACTGACATAAAAACAGACACACAGACCAATAGAACAGAATATACAGCCCAGAAATAAACCCAGCAAATTTTCAACAAGGACACCAAGAATATGAAATGGAGAAAGAATAGTACCTTCAATAAATGGTTTTGGGAAACTAGATATCCACATGCAGAAGAATGAAATTGGACTCTTAGCTCATACACAAAAATGAGCTCAAAATGGATTAAAGACTTAATGTAAAGCCTAAAACTGTAAAGCTCCTAGAGAGAAAAACATAGAGAAAGAGCTCCTTGATATTCCCTTTCTCCTGGCAATTATTTTTTGGAATATGACACCAAAAGCACAGACAACAAAAGCAAAAATAGACAACTAAGCCTATATCAAACTAAAATGCTTCTGCATAGAAAAAAAGTCAATAAAATGAAAAGGCAACATAAGGAATGAGTGGAAGAAAATATTTGCAAACCATATATCTAATAAGGGATTGATGTACAAACTATACAAGAAACTCATATGACTCAATAGCAAAAACAAAAAACAAAAAAACAAAAAAACAAACCCACAAATGACATGATTTTTTTAAATGGGCAAAGGAGATGATTAGATATTTGTTCAAAGAAGACATAAAAATGGCCAAGAGGTGTATGAAAAGATGTTCAATGTCACTAATTAGCCAAGGAAATGCAAATCAAAGCCACAATGAGATATCACCTCACACCTGATAGGATGGCTAGTGTAAGAAAGAGAGAGAGAGAGAGAGAGAGAGAGAGAGAGAGAGAGAAAGAAAGAAAGAAAGAAAGAAAGAAAGAAAGAAAGAAAGAAAGAAAGAAAGAAAGAAGAGAGAGAGAGAAAGAAAGAGGAAGGCA
>NW_012108685.1:273289-275704 GCF_000951045.1 Mandrillus leucophaeus
CAGGGTTTCACCATGACTCTCAGGCTGGTCTCGAACTCCTGGCCTCATGTGATCAGCCCACCTCAGCCTCCCAAAGTGCTGGGATTACAAGCATAAGCCACTGCACCCAGTCAATTTTTTTAAAAAAGTAAAGATAATTATATATATATGTGTGTAAATACACACACACACACACACATATATATATGTTTACACACACACACAATGGAATGTTAGCCTTTAAAAAGGAGGAAATCCCGCCATTTGCAGCAACATCGATTAAACTGAAGGTAATTATGCTAAATGAAATAAGCCAGACACAGAAGGACAAATACTGCATGATCTCACTTGTATGTAAAATTTCAAGTAGTCAAATTCATAGAAGTAGATTATAGAACGGCAGTTGTCAGAGGCTGGAAGGAGGTTGAAAATGGGAAGGTGAAAATTTTAGTTGTGCAAAATAAGTTCTAGAGATCTGCTGTAGAGCATAGTGCTGACAGCTAACAATACTGCATTGTATACTTAAAATTTGCTAAGCGGGTAGATATTATGTTAAGTGTTCTTGGTACCAAAATAATCATCATGATTAATATCATAATGGGGGCAGGAGAAAACTTTGGAAGGTTACATGTATGTCTACGGCCATGATGCGTGATGGCATCATAATGTATAGTTTTTTCCCAAACTCACTGAGATGTATACATTAAATATGTACAGTCCTTTATATGTCAATCATACCATAATAAGTGGTTCAAAAATGAAAGAAAATAATTCTAGTTTCTTTATTATTATCAGACTTTTAGAGCCTTTAGGTTGTTAATTATATAATAGGACTCTCTCAAAGAAAAAAATAATATTCAAATATTCAAAGAGCTAATTAAAAAAAAAACTTTGGAGATGTTGATCAAGGGCTTATTTTTGAGCCAGTTTAATTATCTTTCATATTCTGTTTAGGACAAACTGCATTGCACCCTATGCTGACATGCATGAAAAAGAAGAGACACGCTAATCGAAGAGGGAGAGCGTAGGGCATTAGGGTGGAGATACATATACTTCTGCCCTTTTCTTTTCATTTACTTCCAGCCTAACAGTCAAGTGATCACTCTGTCTGCCATGTCCAGGCACTGAATGATGTGTTAGTGACACAGAGAAAAACAAGACAAAATTCTTGTGTCCAGAAAATTCTAGTCACAGAGAAAGTAATGATACCTCAATACATAGTGGACCCCCTTAAAAGGAGAAAAGAAAGCTTCCTGGCAAAGAAGATGCCCAGGGTATCAGGAAAGGGGTAGAGGGCATTTTGAATTTATGTAAAAAGTAAGCAAGCCCACCCCAAAGCTCTTCTAGTTTTAAAATTGACGAGTCATACTATCTGCATGACCCTTTCCAAATGTATCTGCTGCTGTCCCTCTGTTGGCCTTCCCAAAGCCACATGGTTAACTTTTGCTACAGAACAGAGATCAGCGGAAATAATTGACATAGATTAAGCTACAGGCAGGTTGTATAGATCATGGGCCCAGATCTAATTCCTGCCTGGTCCACTCAATTACACAGGAGCTTCTTACTGGAGAAGCAGGTGTAGTTACTGTAAATAAGTTCAACTTTGGGCATGGATGTCATTGAGTAACTGCATTTGCCATGCTTGGGTGATACATAAAGTAGCCATCAACGGCATGATGGTTGAACTTGCAAAGATATAGCCAGCCCTTCCTGACAGTCTGGTATCCTCAAGGCAGCCTAGGATGGGGGATAGAAAATGCACTGATAGACTATCAGGAGGCTGGAGTGCTAGTCCTGGCTCTGTCTTTGATTCATTGTGTAACCTTGACTTAAATCCTTTCGTTTTGCCAGGTCCATTTTCCTTTCCATAAAATAAAAAATTAGATTAAAATGCCAAGATAGACAAAGAGGGCAGAACAATGGTACATACATCAAGAACTGAGTTAGATAGAAGTGAGTTTAAATCCTGACTCAACTTATGTAACCACTCTAGGTCTCAGTTTTATCATCTATACAATAGGAATCACAATTGTTCCTACTCTTCCATGACACCTTAAGATCATGTCTATTATAGGCCTGGCACATAGTAGGCACTCAGTAAGTATTCATTATTAGCATGACCATTAGTATTAAGATCCTGAGGTCATTTATTTATTCAACAAGGTTATTTAAATACCCTTTATATCTTAGGTACTGTACTAGTTTTTAAAGTACATTATTTATCTATTGCTATGTAACGAATTACTTGAAAACTTAGTAGCTTAAAATACAAGCAAATATGTATTATCTCATAGTTTCCATGCATCAAAATTTAGCTAGAACCTGGTCCTGGCTTAACTGGGTTCCCTGCTTCAAGGTCTTTCATAAGACTGTAATCCAGGTATTGGCTGGGACTGCAGCCTTATCTGAAGGCTCAACTGGGAGTAACTATTTCTC
>NW_012108685.1:282029-282825 GCF_000951045.1 Mandrillus leucophaeus
GAAGGAGGGAGGGAGGGAATTTCTGCCATTTTGTTACTGTATTCTGGCAGCTGTGCTCTCTGGACCACCCTGCAGGTCTCCAGTTGGGTTCGGCATCCCTGAAGCTATGCTTCCATAGTGCTCCAGGGCTCCGTGCATTTCGAAGGGCGGCAAAGATGAATAAATCTCTGCTATAATTCCAGAACCTTCTATGTGTTTCCAAAAGCAAAAGAAATGAATACATTTCTGGGGTTGGTATTGTTTAAGGATGTGGCTAAGGACTTCACTTGGGAGGAGTGACCAGATCTGAATGATACTCAGCAGACCCTGTACAGGGACGTGATGCTGGAGACCCACAGCAGCTTGGTATCCTTAGGACACTGCATTATCAAACCTGAGATCATCTTCTGGAGCAAGGATCAGACCCATGGACAGAAAGGCCCAAAACACAGCCTCCCAGCCATGTGAAGGTGCCTGTTACCACTTTGCTTTGTGCCATAAGTCAGAGTTCCCTGAGACCTCCCCAGAATCAGATGCTGCTATGCTTCCTGTACAGCCCACAGAACCGTGAGCCAATTAAACCTATTTTCTTTATAAATTAAAAAGAAAAGAACACAAGTGTGAGCAAGGATATGAAGAAGAGAACCCTTGTACACTGTTGGTGAAAATGAAAATCAGTGCAACCACTATGGAAAGTAGTATGGAGGCACCTCAAAAAATTTAAATCAGAAGTACCATATGATCCAGCAATTCTACTTCTGGATATATATTCAAAGGAATTGAAATCAGGGTCTTGAAGAGAGATCTGCACTTTTAC
>NW_012108685.1:284000-304537 GCF_000951045.1 Mandrillus leucophaeus
AAAAAAAAACTTTGGAGATGTTGATCAAGGGCTTATTTTTGAGCCAGTTTAATTATCTTTCATATTCTGTTTAGGACAAACTGCATTGCACCCTATGCTGACATGCATGAAAAAGAAGAGACACGCTAATCGAAGAGGGAGAGCGTAGGGCATTAGGGTGGAGATACATATACTTCTGCCCTTTTCTTTTCATTTACTTCCAGCCTAACAGTCAAGTGATCACTCTGTCTGCCATGTCCAGGCACTGAATGATGTGTTAGTGACACAGAGAAAAACAAGACAAAATTCTTGTGTCCAGAAAATTCTAGTCACAGAGAAAGTAATGATACCTCAATACATAGTGGACCCCCTTAAAAGGAGAAAAGAAAGCTTCCTGGCAAAGAAGATGCCCAGGGTATCAGGAAAGGGGTAGAGGGCATTTTGAATTTATGTAAAAAGTAAGCAAGCCCACCCCAAAGCTCTTCTAGTTTTAAAATTGACGAGTCATACTATCTGCATGACCCTTTCCAAATGTATCTGCTGCTGTCCCTCTGTTGGCCTTCCCAAAGCCACATGGTTAACTTTTGCTACAGAACAGAGATCAGCGGAAATAATTGACATAGATTAAGCTACAGGCAGGTTGTATAGATCATGGGCCCAGATCTAATTCCTGCCTGGTCCACTCAATTACACAGGAGCTTCTTACTGGAGAAGCAGGTGTAGTTACTGTAAATAAGTTCAACTTTGGGCATGGATGTCATTGAGTAACTGCATTTGCCATGCTTGGGTGATACATAAAGTAGCCATCAACGGCATGATGGTTGAACTTGCAAAGATATAGCCAGCCCTTCCTGACAGTCTGGTATCCTCAAGGCAGCCTAGGATGGGGGATAGAAAATGCACTGATAGACTATCAGGAGGCTGGAGTGCTAGTCCTGGCTCTGTCTTTGATTCATTGTGTAACCTTGACTTAAATCCTTTCGTTTTGCCAGGTCCATTTTCCTTTCCATAAAATAAAAAATTAGATTAAAATGCCAAGATAGACAAAGAGGGCAGAACAATGGTACATACATCAAGAACTGAGTTAGATAGAAGTGAGTTTAAATCCTGACTCAACTTATGTAACCACTCTAGGTCTCAGTTTTATCATCTATACAATAGGAATCACAATTGTTCCTACTCTTCCATGACACCTTAAGATCATGTCTATTATAGGCCTGGCACATAGTAGGCACTCGGTAAGTATTCATTATTAGCATGACCATTAGTATTAAGATCCTGAGGTCATTTATTTATTCAACAAGGTTATTTAAATACCCTTTATATCTTAGGTACTGTACTAGTTTTTAAAGTACATTATTTATCTATTGCTATGTAACGAATTACTTGAAAACTTAGTAGCTTAAAATACAAGCAAATATGTATTATCTCATAGTTTCCATGCATCAAAATTTAGCTAGAACCTGGTCCTGGCTTAACTGGGTTCCCTGCTTCAAGGTCTTTCATAAGACTGTAATCCAGGTATTGGCTGGGACTGCAGCCTTATCTGAAGGCTCAACTGGGAGTAACTATTTCTCGCAGGTTGTAGAACAAAGGGTCTTGAGTCTTTGTTAGCTCAGGTCTTTCCTTGCCATGTGAGCCTCTCCTTACGGAAGCTCACCAAGTGGCAGCTGGCTTCCCCCAGAGACAGCGAGCAAGAGAACCAGCGAAGGCGCACAAGACAGAAATCACTATCTCTTTGTAACCTAATCTTGAAAGTGATATTCCATATTTTTGTTGTATTTTATGCATTAGAGTGAGTCAGTAAGTCCATTCTTCACTCAAGGAGGGAATTGCACAATTGTATTCAATATCAGGAAGTGGGGATCTATTGAGGGTCACGTTAGAGGCTGCCTGCCACACAGGGGTACAAACATGGAATAGGTCACTTCAAGAAACTTATATTCTAATGGGGGAGACTAAGATGGAAACAAATAAATGTAAACATAGGAGTTTTCAGGGGATAGAGGGCACAAAGAAAAGAACGATTCTGCATGGTGATGGTACATGATGGTTCTGCCTTGAGGGGTAGCGGGATAATGAGGTCTGACACTCAAGAGTGAAAGAAGCAAGACCAGAACCCAGCTCAATTTCTAGCTCTGTGAATATTACAGTCTCTGGCCATTCTTTCCACATTGAATGGCTAATTCCCTTGCATAAGGTCCTAGGGTTGAGAATTGACAGAGCCAGAATTCAAAACTAGATCTGTAGAAAGTCAGGCTCAAGCTCTTACTAATGTCAGCCTATTGCCTTTTTCTCCCGAGTCCCCAGCTGATACAGTGTGGATATTTGTCTCCTCCAAATCTTATGTAAACATTTGATCTCCAGTGTGGAGCTGGGGCCTAGTAGGGTGTGACGGGGGGTTTGGTCATGGGAGTGGATCCCTCATGACTGGCTTGGTGCCTCATGAGAGTAGAATGCTGGATACCGGGGACAGGGAGCAGAGGAAAATGGGGAATTGCTATTCAACGGGTGTAAAATTTCAGTTATGCAACATGAATAAGTTCCAGAAATCTGCTGTACAACATAGTGCCTAGAGTCAACAATACTGTACTATATCCTTAAAATTTGTATAAAAGGGGACGTCTTATGTTAAATGCCTTTACTACAATAAAAAAAGTGGGGGTTGGGGAGGAGGGATTTAGTTTCCCAAAGCACCAAGTGTTGAAACTTAGTGACAAAATGCTTAACTTTGCTCAACCTTACTATCTTCAACTGTTAAATGGGTCTAAAACAGCAGTTACCTTATAGGGTGATCTGAGGATTCGATGACATAGCCCAAGTAAATATTTGGCTTTGCACATGATAAAGGTCTAGTGAATGTTTGTTGTTACTGTTTTTGTTAGCAGCAGCAGCCGTAGCCTTATTACTCCAGCACCCAAACAGGTGCCAAGAATTTATGCTCTCCCATCACATATTCCTTTGCACAGCAATTGTTTCCAGCCAGCTAAAGCAAAAAGGCTGAATGGCAAATCAAAACCTCCAACCCCATCTCAGAATAAGGAATATTCAATAAACTTCACAATCTAATAAAACATTCAAAGGAACCCTAGAGAATTTAAAACTCTTCAAACTGAAAATTACAAAAACAAGTTATTTTATCATATCTAACAACAGTCCAGTTGTAATGTCAACAATGTTCTGATTCTTAGAACGAACAAAGTTCGAATCAAGTTTTGGCAAGTTCTCTGAAACTATATATTTACATAAATTATATGATACCATAAGATGACACGTTCCCTTCACATTGGACTTTTTGCAGCAGGATCATAAAGAGGGTAATTTTTCAGAAATACTGGAAGGCTACATCAATTTTCCTAAAGGCCTCTCTTAATCCTTTGATACACAAATCATTCTCGTCTGAAGCACCTGTCCTGTCAACTGGCCTGATGCTACCACATTCCCATCCATCAGATGCTTTGCTTGTAATTAGAGCCGTTCTCCAGCAAAATTTCCATCCACTTTCTGAAATCCTGCATCTTTTGCAAGATTTGCAATTTCACTTTGCAATCAATTTGCATTTCATTTGCATGGTATGGTCAGATACCTATAGCATCTGGCAACCTGTGAGGGAGTGTCCAACAAAGGTATTGATGTGTTAGTGAGTAGTTACACTCGTGTAAAACGACTGAGAGGTTTGCTGGGGAATATGTGCTTGAGTTTCTGGTGATTATTTTTATATCATAACAATGTGGGCTTTCTTATACAATGTGTTGTGTAGGGCTTGAATAACAAATTCCTAACTAGTGGGGTCCCCTAAATTTTGTTTCTAACCCTTGAATACACAGGATATCATCCGGTGTCTGTTACAGTTAATTCTCCTGACTTGAACTAGGCTAAGTTTCTGTCCATAACAATGAGTGTTTCTTGGTCAGGCACCGTGGTTCATGCCTATAATCCCAGCACTTTGGGAGGCCAAGGTGGACAGATCAGGAGGTCAGGAGATGGCCATCCTGGCTAACACGGTGAAACCCCGTCTCTACTAAAAATACAAAAAGTTAGCCGGGCATGGTGGCCTGTAGTCCCAGCTACTACAGAGGCTGAAGCAGCAGAATCACTTGAACCCGGGAGGTGGAGGTTGCAGTGAGCCGAGATCGCACTGCCGCACTCCAGCCTGGGTGACAGAGCGAGACTCCATCTCAAAAAAAAAAAAAAAAAAGAAGAATATTTCTTGACTAAACCCTCCAGACACTTCAGCTCTCACACTTTTTTTTTATTGTTTCACATGAATCAGTTAGTTCAGACTTGCTGGAATTGTGTTAACGTTAAAAATTGAGTAATAGTCCCAATAATAATTTCTAAACAAAGGGTGTTTATAAGCAGAGTCTTCATTACATAAGAATTTATTATCCAACTCTAACACAGTAATGAGGTTACATCAAGAGGCAAAAAGCCATTTTTAATATAAAAAAGAATTGAAAGGCCACTTGTAAAATGAATACCCATTCCAATCTCATTCTCCACGTAATTGACTCAGTTGGTGACCTGGAACAAATAATTTCAATCTCATATCCTCAGTGGCCTCATGTATTGTAAACTGAACACAAAATTATCCCAAATCAGAGATTTGCGCATTAGCTGAGATGAAACATGGAAAATATTTTCAATCAGTACATTGAAGTAAAAAGAAGGGTATGTGCAAGCAGAACCAGAGAGTTATTCCTCAATGTCAGTTTTTCTTTTCCACGGCATTGACAGAACAATGGAATTTTAGTCGGGCTGCCCATTTCCCACCTCCCTTGCAGCTAAGTGGGAACATGTAACTAAGTTCTGACTAATGAGACAGAGAAAAATGTGTGTGATTTTTGTGTCATTCTCTTAGAGTGAAGGAGCTTATTTTCCCTCACATTTATCTTACTGTTTCCACTGTTTATATTACAAATTTAGTGGTGAAATAACTAGAAAAGTCTCAATGACGAAAAATACTCTAAAGATGACAAAGAAAAATGAGAGACCCCAGCCACTGAAAACTCCAAGATGCAGAGCCACCAGATTAGCACAGTGTTTTATGTGCAAGAGAAATAAGTGTCTACCTTGTTTAATCTATGATTTGGGGGGCGGGTGGGTTTCTCTAAACTATCTTCTGAACTATATCATCTGAACTATATTCTACTGAGATTTTCCTCTTACCTGCCACAACATTAAACACACTTTCATTGGAAGGCAATATTGAGGAGTGGCTAACGATATGGGCTCTGAAGTCAGATTGCCTGTCTCCAAATCCAGCTCTACCACTCCCTGGCAATATGGTAAATTTAACCTGTCTGAACCTTAGATTGCTAATCTACAAATTGGTTATAAGAAGAGTAGCTACTGCTACCTCATGGGATCAATATGAAGTTTAAAGAGACAATGCATGGGAAGAATTTAGCATAATGGCCAGCACGTACCAAGTATTCAATCAATTTTAATCATGATTGTTGTAGGGAAAAGTTTTCAAGGCTGGAAAACACCCCAATGCTAAGTTCATTTGGGGGCTCTAAAGCTAAAATGGTGTCATTGGGGACTTGTTCATACAAACTTTGGCTCATCTACTAAGTAGATTTCCTTTTGCAATGTGACTGTTTTTCTCTTGGCAAGTAACAAAATTTGGGGTGGAAAAAAAAAAGAAGAACACCATCATCTCTCACCCTTCAGATTCAGTTTGGGTTTGGGAGATGAGTGTCAAGGATATAGTAGAGCCAGGCAATAGATGACACCCACTTTTTTCCAAGACTGTACCCGTCCCTCTTGCCACGTGTGCCAACCATACACCTGCTCGCTCTCAGATCCTTTATCTGCTCTGTTCTCTTCCAAATCTTAAGGAGCTATGTTTTCCAAGCTCCTTTGCCTTCTTGCTTCCTTGTACACTCAGCCAATAGGAGGCTCTGGTGGAAGACTAGAGCGAGGGAAGAGGACACAGTTGAGTAGCTATCACTTCACACACCCATCCGGCTCTGGCAGAAGCTACAGCTACTTGATAATCTTGGTTATACTTGAAGGTCCTGGCACTTAGCCTCTGAAAGTAAAAACGCCTCTTTTTGTCCCTTTTCTTTAGGGACAGTAGTGACTTCCTGTTATTGGTAAACTCTAGGTTGCTTCACTTTCTGCTTTCTCAGTTCCTCTGTCACCTATGGATTCAATTTCCTCTATTAAATTCTCTCTGATTGAAGGACCTTTAATGATGCCAGTTTTCTTGCTGGACCCTAACAGATACAAGATGCTAACTTCAGTATTGAGTGCACTGGTTCTTATGTGCTGGGGAGTCAATGTCTATTCATTGAATAAATGAATACTTGGAGGAGAAATTGATATGATCACCCTGAACCTGGTCCTCCAACCACTCTAAGCACTGTGAGACTAAAAACACCCCTTGTGAGATGCTCATTTCTGTTCACAAAGGCTCTCTGCTGGCTAAATCACAAAATATATAAAAATATTCATCTTTCAAAACCACATTTCTGGTCTGGTCCCCCAGACTAGCAAACCTCAAGTCCTTAGGCCCTCAATGCCCAAAGGTGGTAAAATGTCTCTTCTGGGGACTTTCTGGTGACAGGATGATCTAACTGAAAGCAAGATAGATGAGGAGGGCGGAGGAGGAGAGGGTATAGAAGAAAGCCTAACTTCTCTGAGAAGCTATTTATCTCCAGACAGCAATGTCACTCCTGGGGAGCAGCAGAGTGCTTACAATATTTGTAAATATATATTTGGCCCCAAGAGTTCTCTCCCATGGAAACAGCTAATAAACCGAGCTGCCTGAGTTTACTCCTAATGCCAAGACATGTTCCAGGGGCTGATTACATTGCTGTTTTATTATATGGAAAAGAAGATAGAGTGTATGTGCAAGGGGCCAGGGGAGGTGATGGAGAACTCAGAGCTGAAAGCAGGAAAGTTACACTTCCAGGTTGATGAGGTCTTTGTCATAAATATCCCGATCTAGAAATGAAAATTAGAATTGGCACCAGCTGTCTCCTTGAAGCAGGAACTGCCCTCTTGACTCAGAGTTCCAAAATGTTCAGGCACATCTGGCTAAGCAAATGGCCCCCTTACCAAGTTGCCAAACAAAACCTGGAGATTGTAAGTACATGGGAAAGGACCTCTCTCCAAGAAAAATAATACCCCCAGGTGATGTCACCGCTGCCGATCTGTGGACCACACTTTGAGTGGCAAGCTGATGCATTAATCCCCTGTTTATGTTTCATAATTTAAAAGCCCAGTATCCAAAGCAGTGAGGTGGTTTCCATCTGCTCACAGCACATTCATGTCTAAGGTAGGACACTGGTACAACTCAGGGTCTGCTGGAGTATGCCCCTTGTCAAGACAACACATTTCCTGCACATGCCGAAATGTGTGCCCTGGGATTTTCCTGGGACGTTACTTGATTTGCCTCTGAGGATTTCACTGTTTGTTAAGATCTTATGAAAAAACAACCCCGCTCCCCAAGAAAAAAAGACAAATGAAGATCACCTTTGCTACTTGTTAAGAACTAAATTTAAATTAGTAAAGAAACTATTTTGAGTGCATAATTTCAATAATTTTTTTCCATTTCATCCAAGCCAACAAGCTTAATTACTTTTTGTGATGACATTATAATGAGAATCATTGATTTTTACAGTTGGAGGCAACGTTGAAGTTCAACTCCCTCCATGGTCACAATAATAACGTGTACCATTCCCCAAGCACTTGCTATGGGTGGTGTGCACTGGTCTAAGCACTTTACCTATTTTATTCACATGGTAGCCTAGACCAAAGTGTGTTCCTAAGAATATTAATCTCACACTATGCTCCACAAATTAAAGATTCTGTGATCCAAAAACTCTTGCAAAACTTGTGACCTCCTAGGTCCTTCTCAGGGAGACAAAATCAAAACACACATGGGCATACAAGAGACCTTAAGAAATCCTACAGCGAGAAAGCCATTGTATTTTTTTGAAAACAAGTTGCTTCCAAAACATCTCTGTCTGTGCATTTCTTACTTTCCAAAATCTAATTCGCATTTCATTTAAATTAGTTAGATAGCTCAATTTCTTATTAATATTCATTGTCATATTTAATTAAGATGGAGAAGGCATCTGGTATCTTAGAGTTTTCAACCATGAAGGTTATTAACAAAAGTGCTGCTGAGCACTTTCTTAACCAGAAAAACAATGACTGAAATCCACCCATTTTTGTTAAGAGATTTAAGATCCTCTAAATGAAGTCTTCAAGCAAATCTATGGGATATCTTCAAACACATCACTCGCTCCTCACCCTAGCATAAGTCAGTCTCAGATGCGTTATAATCGATATTTAAACAACTACAAAGGTGAAGGCTGACCCTAAGCGTCCTTCCCATCCTTCCCCACAGTCCACTTGAGATATTATCTGCAAGGAGTAAACAGGCCCGTCCCCAGAGTCTTGACCACCCTGGTGTGATATCAAACAGCTGCTCAGCAGCCCTGGAAGCCGGCTCCCATCTTTCTCCTGCTAAACTTACAGCAAGTTGAGCTTCCTGGCAGGGCTTCTCTTTGAAGTTCAAGAGGACCCTGTGTATGGTATGTGTGGGAAGGAAAACTAAGGTTCATCTCTCATGGAGCCATCTTTTCCATGAGAACAGAGTGTCTTTCAGGAAGAAGGGGTCTAATTCAGCACCTCAAATAATAAAAGTGGTAACAATAGTAACCCACAGGACATTTATAAAGCACTTACCAGTGTCAAAAATAGCACCAAGTACTGTCTTAAGTGCTTGCTAGGAGTTAAAAATTTTAATGGTTCCCCTTTTATAAATGGGGAAGCAGGTTCAGAGAAAGTCACAATAGGAGATGAGTGATGGAGGTAGAAGATCCACTCAGAACTAATTTATGTGTTCCAAACTGGGTGAAACAGTGGAAACAAATGTTAACTCTCAAAAGCGTCTGAGAGCTGGAATTGAGGCTCAGGCCAGAGACCTCTGGACCTCTGCCCTCTGTGATTATATGGGCATTTTCTTCCCGTAGCAGAATGGATCATCATTTTGCACATTCCTATGCCCTTCATCACACTAGTGTAAATGTTTGCTTGCTTGTCTCTTTCCCACACTAAGTTGAGAGCTCCTTGCTGCAGGCACTAAGGTTATTAGCCTTTAGCCTGGGTGGCAATGATTATGATGACAGCTACCAATTCTGGAGAGCTTATCATGTGCCCCACCCCAGGGCTGATATCAAGCCAGGTGGTGACCATTCTGACTGCTTATACACAGGTTGTGCTGAGTGCTAAATAATTCCATTATGATCCCTGTCAAGCACTATGCTGAGTGTCTTTGTCTGTCTTTTCCTCCTGAATCTTTACCGTAACTCTCTGAGGTTCTTCATCCCATTTTACAGATGAAGAAACTGAGACCCAGGGCAGCAAGATTATATTTGCCTGAAGTCACCCACGTAGTCCATGGTGGATGGACCTAGTTTCTAGCTAACTATAATTAGCCTGAAAAAACAGTTCTTTTATTCATTCATTGATTTATGCATCGGTTTCCTTATTCATTCAAGAAATTTACACTAAGTATAGTATTCATGATCTGTGGCCTCATGACAAGTTACCTCAAAACTCAGTGGCTTCAAACAAAACCAAGCATTTATAAACTCATTTTTGTGGGTCAGTAATTTAGGAATGGCTTAGCTGGGTGGTTGTGTTTCAGGGCTGCTCATGAGGCTGCAGTTACAAATGTCACCTGGGACTATGGTCTCATCTGAAGGTTTGACTGGGGCTGGAGGATCTACTGCCAAGGCAGCTCACTCCCATAGCTGTTGGCTGGAGACCTCAGTTGTTCACTTCATGGACCTCTCCATGGGGCTGCTTGAGAATCCTCACCACATGGTGGCTGGCTTCCCCTGAGCAAGTGACCCGAGAGAGTAAGGTGGGCATTGCAATGTCTTTTGTGATCCAGTCTCAGAAATTGCACATTATTTTTGCAATGTCTTATTGGTTATACAGGCCAGACTTCTTCAGTGGCATTGGGGGTTGGGGGGTAGGATTTATACAAGGGCCTGGACACCAGAAGGCAAGGTCATTGAGAGCCATCTTAGAGGATGCCTACAACGAGCAACTACTCTGAACCACAACCAAATGTAGGTATCTGAATAATACAGATCTCCTGGTCTAATGGGAATGACAGGCATTATTTATGTAATCACATAAAGGAATACATGGGATTGGGGGCTGGGAGACAAATGATATGCTTCTCTTAGAGTGTGGAATAGAATGGCCCAGTCCTGCTGGGCAGATGTGGCCAGGACTCTAGTCTCTGCAACATATTCTGTATGTGCCTTCAAGTAAGTATTCAACCTCTTAGTCTCAGCCTCGGCTAGAAAATGGGGACAATGTCAGTGACTCTAGGTGTTGAACACATCTCAAGTTATGACATGTCTACTTCTTAAGTGAATGGATATAAAATAAAAAGGTTCTGAATATTTCCAAAGGGCACTTTGGTGCTAGAAGATCATTTCTTGTTGCTTCCTTTGCTTATATTTGCCATCAGATTTATCTGAGAATTCATTAATTCATTCAACAACCATTTATTGAACCTCTACTATGTGTTCCAGCCTTAATCTCCTGTGCTGGGCACTGGCAGTACATTAGTGAACCAGACAGACAAACATCCTTGCCCTGCAGGAGTTTATGATCCACTGTAGGGGCAGCATGTGGGAGGAAGTGGGACTCACCCCACCTGGTCTCAGTTTTCACCAAAGGTGTCCTGATGTCACCATGGACCTCCTGTGTTACTCAACATATTAACCAGAACCAATCAGAAACTTCAGTCATAGAAAAACAAGCCATCTTGCCACTATGGCAGCCAGAGGATCAGGGATTTCATGGGTGGAAGCATCTCGGGACAGTGGTAGGTCTTATGTTTTAACTACCCATAAAGCTGTACCAATGCATCCCAACTTAATGTCAGCCCTGGCTGCAGTTAACATAGTTCTTGCTCTTGTATCCCCAATTTCTCCTCCATTGAGGGGAAGCCATCAATATCTCCTGTCTCAAATCTCAAAATAAAACCTCGTAAACCTGGTCACTAGAAAAACACTCAGTAATGCCTGTAATGGATTGAATTGTGTCAACACTAAAAAGGTATGTTGAAGTCTTAAACCCCTAGTACCTGTAAATTTGACTTTATCTGGGAAAAAACCAAAGGCCTTTGCAGATTGAGTAATCAAGTTAAGACGAGCTTGTACTGTTGTATGGTAGGCACTCCTGCAATATGACTGGTGTCTTTATCAAAGGAGAGAAATTTAGACCCAGACACAAATTTAGACACACATATGAGGAC
Organism: Mandrillus leucophaeus; assembly: GCF_000951045.1. Classification (NCBI taxonomy): domain Eukaryota; kingdom Metazoa; phylum Chordata; class Mammalia; order Primates; family Cercopithecidae; genus Mandrillus; species Mandrillus leucophaeus. The sequence continues at coordinate 295,282 of NW_012108685.1, forward strand.
ACAGACACAGAGGAGAGCACCATGTGAGATGGACAAATGCAGCTGCAAGCCAAGGAACCAAGGATTGACAGCTCCCACAGAAGCTGAAAAAAGCAAGAAAGGAGCTTATTCAGAGTACTGAAGGAAGCATGGCCCTCCTGACACCTTCATTCCAGACTTCAGCCCCCAGAATTCTGAGAGAATATATTTCAGTTGTTTTAAGCCACCTAGTTTGTGTGGTATTTTGTGACAGCAGCCCCAGGAAACTAATGCCATACTCAAATGCTGAAAAGAAACTTTACATTCATTTCCAGCTCAGCATTTCCGTTGTATGGATGAGCAAACAGATGAGACCCAGTTAGAGGAAAGTAGTTGCCCAAGGTTACCAAGCAAATGTGTGCCCAAACTAGGCCCAATCTCCCAGTCCAGGGCTCAGAAGATACCTTTTCTGTTTGTTTGTTTCTTGTCATCATCAATCTCCAGTCATCCTCAATGCTGTTATCATTTATTATTGCTGCAAGAAAGGAGGAGGCTCCAGAGTCTGTGTTTTCCAGTCCGCCGGGCGGTCTGTTTTTGCTGGCTTTGCATGAAAACGGCCAGGCTGTTGGCTCTGCGGGGTAACAGGCTGACTCGGGGTGTGATGTGAGTTGTAAGTACAATGACAGACGGCTCCAGGAACAGCCCTGGGCACAGTCTAGCAGGGTGAACCAGAAAACCACAGCACGTCAAGAGCATCTAATGGCACCATGTGGTTTCTCAACGCCGCTCTCTGCCCTCCCTGCCAGGGTGCTTGTGAGCCCAGTGGGACTTTCTTAGTCTTTGTATCACTCCTTGAAGAGGAGGAGGAGGTGGGAGAAGGAAGGAGACTTTCTGCTTGAAGGCCTCAAAGAATTCATTTTAGTACGCATAATGACAGCCTTTTATGCCAACTCTGATTCAAAGGTGCATAATTTTTGGCATGCCCAAATAACATAGAAGATGGGACCCGGGTGACAACAAAAGATGGAAGAAATAAAGAACTGAGCCAGGCAGCATCCAGGAACTGGAAACTGTTGGATGGCACTAGAGCCATGAGTCAGCCCCCTTGGAGATAGCCTCACTGCAGAGTGGACACAAGCCAAGCACTTACCGATGACCTTTCCTCACCTTCAGCCATGATGTTGGCCTTCAGGAAATGAGAAAGCATCAACCTTCTGCCTGTCCTTGGAGTCCGAACATCTGGTTTGAGACACTGGAGAACTTGTCTGATTCAGGAGAAGCTAGGGGATTTCTCTGCAGGCAAAAGGATTGCAGCGTCCTGAGGCTGTCCCTGACTTTGAAATCCACGGAAGTTTCAGCCCTGGCTCAGTTGCTCATTTGCTGTAGGACAAAGTCAGTTCGCGCCTCTGAACTTCAGATTCTTCATTTGTAAAATCAAATATTGATACCTTCTGTGGAGGGTTATGAAGCATCACCTACAAGCTTCCATTATGCACCCTAAAGTGAGATGACCAGTGGATATGTAACCTGGCCCCCTCCTCCCACTTGTCGGCTGGGAAATTTGGGGGAAGACACTTCAAATCCCCATGGCTCAGTTTTTTGTTTTTTGTTTTTTTTCCCCCAGCAGGGACCTAAAGTGGATGTTATGGGGCTAGACCCATACCCTCCCTACACCATGCCCATGCAGGCAGACTCAATGGCTTCTGACTGTAACCGTGAGTACCTACAATTCTTTGCCTGAAGGATTTATTTGGCCTGCATGTGGGACCTGCTGAAAATGTTGGGATTGACTCCTGGAGGAGCCCTGCACTGTGATTGACAGGAATTGGGGCCTGATCTCCCCAACTTCCTTGCCATTTGGTGAGACAGCCCTGGGGTGCATCCTTCCTAGAGATTCCCACGGGGACCACATGCAAGTTGCCCACAGTAGGGATGCTGGTGACATGGGGCAAGGACTGAGGCTTGATGAACTTCTTTCCTTTCCCATCTTACCTCCCCACTTCCTTGCACATGCTTCTTGAGATCTCCTCTCAGATCCTCCACTTAGACTCAAATCCTGTCTCAGGGTGGGCTCCTGGAGGACCCTGATCTCAGCACTGCCTCACAGAGTTACTGTGAGGATGAAATGAACAAATAAATAGAAAATTCCTAGAGGAGTGTCTGTTACATGGCAGGGTTGAGATAAATGATTAGTCTGATCATTGTGAGGATTTAAATAATCTGGGAGCCAGGCTCGGTGGCTTATACTTGTAATCCCAACACCTTGGGAGGCCCAGGCAAGAGGATCATTTGAACGCAGGGGTTCGTGACCTGCCTGGGCAACATAGCAAGACCTCGTCTTTAAAAAAAAAAAATTTTTTTTAAATAGAAAATAAAAATAATCTGGCATGTGGTGCATATAAAGAACCTCAGCCTAATGCTGGGCACAGAGTAAGGGCTCCAGCCATGACAGTGTCATTTTGCAGATGTGGAAACTGAGGTTCAGAGGCCTGAGGTAACTGTCCTGAGGTTGCATTTCCGCAGTGGTGGAGTTCCGATGTCAACCTAGATTGATCCCGCTCCTTATAACCTCTTCAGAGGGAGAAAAGGGGAGCAAAACTGTGGCTATTAGGACAAAGTGTTAACATCGACCCCTGAGCCTCCCTTTCCCTGGTCGGCTGAGAATCCAGAAGCTTGAACAAAAGCAGCTTTGGAGCCTCAAGCCCTGCAGATACAAGGCGTGTAGAAACAAAGCCGTGTCTCTCAGTCCTGGCTGGTGACCCTTCCCCAAAGCTATCCATCACCTTGAACAGGGATTTTATGCACCCTGTACGCCAATCACCTCTTCAATTACCTCTCAGGAGGAGGGAGAAGCCCAGTGGTATCTGATGTCCCATTTGATTTAGGGTAAGTCACACTTAAGAGGGCATCTGAGGTTAAAGAACACAGAATTCTGGGCCTGTTTATAAATCAACAGGCTTGAGGTTTTCATTATTCACCTTCTAGATCATGGAGCGATATGACTCACTGGATCATAAAAGAGATCAAATAGCTTTGTTGCTAATAATTCTTTCCCTGACCCACTCCCTGGCACATTTGGTTTGTAAACAGAGTTTTAATGGCATCCCTTGGACATAATAACATCATTTCTTTATAGCACCTTGGCCGCCTCGCCACTCTTGGCTGTAATCAGGTTTAGGTTTAAGCCTCCCTCATTTGTGGGAGCTAATGTTGTTTGGTGTTTTAAGAACTACTTAGGGCTGGGGAGATTGCCCTTTGAAAGGATTGAACCAGCTCCTTTCAGAACACAGAACTCTGATGAGTCTGGCCTAGAAGCCATGGATACTGTGTCCGGGACCCAGAAATTTGAGATCCCTGACTCTGGCCCTCACCCAGGTTCCGCAGGGAAAACCCTTCCTATGCAAGTCCTCAGTGACTTCAAAGGTGGTATCTCAACTTGTCGGGAATGTCGAATCAGCTCTTGAAGCCACGTATCATTGCATGGGTAAGACAGGATTGTTCATTAATTCACCATCACACACACAGATGCTCCAGGTTTGAAGCTTCTTTGGTTTGAAGCTCCAGGTTTGAAGGGGGTGGCTTAGTGATCACAAAATAGTGTGAGAAACAGGAAAAAAAAAAAAAAAAGAGTTGAAAGGTCATTAAAAGGATGGAAAATATCCTTCAGGACAAGCTTTCCCAAACATCAGTCATTTCTGTACCACTCTACAATGTGAGCCAAGTCTGAGCACCCTCTTATTATTATATATGTGTTTTGGGGGGTTTAAATGGACTTACTGTAGATACATTTAAAAGTTTGCCATAAATAGGAAGTAACCATAAAAAGAGATGTGGGTCCACGTCTCTAATCCAGAACCCCCAGGGCCAGATATGTTTCAGAATTCAGAATTTTCTAGACTTTAGAAAGGCAAAAGGGTCATATACCCCCAGGACTGCACCCTTATTAGATACGTTCATAGTTTTGCAGCATAACATATACACATTCACGTTAAGATAGATTTTTTTGTTCATGATGAAGACCATTATATGAAAATGAAAGACTTATATTTTTAAATTTTTTGACATTGTAATTATACATATTTATACATTATGATTTGATGTTTACGATAGCTATAGGTTGCATAATTATCAAATCACCTCATGCATTTATCACTCCTTTGTGGTGAGAATACTCAAAAGCTTCTCTTCTGGCTAGTTCACAATACACAATGCCTGACTGCTAACCGTAGTCACCCCACTGTGCAACAGAATGGCAGAACTTGTTTCTCCTCTCTTATTGCAACTTTGCAACTTTGTACCCATTGACCGACATCTCCCCATCTTCCCCTATTCCTGCTGCCCTTTCTTAGTCTCTGGTATCCACTGTTCTACTCTCTACTTCTGTGACATAAATTTTTTAGATCGCACATATGTGTGAGATCATACGGTATTTGCCTTTCTGTGTCTGGCTTATTTCACTTAATAATGTGATGTCTTCCATGTTCATCCATGTTGACACAAATGACCAGATTTCATTTTTTATGACTGAATAATATTCCATTGTGTATATATGCCATTTTTAATTTATTCCTCCATTGTTGGATGTTTAGATTGATTCCATATCTTGGCTATTGTAAATAATGCTGCATTAAACATAAGAGTACAGATATCTCTTTGACATGTGAATGTCATTTCCTTTGTATACCCAGTAGTAGGATTGCTAGATCATGTGGTAGTTCTTTTTTTAATTTTTTGAAGAACCTCCATACTGTTTTCCATAATGGTTACACTAATTTACAGTCTCACCAATAGCATGTAAGTGTTCCCTTTTCTCCACATCCTTGCCAACTTTTATTTTGTCTTTGTGATCATAGCCATTCTGACTAGAGCGAGGTGATATCTCACTGTGATTTTGATTTGCAATTCCCTAATGATTAGTGATGTTGAACATTTCTTCATATACCTGTTGGTCATTTGCATGTCTTCTTTTGAGAAATGTCTATTAAACTCTTTTGCTCATTTTTTAATTGGGTTACTTGTGAGGACTTTAGGGGGTTTTTTTGTTTTTTGTTTTTTTTTGCTTTTGTTTTTGTTTGTTTGTTGTTGTTTTTTGATGTTGACTTAAGTTCCTTAAGTTCCTTATATATTCTGGATGTTAAACTCCTTGTCAGATATATAATTTGCAAATGCTTTCTCCCATTCTGTAAGTTGTCTCTTCACTCTTTTAATTGTTTCCTTTGCTGTGCAAAAGCTATTTAGTTTGATGTCATCCCATTTAAGACAAATTTTTAAAAGGCTATACGTAATCTCCTGTCTGTTTGGTTTAAGTATAACTATTAAATGGTTTATGAAAAAAAATTCCATTTTCAGAGCGCTTAGGACTTTGAAATTTCACAAAAGGGGTTATGAGCCCATACAGTGGGGGTAAAATAAGCGTAATTAAATTCCAGCTGAATATGATAGTGTGCCTGAAGAAACGAGCCAGAGAGAATCATGCTTCCACATTCTAGTATCAACTTGAGCCTCTCTCTTAGATAAAATGGGAAGGATTGGATGGGAAATGAAAAAACAATAACTGCTCAGAATAGACCTCAATGCTGCTTGATTTCAGGCAGTGGATCCCCAACATCAGGTCCAGGAACCCCAGTGGCATGTATTCCCCACATGAGGAGATGCCTATCTATAAGGAATGAGTCGTTCAGTAGAACTAGCTAAACCATGGCATAGATGTTCAGATTAAAGGAGTCTTAAGTTTCTATCTATTCCAGGGATTGGCAAACCCTTTTTGTAACAGACTAGACAGGAAATGTTTTAGACTTTTTAGACCATATAGTCTCTGTCATAACTACTTTACTGTTGTAGCACAAACACAACCCAAGAAGATACCTACACAAATGGGCATGATTGTGTTCCAATAAAACTTTATTTACAAAAACAGGCAGTGGGTCATGTTTTGTGCAGCCTTTCACTAACACTTGAGGAAACTGACACCAAGAAGGAAAATGACTCACTCAAGATGATTAGTAGCAGAGCCAAAATCAGAAGCTGTGAATCTAAAGAAATAAAAGGAAAGAGGAGAGAGAAAATCTCAGCTTCTATCTTCAACCCTGGAAATCATTTTAAGGCAGTTTCTTGGAAGTCACTCTTCACATTCAAACAAGAAATAGCAGGTTCAAAGTGAAGCAAAGGTGGGAAATCTGCATGGATATTTAAAAGAACATACTTAGGTTCAAGGATACAATGCTTGAAAGGAAAACAGAACTTCTGTGAAGAGTCAATCTTTAGACATCTTCAGCAGGAAAATCACCTGCTGAAATGGATCTGGCTGAAATTTTTCTGCCCTGGGCAAAGGGGGTCTCAATTTTCCTTATTATTATAGAATAATCTGATCTATTTAGAGAGGTGTGGGCACCAAAGGGGATTAAGTCTAAAAGACTCCAATCAGGAGGATATTATTTCTCCACTCCATTCAATTTAACGAATATTGATGGCACTCTGACTTTGTACCAGGAACTGTGCACGTCTTGTTGAAGATGGAAATATGTATGAAATATGGTCTCTGCCCTTAAGAAATTTATAATTAAGAAACAATGTAACTGGCCGGGCACAGTGGCTCACGCCTGTAATCCCAGCACTTTCGGAGGCTGAGGTGGGCGGATCACCTGAGGTCAAGAGTTCAAGACCAGCCTGGCCAACATGGCGAAACCCTGTATCTACTAAAAATACAAAAATTAGCTGGGTGTGGTAGCAGGCACCTGTAATCCCAGCTACTCGGGAGGCTGAGGCAGGAGAATTGCTCGAACCTGGGAGGCAGAGGTTGCAGTGAGCCGAGATCGTGTCACTGCACTCCAGCCTGGGCGACAGAGTGAGACTCCATCTCCAAAACAAACAAACAAGCAAAAAACAATGTGATTACTTCTCATTCTCAGGGAATAAGGTGCTACAGTGATAGAGAAAAATTAGTTATTAAACTTGCTCAAGGAACAAAACAGCTTTGAGTTGTCACATTCATGGAAAAAAAAAAAAGAAAGAACAGCAACCGACAGAGGAAAGTACAGGGAAGGCCCACATCACTCTCCAATCAGAACTACGTGGTCAAACAGGCTTCAGTAACCTCACTGGATTCCCCAATGCACAGTCATGTCAACAGGGAAGGGTGTATTATGAAGTTTCTTCTTCCAATGCCCTTTTGCCCTATACAAAGAGGCGGTGGCCACAGTATGGGATTCTTTCCCATGTCAATTCAGGGAAGAGGCATCTGAAGGAGATAAGCATAGCATTGAGAGAGAGAGATAGGCAGAGAACAAATTTGAGGAGAAAAAAACAGGATGGTCAAAGAGGAAGAGGCAGAGAAAGAAAGAAGAAGGAGAAACAAGATGGGAGAGGGAAGAAGAAAGAGAGGAGAAGGAGAGAGAAGGAAGAGGATAACAAAAAAAGGGAGAAATGAGAGGAGGAGAAGAGTAAGAAGAAAAGAGAAGAGAGGGGAGGAGAGGAGAAAGGGTATCCTGGCAATTGCATTCAATTCCAACTACAAAGGGCACAGAGGGGATGCCATATGTGGCATCCGAGGCCTCTGCTTTCTTTGGGAAGGTATTGAGAGGCTTCAAGTGGGGGAATAGTTAGTTAGATTTATACTGTAATACAAACCCTGTGCCTTCCACAAGAGGATAGGCTGAAGGAGATAAAATGAGACCAGCAAGGAAGCTGTTGCCATTGTCTGGCAAGAAAGATGGAAGAAGGCACAGAATTGAGCTAGCATGAGAAAAATCTGCCCTTGGACAGTGATGGGCTGTGGTGTCAAGAATGAAGTAACACTTTCATCCACGTCTCTGGATCCAGAAACTTGATGTTTACTGAGATAGGAAGCACAAAAAACAAGGCAAGATTCATTATGAGTAGAAGAAATTTCAAGAACATTCTTAAAATAGAAAGGGAAGAGGCGAAGAAGAAAGCAGCCTAACTTCTGAGCACTTTAACATGCACCATCTCATTGAATTCTTCCAATGAGCCTATGTGGTTGGCATTATATCCCTTTTTTTACAGATGTAAAAAGTAAATTTCAGGGAAGTTAAGTAATTTGTCCAAGCGCACACAGTTGTGCATCCAAACCATCTTTCTAGCTCCAGTGTCTGTGACCTTTTTATCTCTATCAGACACACACAAACTGAAAGACATGTGTATTCTATGCCTTCAACCTGGGGTGCCACATATGGGAAATGGGAAAGGAAGATGGCTATAATCTGGTAGTGGATGTAAATGAATCCCAGGTCTCTTTGGACACCAGATGGTAGGCACCTGGTCTCCAGTTCTAAGCCCAGGTCTTGCCAACAGGTGAGACTCCCAAAATAGAGGATCTAGAGGAATCTCTTATTTTATTCTCCCAGGAGGGAGGAAAAGGGAGTCTGTTTTCAGGCTGTTATGCAGTACAGGGCCTGGTTGGCATTTGGGAAAATCAATCCTTCTAGAAGGAACTGAGGCAGGGCAGCCAAGTTCCTAGGATTATATCTCTCTCACCTGGAAGCCTTGTGCCAAATGACCCCAGGGAAGAGTCACTCCAATGAAAGATAGGTTTCGTCTCTAAGTAAAACTTGCTTCTAGGGCACCATGAAGCCCCAGGAGGCTGAGAAGAGCCACCTTGAGGGAGGCAGAAGTGGTGAGAGGGAACTCAACATAACAAGCATAATAACAGCTCACCTCTGTCGCCCCTTTCATCTGGAGATCTCAGAGCCATTTACCACCACCCAATTAATTTTCTCAACATCCACTACACCAGCAGCTCCCAAAGAAGATGTCATTATCGTCCTTTTATGAGCAAGAAAACTTAGAGGTTAGCTGGCTGGCTCAAAGCCACAAAACAGTTGTAAGGCAGAAACCAAATTTGAGATAATTGCCTTCCTCTGATTACAAGGAACCAGACAGAAAAGATCCATTTGTAGGAGGGGCCCTGATTACCACTCTTAATCATTCATTTATTCATCATTCATTTATTCATCCACCTATCCATCCATCCTTCCATCCACCTATTCATTTATTTATTCATCCATCTGGCCACCATCACTTCCTTCCATCCATTTATTCATCCATCCAACCATCTCCATTGATTCATTCATTAATTCATTCATTTAACAACATTAACTGACATCCTGCTATGTTCCAGGCACCGTGCAAAGTGCTGACGATTCCAACCATGACCAAAACAAACCCACGGTATGAGTTCATTTTCACACTGCTATAAAGAACTGCCCAAGACTGGGTCATTTATAAAGGAAAGAGGTTTAATTGATTCAGTTTAGTATGGCTGAGGAGGCCTCAGGAAACT
>NW_012108685.1:304587-329043 GCF_000951045.1 Mandrillus leucophaeus
ATGCACCATCTCATTGAATTCTTCCAATGAGCCTATGTGGTTGGCATTATATCCCTTTTTTTACAGATGTAAAAAGTAAATTTCAGGGAAGTTAAGTAATTTGTCCAAGCGCACACAGTTGTGCATCCAAACCATCTTTCTAGCTCCAGTGTCTGTGACCTTTTTATCTCTATCAGACACACACAAACTGAAAGACATGTGTATTCTATGCCTTCAACCTGGGGTGCCACATATGGGAAATGGGAAAGGAAGATGGCTATAATCTGGTAGTGGATGTAAATGAATCCCAGGTCTCTTTGGACACCAGATGGTAGGCACCTGGTCTCCAGTTCTAAGCCCAGGTCTTGCCAACAGGTGAGACTCCCAAAATAGAGGATCTAGAGGAATCTCTTATTTTATTCTACCAGGAGGGAGGAAAAGGGAGTCTGTTTTCAGGCTGTTATGCAGTACAGGGCCTGGTTGGCATTTGGGAAAATCAATCCTTCTAGAAGGAACTGAGGCAGGGCAGCCAAGTTCCTAGGATTATATCTCTCTCACCTGGAAGCCTTGTGCCAAATGACCCCAGGGAAGAGTCACTCCAATGAAAGATAGGTTTCGTCTCTAAGTAAAACTTGCTTCTAGGGCACCATGAAGCCCCAGGAGGCTGAGAAGAGCCACCTTGAGGGAGGCAGAAGTGGTGAGAGGGAACTCAACATAACAAGCATAATAACAGCTCACCTCTGTCGCCCCTTTCATCTGGAGATCTCAGAGCCATTTACCACCACCCAATTAATTTTCTCAACATCCACTACACCAGCAGCTCCCAAAGAAGATGTCATTATCGTCCTTTTATGAGCAAGAAAACTTAGAGGTTAGCTGGCTGGCTCAAAGCCACAAAACAGTTGTAAGGCAGAAACCAAATTTGAGATAATTGCCTTCCTCTGATTACAAGGAACCAGACAGAAAAGATCCATTTGTAGGAGGGGCCCTGATTACCACTCTTAATCATTCATTTATTCATCATTCATTTATTCATCCACCTATCCATCCATCCTTCCATCCACCTATTCATTTATTTATTCATCCATCTGGCCACCATCACTTCCTTCCATCCATTTATTCATCCATCCAACCATCTCCATTGATTCATTCATTAATTCATTCATTTAACAACATTAACTGACATCCTGCTATGTTCCAGGCACCGTGCAAAGTGCTGACGATTCCAACCATGACCAAAACAAACCCACGGTATGAGTTCATTTTCACACTGCTATAAAGAACTGCCCAAGACTGGGTCATTTATAAAGGAAAGAGGTTTAATTGATTCAGTTTAGTATGGCTGAGGAGGCCTCAGGAAACTCGCAATCATGGTGGAAGGCAAAGGGGAAACAAAGCGGCTTCTTCACAAGATGGCAGGAAGGAGAATGAATGCAGGAGGAGCTACCAAGTACTTATGAAACCATCAGATCTTGTGAGAACTCACTCACTCACTATCACAAGAACAGTATGGGGGAAACTGCCACCATGATTTAAATACCTTCACTTGGTCTCTCCCCTGATATGTGGGGATTATGGAATGACAATTCAAGATGAGATTTTGGGTGGGGAACGCAGCCAAAACACATCACCCACCATCTAGTGATTCTTCAAATAATATTTTTTTTCCATCACGACAGGACTTTGCAGCTAACAAATATATTACCTTTTGTAGAGTCTGTGAAATAAGGGTTTTTATTTCTATTTCACAGCTGAAGAAACTAAGACTTAAGCAGCCCAAGTAACTTCACAGAGCTAAGATCTGGACCCATCGTGTGTGGAGCCTTTTCACACTTTACAGCTTCTTTATTAAGCTGATCTCCCCAGTTCCTGGGAAAATCCCCCATGAGAACTTGATTCAGTGAAGGGTTTTGCACACCTTTATCCAGCAGAAGGTCATGTTACCAATAAAGCCTTGAGTTGACTAATGAAGTAGCTAGACTGATGCCCACACTGAACTGGGCTTTCATGGGAGCACGAAAATAAAATAATTTACTTAAACCAGAAAAAATAGCAAGCCTGATTAAAATGATCAGGGTCTTCATGTGTGTGAGTTAAACCATCAACTAAAGCTGAAGGGCACATATGAAGTCAATTGATGTGGTAATTTTCTTTGTTTCTGCTCTGATATGGGTCAACTATGATAGTCTCTTCAACAGGCACCCACTACCCTTCGTAGATGAACCAATTTTTCTCTGTTTCTGTTAGAGAACACCAAGATAGAGAAATGAGACAAGAGTCTGGCTGGTCATTCCAGTATTGTGTGCCATTTAAAAGCAGCAAGGGAATCCCAAGATGACATTAGCACCATTTAACAAACTGTGCATTCAAAAATGGCCATGTCAAACTTCTCCACTAGATTGCGAGCTTCTTGAGGATGGAGTCATGTCTGTCTGACTTAGCAAAACCCATAACCCTAGTCTAATCGTGAGAAAAACATCAAACAAACCCCAATTGAAGGACATCCTACAAAATATCTGACCAGTACTCCTCAAAGCTGTCAAGGTCATCAAAAACAAAGAAAGTCTGGGAAATGGTCACAGCAAGAGGAGCCTAAGGAGATGGGACAACTAATGTAGTGTGATATCCTGGATGAGATCCTAGAACAGAAAAAGGACATTGAGGACACACTAAGGAAGTCTGAATAATGAAGTATGGGTGTTAATAATAATGCATCAATATTGGTTCATTCACTGTGACAAATATACCATACTCATGTAAGATGTTAATTATAGAGGATACTGCATGTGGGACAGGTGAGAGCTCTATACTATCTTGATGATTTTTCTGTAAATCCAAAATTCTTCTGAAACTTTTATTTAAAAAAAAAATGTAAAATTGAACAGTATAATAAAAAGTGGAGCAGAACGAAGAGGAGAAATTTCTTTTTGGCTTTTTAGTTTCAGTCTGATAGAGTTTGTATCTTTCTGAGACTGTGTGGATATTCTTGTGTAAAATGTATTCATCACCCATTCCTTCCATGCATAGGTAGCTGTTGATTTTTTCTGTTGATTTCCAGGTTCTTTGGCTACCTAAGGCACCTGTGGTCATCATCTTGCTCATAGAGAGGCAAAAGTTGTATTGGGGTGTATCTATTCTGTGGGTCCTCAGCCTATCTTATTGATCCTGTTGTCCTCTTTCTACTAAGTCGAAGGTCATACATCAGTGGGACCATAGAAGATCCCATGTCCTTCAACATGGAAGGACAAACCACCAATGAGGAATGAGGCAATATTCTCATGAAAAGCCACCGTAGCCTATACCCTCTGCCATCACAAGCCAGGCCTGATGTTGGGATATTGCCTGCCCTCTAACTATTCCTTGAGTAAGTGATCACTATGGAGGCTGCTAACTGGGAAGCATGGGTAATCCTAAATTAGTCCTGGCAAATGCCTCTGCACTAATAACCCTTGGCACTCCCCTCACACCTTTCATCCAGGTAATCTCAAATAACTTGTCCAAACATTCATTAATCTGGTCCACAACACCCCTGCTATTATTAAGCCCATTTTACAGATGGAAAAACAAACATGAAGCAATACCACTTGGGCAATGAGTTGGTGGCTTCATCCCCAACCCAGTCGCAGGTTCTGTGAGGAAAGGAGTGAAGTCAGTAGGTGCAGCAGCTGGGTACTCAGTGACCCCTGGTCTTGCCTCTAGTTTCTTGGCAATATGGAGAGTCAAATATTGGCCACACGGGAACAAAGAGGCTTTAAAGTCAGACAATTGGGTTTTGAGTTTGTGAATTGGAAGGTCACATACTGTGTGATCATGGGGAAGTTGCATAACCTCTGTGTTCTTCCATTTCCCTCAACTGTTAAATGAAAAGTAAAAATTACCTTACTTCCTCTCACCGGAGGAAGATTTAGAAGATAGCATGAGTGTAGTCAACTGGGGACAAGAAGGAAATGAGATTCTTGCTGAAATTCAATGCCTTAGATTCTCACTTGAGCCTTTAGGATGGAGCACAGAACCAGGGAGACAAGATCTCAGAACGGGGAACTGAAGGCTAAGTATAAGGGACAGAGCTTAGGGAGTGGTTAAAAGGAAGTCAAGTAAGTTTTGATTGAGTCTTCAGCCATCAGTAAAGACGGGGCCTCCAGGAAGCGTGCAGTCACAAGGATATTCCAAAGGACTGCTGTTGGGATGATAAAGTTTCTGACAGGAAAGTTGAAGGGGAGAGGGGAATCTTCATTCTGTACCAATCCTCCTGCCCCACCAGTGCACTAGCTTGCAGTGGCCTAGCGGATTCTAGCCAGTCAAAAATCGGAGGAAGCAGAAATCTTTAATCCACAATGGACAAACGCTGGAGCCTGGGCACTGGTTCCATATGTTGTTCCCTCTGAATAGTCAGTGAGATGCATGGTGGGCTGGGCACCCTCCTCCTGACCACTTTAAACAGGGAGCTTTCCACCTAAGTACCAACTGTGAAAAACATGCCCCCACTTCTCTCCCATCTCACTATGCAGCTGAGTGACCTGCTGGGCAGGCACAACAGCCAAGGTGACTCAGCATTTGAGTCATCCCCTGTGCCCCACACATGCTCACACACATACACTCAGACTCACATACACACACACTTTCTCACACTAACACACATACTAACACACACACTCTCACATGTTCACACACATACACACACACTTTTATACACACTCACACTCACACATTCTCACACACTTCCTCACACATACATTTGCTCACACATACACGCTCACACACACTTTCACACTCTTACACACATGTGCACACACTTTTCACACACACGCTCATACACACTTTCTTACACATTCACACATGGTCACGCACTTTCCTCACACATTCACATATGCTCACACACACTTTCACACACACACATACACACTTTCTCACACACATGCTCTTTCACATACACTCATACATTCTCAGACTCACATACATTCTTACACTCACATTCACATACAATTCTCACACTCACACACACACTGACATTCCCATACACACTTTCACACACTTGCATGCACATGCACTCATACTTTCACACACTTTCTCACTCACACACCTTTACACTCTCACACACTCACACATTCCCTACACACTTACATGCGTGTGTGCACACACACTCTCACACTGTCACATTCTGATATTCATACACATACACATTCTCTCTCCATGCACTCACACAGTCACACATTCCCATACACATTCACACACCCTTTCACAAACATGTATGCACACACGCTCAGACACACTTTACACACATGTATGCACACACACTCACACACACTCACATTTCCACACATACACACTTTCACACACACATGGATGCACACACACACTTTCACACACATGAATGCACACACAGTCACATTCTCACAGTCTCCATACACTCACACACACGCTGACATTCTCATACACATTCTCACTCATTCCACTCTCCCACACACTTTCATACACACACATAGCCTCACGCACATGCACACACAGTCCCTCACACTCTCACACACTTTCACACACTTGTGCACACACATGCACTCTCACATTCTCATGCTCTCCATACACTCACACACACTCACATTCTCACACTCACACACTCACATTCTCATACGCACACATTCTCATCACTCTCCCACACAACCTCTCGCACACAGCCTCACACACATGCACACACAGTCTCACACACTTTCTCACACACACTCTCACACACATACACACTCTCTCACACACACACCCCATTTCAGGTGAACCATGTGGATGAGCAGTTCCCAGGATCCACAGAGCACAAGAGGTTCCCAGAGGAGCCCTCAGTCTCCTGAACTTCCTTCTGAGCAACCATTGCCTGTATCTTGCTTCTCCCACCAATGACCTGGTGTGAAGGAAGAGGTGAGCGAGAGACAAAGAGAGGAGGGAGAGAAGGACAAAGGAAGGGAGGGAGGGAGTTAATATTATACAGGCTTCAGAAGGGATCAGGCATAGCCTTCTCTATCACCACATCCCATCATGTAGTAGATTTCAAGAAATGCTTTACTGAATGACATTGAATTTCTATAAGATTCTCCCTCTCTGCTGCCTTTGTGGACCTGCCCAGTAAATCTCCCTGCCGTCCTAGGGCAGGGTAAAAGCAGAAAGGCGAAGTCCAGGCTAGAGGGCTTAACTCAGAAGAAGGCAAATAGCCAGGCCATTGAAACGGTGGGTGACTGAGTTGGTATGTGAGGAACAGAAAAACGGAAAGGCGGAAAGTCAGCTTACTCATAATATAAAGTTGTTATAAGGATGAAACAACACAGTGCATGCTGAGCCCTCATCACAGGGCCCACATGCTCCTCACAGGTGCTGCATAAATAAATGCTAATAAGTTGTAAATAACAATGCAAATAATTGGAGCCGCAGTTTAGTGTCTTGTTCCCATCCCAGCCTGAATAAATGCTTAAGGTGCATTCACAAGGTGGGGTGAAGTGAAGCAGGCTGGATCTAAGTGAGCTATACTCTCATTCATTCACTCAACATGGGGCCAGGTGTGGGTACACAGAAGTAGACACGTGTCAGGGCATGTGCACAAACAGATAAGTAGGATATTGTCAGAGTGGCAAGTGCAATGGATAAAATAATAAGGCAGTGGGGCAGAGAATGATGACTAGGTGGGGTATGAGGACAGTTGGAGAGGGCCTCTGAAAAGGTGACATTGGATCAGAAAGACCTAAGTGATGAGGAGCTGGCCATGCAGAAATTGGCAAGAGGGTCACAGACAGTGGGAACAGCAGATGCAAAAGTCCTAATAAGAACAAGCTTGGCATATCCAAGGGCTGCGTAGGGTGGGAGGAGGGGATCCCAGAGTACTTATTGAGTGCAGATGCTGGGAGAAGCTTCCCTGTTCCCATGGTGATCTCAGAGAGCAGGCTGGGTATCGATACTGGATCAGAGATGAGCACAGTTGGATCTGAGAGGGTGGACCTTGCCTTACTGTAAGAATCTGAAGGCCAATGAATAACTTCACTTCCAATCTTAGACACAATGGCCTTCCATATGGGCAAATAGTCTAAATGAAGGCTATTTGTTGCAGAAATGCAACGTGCTGCTCACTCAATTTGAAAACCTCCTGCCAGGTGTGGTGGCTCACACCTGTAATCCCAACACTTTGGGAGGCCTAAGCGGGCAGATCACGAGGTCACGAAATCAAGACCATCCTGGCTAACATGGTGAAACCCTGTCTCTACTGAAAATACAAAAAATTAGCCAGGCAAGGTGGTGGGCGCCTGTGGTCCCAGCTACTCGGGAAGCTGAGGCAGGAGAATGGCATGAATCCGGGAGGCGGAGCTTGCAGTGAGCTGAGATCGTGCCACTGCACTCCAGCCTGGGGGACAGAGCGAGACTTCGTCTCAAAAAAAAAAAAAAAAGAAAGAAAGAAAGAAAACCTCCAAGGACAAAAAAATAAAGCTCTATATGAAAGACGATGCTTGGTAATAAATACGATGCAGCATTAGGACAAATACCTAATGCATGCGGGGCTTAAAACCTAGATGACAGGTTGATATGTGCAGCTAACCACCATGGCACATGTATACCTATGTAACAAACCTGCACATTCTGCACACGTAACCCAGAATGTAAAGTAAAATAAATAAAAATTAAAAATAAATAAACATGATGCAGCAATGCTCACTTTCCAAGCAAGATGATGACTTTATGTTTGTTTCTTCACTTGGGAAAAGTGAAGCAGAAAGGATGATAAAATGCCTAGTTAAGAATGAAAACACTTTTAAAGTAAATTCTGCATGCAACTCTGTAATCATACGTCTGCATAGGAACCAGAACTAACCAGTAACATTTTAAAATAAAAATTTTGTTTTGTCTTTGGGTGTTGGGATCATAAGCGATAATTTCTTCTTTTTGCAAAATATTTTCAGTATTGTCACACCACCTTTCTAATTTAAAGGGGAAAAAAATGTATAAACACACTCTGGCAACTTCCACTCTATCCCAGAGATGAAATTGCAGCAAGGGGGCCGTTTCACAGCTTGCCTTAATTTTGTTTCATTCTTCTATACCCAAAGGAGGTTGTTCATCATTACCTGGCTACAGAATTGAATAGGTGTGAAATCCAAGCTGATAGCAATACATCACTCCCTATTGAACTTCAAAGCTCAGGCCAAACTGCCTATAAAAATAGTTTTCATTCCGTGCCTTAATCTCTTTCATACATTTTCATTGTGAGGGGTTTTTTTTTGGGGGGGGGGGATTTTAAAAGTTTTACCATCCTTTGGGTGAGTAATAGGTGACAGTTACACATAGCATAGCGGAGGTGAGAGAGGGGTGGAAAGCCAGAGTTCCCAGAGTATTGATTTTGGTTTATGATGAGGCCAAGCCTGGACCTTATCAGACACCTTTATCCGAGCAATCACTAACAAGGTAAGTACAAAAACCATATAAAGACTTCTCATCATAAATGTCTTTATAAAAGTATTTATCGACTGCATACTGTGGACAAATAATTGAGTTGTATTAGAGTGGATCGTTTTCTAATTCCACTGCCCTAAAGCCTTAGTGTCGTACAACAAAGAACCTGGAAAAAGCCCGGTATGTTCAGGGCTTTGATGGCTAAGATGCCCAAAATTACGGCCTGCATCCAAAACTTCCTTTTTTGCAAATAACTGTCTTTCTGAGTTATGAGGGGTCCACTTATTACTCAATTATTCATGTTACTAGTTTTTATAATTAACTAGAATAAATTACAGAATATGAGGGTCTGAAACTGGAGGGATATTTTTATCCAAAGAAGTTAAAATTTCCACCTGCAAATGTAGAAACAAGTTGTAAAGAATAGTAATAACAATAAGAAACATTTGTATAGTGCTTATAATGTGCCAGGCACTATTCTAAGTACTTTTGTATTCATTGATTTAATTCTTCTGACAACTCTTTGAGGAAGACATTATCATCTTTTTACAGTGGAGGAAACTGAGGCACAGAAAGGCTAAACAACTTGCCCAAGGTCACACAGCTCTTAAATAGAGGAAGTGGAATTCCAAACCCATGAAGTCCAGCTCTTATTGAACCATTCTTTTTCATTTTCAAAAAGCATTATTATTACTAATTTAGCTACTGCTGATATCATGGCTATTGGCACTTTATGTTTGTAGCTTGCTTTATAGTGTGTAAAATGTTTCTGCATATCTGTTCCATCTACCTTGCTGGATGTGATAAAGATGAATCGAACAGGATATATGACTTCATTTCACAGATGAGAAGAATGACACTCAAGGAGGTTAAATAAAGTTGTATTTGTAGTTGTATTTATGACTTAGAAGCTTGCATTCATCACCCCTAATCAATGTGGACATCGCATGACTTGGGCATGAGATCAACTTTATAATTACATTATAAATAGATAAATCTCCATTTTTCTGGTTGGATGTGTAGAAAAGAGGAAGAAAGGCACAAAATAAATTACACCGACTTCAAACTAACGAAAGGAGGGAGCGGAGAAAAGGATGCTTTCCCCGGGGACATCCATTTTCAGATGAGATCCAAAATGGCGGTTGTCTTTTGACAAGTAGAGAGGCAGTGTGCTCACCCTTTCACTGGTCAGTTGCAAAGGGTCAGGGAAAAAAGGGCTGAGAAGGAGAGTTTGGAGACAGCCTTTATGGAGTGAGTAATTACTGTGTAGAGTGGGCAACTCCCCCAGGAAGCAGAGAAAGTTGTAACCCTGAGCATATTTGAAGAAGAGGAAGACAGGCACTTATAGGAAATAAATGATGTGTTCTTGGGGAATAAGACAGGCTTACATGAATTGCAGAGACTTCTGCTTTCTGCAAATGCTGCTTTTAAACAGTAGGTAGGAGCTGGAGCCAAAATGGCAAGGACAGGTTTATGTGGATGCTCCTCATTTCTGAGTCAATGTCAACCTTCTTGAAAACATCACCATTGTCGGGGATGAGTTCAAAGCACTTGGTAGAGAACAATGCTTCCTTGTAGGCTGCTCTGCCATTTTCTCCAGCACCCTTGTCCGGTGATATCCACTGCAATGCAGATGTGTGCTACTTGTTTCCTTCATGTATCATTTCTTCCTAGCTTTTTCACCTTTACGCTTCCTGTACCCTCTCCCCCACCCAGCTCCACCTGGAATGACCTCTATCTCCTTTGCGTGACTGGCAAAGTCTAACTATTTATCCCTGAGCTGTCAGCACCTCTAAAAACAATCATTTCTCTTCTTCCCTGGGCAACATTAGGACCTTTCTCCTTCACGCCCTCCCACCCCAGCACCTTATAACATTCCTACTTTAGAGCATTTGTATCTTCTTATTGCATCTGTTCCTTAGTCCACCTCCCCAACCAGATTCTGAAAAACCAGAGGG
Source organism: Mandrillus leucophaeus (assembly GCF_000951045.1). Classification (NCBI taxonomy): domain Eukaryota; kingdom Metazoa; phylum Chordata; class Mammalia; order Primates; family Cercopithecidae; genus Mandrillus; species Mandrillus leucophaeus. Next base: position 314,937 of record NW_012108685.1, read on the forward strand.
TGTCAACCAAGCACAACGCAGTTAGGAACAGACTTTGTGGTCAGACCACCCATATGGCCTGAAGCAAGCTCCTTAATTCCTCTGAAGCTTAATTTTCTCATCTGTTAAATAGGGATAAGAGTAATAACATGATTGCTATTAAAATTAAATGAGATAATGTAGTTTAGCAAACTGTTTAGCACAATGTTTAACTATAATTATTATCAATTCATCTCTTTTTTGAAATGGAGTCTCGCTCTGTCGCCCAGACTGGAGTGCAGTGGGGCGATCTCAGCTCACTGCAACCTATACCTCCCGAGTTCACACCATTCTCCTGCCTCAGCCTCCTGAGTAGCTGGGACAACCGGCGCCCGCCACCATGCCTAGCTACTTTTTTGTATTTTTAGTAGAGACGGGGTTTCACCGTGTCAGCCAGGATGGTTTCGATCTCCTGACCTCGTGATCTGCCCGCCTCGGCCTCCCAAAGTGCTGGGATTACAGGCGTGAGCCACTGCGCCCGGCCATCAATTCATCTCTAAATCCCCTGAGTCTAGCACCATGACAAGCCATAGAAAATATTCAGTAAATGCTAAACACAATACTTTTTGGTATTTCTTTCAGCATAAAGCTTTTGTGTTCAAATCTAAACTTATGCAAAACAGTATAGAGAGTTGTTTTGAGCATCAATTCTGGAGCCAGATATCCTGAGTTTGATTCTGCATTCTGCCACACTAGCTATGTGGCTTTAGGAAAGTTATTTATTCTCTCTGTGCCTGAGTTTTCTCTTCCATGAAATGGGAACAATAATAGTACCTAATTCAAGTGTTGATAGGGAATAAATAATCTATGGAAAATGCTTAGGATGGTATATTTCATATAAGAAGCATTTTATGAATGACCGCCATTAGCTATAATTAGGATCCCAGTATACAAAAGAGTTAAAGTAGAAGAAGGAATGGGATCTGTGGCTCTGCCCAATCTTTCACTTCAATCCCTCCCCACCCCTCAAAAAACCTTCTCAGGATAAAACTATGTTTTCAAGGCAATGTTTAGCAAATGGATTTTGAAATAACTGATGTTAGCCTAGAGAAGCCCAAGTTTCTCTGCTCCTATCTGCATCAATAAGACAGATGGCCAGTCTTGTAGGAGAAGAGATTTCTGTTATAGTTATCAATTGCTGTGTGACAAACCATCCCAAAAACTCAGGAACTTAAGATAATGACAGTCATTCATTTTGCTCACAAATTTGTAATTTAGCAGGGATCAGCAGAGATGGCATATTCTGTTCCATGCAGTGTCAGATGGAATATTTCCAACAAGGATAGAGTATTCATTTCCAAGATGGCTCATTCACATGGCAAAACTGTCATGTCAGCCTGGGGCCTTTGATTCCCCTCCATGTGGACCTTGTCATGAGGTTGCTTGGACTTCCTCCCAGCATGGCTGCTGATTCCAAGAGCAAGTGTTCCAAGAGGCCCTGGGAGAAGCTGAACAGTTCTTATGACCCAGGCTTGAAAGTTCTAGAATAGCACTCCCATCACATTCTACTGGCTGAGCAAGTTGCTAGAGCCAGACATGTTCAAGAAGAAGAAAATGAGACTCCACCTCTCAGAATGAGGAATAACAGAGAATTTGTGCCAGTCTTCAATCTGCCATATCTCTCCCAGGTGACTAGACCAAGCTGGAGACACCCCCATGAGCCCAGGAGCAGCCTTCCTTCCAACTCTGCTAACACCTGAACAGATCTCCTTTTGATTTTGGACTCTCTGAGAAGTTCTACAACAGCTTTTTCTGAATCACTTTTTCTAGTTTTGTGCAAATAGTAACTGGGGAATCCAGAAGAATGTACTAGAGCAGAGAGTTGGTCAAAAATGTGTTAGTCCTAAGAAGAAATAAAAGGGAGCCTGGACGTTAAATCTGGGAAGGAGAACAGCTCGACGCACACGGATTAAAAGTATATCACCCACAATGAATGAAATGTTAACAAACAGAAATAAAGAAGTATTAAGTTTCCCTAGTCATAGTACAGAACCATCCACATAGCAAATTCCATGTATATATTTGAAGATACTGATAACAAAGAGCTGAAGGGCACATTCCTTGCCCTTGGGAAATTTATCCTCTAATGTAAGTCAGGCACCAGCAGACTAAAAAGGCTATGAAAGGAAAGGTATTACTGGGGAAGAGTAATGGATTAAGATATTGAAGTCTTGGGTTAGAATCCTGGTTCCACCATTCAGTAGTTGCGTAATCTTTAGTACCTGAAGAATTGATTCAACCTGTCTAAGCTTCAGTTTCTCCATTAATCTCTTCTGTGAAAAAGAAATCAAATCATGTATGGCAACATTCTTGCCAACCCAGCAAAGCACTGGCCTAAAGTAGTCATCAAATAAATGTCCCCAGTATTGTCAACTGCAGTTATAACTAGTAAAGCACCCAAAAGCATCAGGTTGGCACATAGCCAGGAGGGTTAGACCATCAAAACGGATTTGTTTAAAAGGATGCAATAATAATTTCGACCTTGGAAAATTCCAGGAAAGGCCAGGAGACAGACATCTACTCTGGATAGCTTGGAAGACAGCAGATACATTGGAGTTTATGGAACTCCTAAGAACTAAGTGTCCTTAGTCCCTAGGTTGCAAATTCCTGGGTTAAACTATCATCCTACTAAAGATAAAAAATGGACTCCTGCACCCACCTCCTCCTACAGGCCAGACTAAACTAGGCATCCCATTTCACGCTATATATCTCCTCTTTCCTGCAGCTCCTGTTGTAATTAAATAATCATTTGTGAAATTATATATTTAATTGACAACACACTAGACTCTAAGCTCCTCATGAAAGCAAAGGCCAAGCTTGTCTTACTCACCCACAAATCCCTAACATCAAGCCCCCCTTTGCTACATAGTATGCCCTCAATACATATTAGTTGAATTAATTACATGATCATTTGATGGAATTTCCAGTTGTGGGTTTCCAAGCTCCTACTCCAGCCATCTGACCAGAATTAAGAACAGGAACTTGATCCCAGGCGGAGGTTTCCAGACAGCAAGACATCTAGGCATAAAACCCACAGCGCCAACGCTTTGCTCTCTGGCCTCGCTCAGGGATCCCACAGATTGCACGTGTTTTGCATATGGAACCCCATTGACGTCACTAGGAATTTCACGGATGGAACAAATGAAGAGGTGGCAATGGAAGTTTGCAGCATGAAGCTGTCAAGAAGAGGTGCTTTGTGACTAGGAGACCAGAGAGCATGTGCCCCAATGAATGAGAGGCAAGGGGCATGCTGACGGGGGACAGTCATTGGCTGCCTTTTGAACACACTGGGGTCAAGGCTCTGTCCAGCTCACTTGGTCCCCAACGTTGGAAGCTTGGGCTGGTTCCATAATAACAGCCTGGGCCTGACTTTCCACCCTGCATCCCCCTCCTCACCCCTGGCTCCTGCTCTCTGCTTCCCTCCCACCAGTCCCCAGACAAAAACAAAAGGCCCATTACGAAGTTATTAGCTTCGTCTCGCATATCCCACGGAGTAAGACAACTGCCAACCCCACTTCGACTTAAAATGTTTAACAGATTTGCCCACATCTAATTTCTGTCACTGTGTTTACAGTACAAGGAACCCAGAGAAGAAAGCAGTGGAGAAAAGTAGTAGGGTTGGGGTTGTGGGGGGGACAGTGGAGGAGGCAAAAAATAAATGCCAAACTCCTTCAAAGGGCGACATTCCTCCTTGTGGTTTGCAAACACTTCCTCTTTCCCCAGCCATCCTGTAATCAGGCTCCAGTGCTCACCAGAGGAGTGTTTACATCCAACACCATTACCGGCAGGGGAGACAGGCGAAATTAAGGCCTCTGGTCTCTGTTCTCTGAGGCCCCATTATCTTTTCCCTCCCCTTTACCCCCTTTCATCAAACGCCTCCAATATATGAAGGGGTAAAAGCCTTTAATGGGATTTTGAAGATCTTAAAAGCCAGGCGGTTTGTTTAAAAAGGAAAAAGACCAAGAGTGGAGCATAGCCTGGGATCCCTGGGTCCATTTCTTGAAAAAGGGAGCAAACTTTGTTCTATTTTTTCCCGTCTGCCAAATCAAGTGTTGGGTTTGAGGTTTGTCTTGGATGGACAAGCAGACCACACAGAACTGCCAGTGCACAGCCCCCTTTCCAGGGATGCTGAGAACTCCGTCCACGGCACTCTCCAGGCCTGGCGTCTTCCCCCCCATCTCTCCGTTGGAGCCATCCCCAAGACCCAAATTGGCACCAACATCCCCGACCACAGTTAGCTGAGCCTAATGGTGGCCAAGGGAACAGGAGAGAGAGGAGACAGCAGTCAAGGTCAAAGGAAATATTGCATGTTGGCAAATCCAATGGGACGGATGTTGGGAAAACCCCAGTCATACACAACCTCAAAGTTTGGTTAGGAGAGAAACTGGGTTTTCCAAAGCAATAGTGCTATTTGGTATTCTCTTTCCACTTATTTGGGCTAGATAGGCATTGCTGAATCAGCGTTAGATTGGCTTGGGACATGTTGCGCCACAGTTGTCTGGAGGAGCCATATTGGGTTAAAGAGTGATTTCTTAAGAACATTGCATCTGGATGGTGCATTGCATTGAGGTGTGTTGTACTGAAGACATCGTTGAATTAGTGGGCAATATTTGAGTAGAATATTGGCATGTAATTTTGTATTGCCATAGTATTATTTTGATCCCTGGTGCCACGTAGGCTGTAGTATTATTTCAGAAGACATGTTGAGATGCAATACTGTTTGTTCAGGACTGTTGTTGAGTTGGACTATAATGTCACATTGGCATGTGGTATTGTGTGGGTAAGTGGTGTAGTGACACCATCAAGCACTGGTTCTGTTCACCAGAGGAACTGACTCTCTCAGCAATAAAACCCAGTCTCCCCTCCCACTGTAGCCACGTGCTCCCTCTACACAGAAGCTGATGGCTTTCAGGAGACAGGAGACAGAACCGTGTCTCCGGGAATCCCAAGGGAGACCTTGAGGTCATCAAAGCTCAATTACTCAGATTGACGATTGGCTGAACAGCAAGTCAGAATCCCTGGGACTCTCCTACAAAGTGCAATGGGGTCTTGAATTACTGCATTCTCTGGTTTCCCTGATGGCAACAGCCTCCCCTCAAACTGCACAGAACTTCCGACCAAATCTGAAGTTCTGCCCCTTTCCTTGTGCACTTCAAGAAGTTTCCTAAACTCACTAGGACTTGGGGCAAAGCAGTCCAGCCCCAAGGGCTGGGGGCGACAAAATGTGCCCTCCTTACATTGCTCTCTGCACATCGGCAGGCACAGTTTTCTCCCTTGCTTAAAGCAACTGTCAGCAAAGCACCTTATTCTGGGGACATCAGAACATTTTGACTTTTTTTTTTTAAAAAATAATGGAACCAAGTGGTGCCACCTCCAAAGAGAATAACAGCAATCACAACAATAGCAGGTACCGTGAATCACAATGTCACAATGGGCCAGGCACTAAACTAAGCACTTTATATGCCTTGCCTCATCACATACTCCCTACAGCCCTGCGAGGGAGGTATCATTAGCTTTGTTTGACAGATGTGTTCAATTATTTGTTCAACAATTATTTTCAGAGCAACTGCTATGTGCCAGGCACTGTTCTTGGCACTGGGGGTGCAGCACTGAACAAAACATGCAAATACCACTGCTTGCCTAGAGATTCCAGCCTAAGTTTTATTATTATTATTATTATTATTATTATTATTATTATTATTATTAAGACAAAGTCTTGCTCTGTTGCCCAGGCTGGAGTGCAGTGGTGCAGTTTCAGCTCACTGCAACCTCCACCTCCCAGGTTCAGGCGATTCTCCTGCATCAGCCTCCTGAGCAGCTGGGATTATAGGCATGTGACATCACGCCCAGCTAATTTCTTGTATTTTTAGTAGAGATGGGATTTTGCCTTGTTGGCCAGGCTGGTCTTGAACTCCCGGCCTCAAGTGATCTGCGCCCCCCCCCGCCCACCTTGGCCACCCAAAGTGCTGGGATTATAGGCGTGAGCCACTGTGCCTGGCCTGGGTTTTGTGTTTTTGATATCAGCTATACTGTCTTAGATGCCAGTTGCTTGGTCATTATCCATTTGATGTAAACACAAATGACACAGTGTGCCACCTCTACAGGCTCAAGTGCTAATGTGTTCATGGAGGTCTGAGGCTGAGTCCAGAAAGAAAGAACTGACGGGGAGGAAGGGATAAAGTTTGGCTTCCTTGTTGGGTTATAGCTGACATCTCTGAGCTCTCAAAGGCATTACCAGCAAGGCAGAAGAAACATGGGTGAACTGTGGGCTGGGACAATTTACTCCCAGGCCAGAGAGGGCTGTTGTAATGGAAAGGCAGTACTTTGTTTTTAAACTAATAACAGTTTGTATATGGGACCAAGGCTTCCCTTCCTCCTGGTACTGCAGAAGAGATGGAGGTTTACGAAAGAGCAAGGAATCCAAGCTTGAGAGACCAGGGTCCAAGTCCTCATTGTACCTTTTCTGGAGATTGGGCTGGTCATGTTGCCCCTCTGAGACTGTTTCTTCAACTGTTAAATGGGAATTATTTTAACACCCAATGGACAGAGCTGAGGTAAAGAATGTTAAATGAGAATATTGTTGGAAAGTGCTTTGCCCATTACAAAGAGCTATACAAGTGTTAGACAATCCACCTGTCTTCCAGGGACCAACCTTCAAATTAAGAACGACAAAATTACAAGCTCAGGAGCATCAAGAGGCTAACCAAGGTCTGCAAAGTGGGGAAGAAAGCCAAGTGGAGGTTGTAGGAGAAATAAAATGGAGTTCACGTTGACATATTGTATATATCTCAAGTCCTGTGGTTGGTACATGTATGTGTAGATTGATAGATAGACAGATAGACAATTTCATTCGGAGCAACCATATTATCCCCGTTTCATGGTTTAATAAACAGCTGTTCAAAGAGGCAAGCCAGCTTTCCTGTGGTCACAGACAAACAAAATGAAAACACCGGGATTCAAGTTTAGAATGGCCATCTCCAAAACCCATGTGTTTCCCCCAATTTGTCACCACATTTGCTCAAAGCACTCCCTAAAAGAAAACCTACGCAATTAGATTTACATTTAAAGGCTCAACCTGTCATTATTACCTGTCTCCTCAAATAAACAGACCCCCAACCCTCAGTCACGCCACTTACAGAAGCCCCTACATGGAGCTAGTTGTCTCGTCTGAGTGGCTTCCTGGAGTTAGGCAATGCGTGAAGTGACCCCTTCCTACCCTTGCATCTTCTCCTGTCTCCTGGCCCTTCCTCAAACAAAGCAGACTCTTACGTGTCAGGCAGAGGGTGGCTGATATGGGGAGCCCCTTGCAGTACTGAGGCTCCACGTCTTGTCTTTCCTAAACATAGGACAGCATTCCCGATATGATAGTGTTCCAGCTTGTATGGTTTGGGCCCCATCCTCCAATTCTAGTTCTGGGTCCTATCCAGAACAGCTTTCTTCTTCCAGACGGTCTCCAGACCATAGACTTTAGTGCTCAAAATGCAACCTCCTCCACTTAGTAGCTGGCTAACGTTAGGCAGGTCTTTCAACTGTCCCTTAATCTCGACACTAGACTCCACCCTCCATTCGAGTTTTCCTGTCCCAGTCTCTCCAGATTCAAGTCCTGTCAATCAGCTCCCTGAATATTCCTCAAATTCATTCGCTTCCCTCTTTTCCAATGCCACCAGCACTCACTACCTCTATTTCTCTCTCGGATTTGGTCTTACTACTTCCACTCTTTCCCCCACCATCTCTTCTCCTTACTGTAAACAGAATGAGCCTTTTTAAGTATGCAAATTCACTCATCATATTCCCCATCCGGCCATCCAAAATCCTTCAGTGGCTCCCTATTGCCATAAGGCAACGAGCCAAATGACGAACCAGGCCAGCTCTACAGTCTGGGGTCTTCTCAGCCTTAAGACATTGGCCAGACGGCTCAACCTCTCAGCTTTGGTTTTGCAAACTGTGCCTATAACTCCAAGTTGTTGCAAAAATTAAATGAGTTAATAAATAAAGACTCCTTGGAAAAGTATCTAGTAAACAATAAAGAAATCAGTAAATATTGCCTTTTATGGTCATCTTCATCATCATCATTGCTGTGGTTATGATTTGAATACAGTCCAAAACCCTAAGCATGAGCTACAGAGGCTGGAAAGACCTGTTTCTTGCCTACCTATCCAACCCTAGCTCTCTGTGTCACCCCTTATATTCTAGGCACCAGGCATTCTGAACAATCTTGGTCCTTGGGTGCAACACAGGGGCAATGACTTACACATAAAGATGTTCATCACACTGATGTTAATTATAATAAAGATTTTTTAAAAGCTAAATATCCATCAATTAAAAATAGTAAAATTGTGGTATAATGAGAGATTACACAATAATTTTAAATTATGACTCTGATGAATATTTAATGACTTGAGGAAATACTCAAGATATGACAGTATATGAAAAATGATGCAAAACTCTATCTACAGCATTATCTCAACCTGAAGGAAATAAATCAAAATGTTTAACAATGAGCATCTATACTGCTAGATTATGGGTGATTTTTTTTAATACTTTGCCTGTTTTTCAAATTTTGTAGAATCAGCATGTATGCCTTTCACAGTGGAGAGGGGGATGAAACATAAAAGAAAAATAAGAAAAAGACAGAGAAAAAGACTCACCTTTTTTGTTTCAAATTTAAATATCTAGTATTAAAAGTTAATTTCATCCAAACTCACTCCCCACCACCCACCCACACACATACAATTGTCATCATTTTCCTCCTTCTCCTGTATTCATGAAAACAGTATTTTCACTTTGGATTCTAAACAACTGAACTGAAAACTTCAAAAAAAATCAATTTTCTCCACAAACTAAATTAATTTGTTAGGCTCCTCTCCCAGAATAAGAGAAATCTTGAAATTAGAAGAAGAAGAAAAAAAAGCCACTCCAGTTTAGAATAAAATCTAAAACACATTTAGTGGCAGGGGGCAAATGTATATTAAATTTAGAAAAGGGAAGATAAACAAATCATACACTTTTATACCAGGATTTTGGAGTGCTGTTTCTATACCTAAGTTACAAATTGTTGCCTGGTCAACATGCTGTATCTCCCAGAAGCCCAGCGATCCCTTAATGTGCTATTTGGTGATAGTGGTGGGATGTGGGGCGTGTGTGTATGCGCGCGTGCGCGTACACATGATTCTTGGGTTGACCAGATGTTCTGATGTACTCAGACTTAATCTCTGTCTGTGGGATGCTGGGTTGACCAGATGTCTGAAGTGTGTGTGTGTGTGTGTGTGTGTGTGTGTGTGTGTGTGTGTGTTGAGAAAAAAGAATAAAAGGGTAAAGGGTACAGCAACTTTTACTATCTCCCTGCTCTAATAAGTTATAATTTCCTCTCAGCCTCCCTTTTTGGTGGGAACAGTAGGTTCCCATACCAACTGGAACAGGGAGGGGGGATGGGTGTGAGGATCATTTGATGGTTTGTCAAGATATGTACTCTAGCAGCTCATTTTTTTAAAAATGTTTTTAAATGAAAAAGCTTTGCCCCATAGACAAAAAGTGGCATTAATATTCTTGCAAAAGAGCAAAGAACCTCATCCTGAAGGATGCGGGATAATATGACTAATACATCATTAGGAAGCCCTAATGAATTAAAATAGTATTCACATTTTCCTGTGATTTTATGCTTGGTTGTGAAGCATTTCAAAAGGAGGGAATGAAAGAGACAAGCACTGTGGCTTACATTGTTACTTTGACATTACAAATAAGTGTATTTATGATGGCATTATACAGTTCATATATTTTCCTCTAATAGTGCCAATAAAAAGATGGCATTTTCCCAGCGTCTGCTCTCTCTGTTCATGTTTTATGTCTTACTTTCCTCAACAGGCTGTGTGCTCTTAAGCAAAAGGCTAATTTTTTTTTTAGTGAAGGGGAGGGGAAGCCAGTGTTCTGTCTTTCTACCGCGTGATTGCTCTTTTTCTGTTAGTCCTCAGAAACACGAAATGCAGTGGGTTTTCTCTTTTCTGTCAAGAGACATACCACACACATGCACACTTTACTAACAGTTCACATTTCTCAGAGTTCTTAACCGCCTACCAGGACCTGGACTTTGTGCATATGACTGCAATCTACCTTCATGACAAGTTTATGAGGGCATGTACTCCGATTATTCCCACTTTTGAGATGAAGAAACTGAGGTTCTTAGAGAACCCAAGCCCACTCCACATGATCGAGGACTCGGGTCCCTCAAAGTCAGTGCTTCTGATGACATTCTTTTGCTTTTGTTATTTTCTTTCATGGTTGAGGCTTTCACTACATGTAATGGATAAATGTTCCAGTTAGCAGCACAGGTTTCAGTCTCACCGAGCCTTTAATCAGGCACATCCCCCTTTTGGATGTGATGGAAATACCATCTTAGTTTCTTCTTCCATAGGTCTAGCTATATGACCTTGAATAAGTAACTGAACACTCCTGAACATCAGTTTTATTATGCTGGCACAGAATATGAGTTTAAGAACTGTGTTTCATTCATTCAAGTAATATTCAGTAACCTCATCTTAGGGTGCTGGAAAGATGCCAGGTGAAGGAACAACAGTGATAGTGACACAGTCCCTCCTCTCACAGAGCATGCAGTCTGGTGCAAGAGAAAAACACACACAGTGGCCAATGTAAGTGACTGTGACTAGTCCTTTGATGTCAGTACCACATTGGAGCTGCTTAAGATTCCGACCAGCATCTGAAGCACCAATATGCAAAATTACTTCAAAGTTATTTAGAAATATTATGCCAGACATGATGGCTCACAGCTGTAACCCTAGTACTTTGGGAGGCCAAGTTGGGAGGATCATGTGAGCTCAGGTGCTTGAGAACACCTTGGTCAACATGGCAAAACCCCATCTCTACAAAAAATACAAAAATTAGCCAGGCATAGTTGCACACGCCTGTAGCCCCAACTACTCGGAAGGCTGAGGTTGGAGGATGGCTCAAGCCTGGGAGGCGGAGGTTGCAGTGAGCCAAGATTGTGCCACTGCACTCCAGCCTGGGTGACAGAGCCAGGCCCTGTCTCTGTGTGTGTGTGTGTGTGTGTGTGCTGTCTCTTATACACATCTAGATGTGTATAAGAGACAGGTGTGCTGACTGCTCCACCAACCAGTCATTCCCCCATCTCTCTCCCTCTCCTTGAATCTCTCTATTCTCTGAGACACAACAATATTGAATTAGGCCAATTAATAACCCTACAATGGCCTCTAAGTCTTCAAGAGAAAGGAAGAGTAGCACAACTCTCACTTTAAATCAAAAGCTAGAAATAATTAAGCTTAGTGAAGAAACCATGTTGAAAGCCGAGATAGGCAGAAAACTAGGCTTCTTGCCCCCAGCAGTTAGCCATGTTGTGAACGTGAAGAAAAATTTCGTGAATGAAATTAAAAGTGCTACTCCAGTGAACACATGAATGATAAGAAAGTGAAACAGCCGGCCGGGCATGGTGGCTCATGCCTGTAATCCCAGCTTCTTAGGAGGCTGAGACAGGAGAATCACTTGAACCTGGGAGGTGGAGGTTGCAGTGAGCTGAGATCGCACCATTGCACTCCAGCCTGGGCAACAGAGCAAGATTCCATCTCAAAAAAAGAAAAGAAAAGAAAAGAAAAGAAACGTGAAATGGAGAAAGTGTTAGTGGTCTGGATAGAAAATCACACCAGCCACAACGTTCCTTTAAAGCAAAGCCTAACCCAGAGCAAGGCCCTAACTCTCTTGAATTCTATGAAAGCTGAGAGAGGTGTGAAAACTGCAGAAGAAAAGTTGGAAGCTAGCAGAGGTCATTTGATGAGGTTTAAGAAAAGAAGTGGTCTCTATAATATAAAAATGCAAGGTGAAGATCAAGGACCAATGGAGAAGCTGCAGCAAGTTATCCAGAAGACCTAGCTAAGAGAAGTGATGAAGGTGGCTACACTAAACAGATTTTCTATATAGACATATAGCCTTATGTTGGCTATATGTTGAAAGGAGATGCCATCTAGAACTTTCACAGCTAGAAAGGAGAAGTCAATGTTTGGCTTCAAACCTTCAAAGGACAGGCTGTCTTGAGAGGGGCTAATACAGCTGGTGACTTTAAGTTGAAGCCAGTGCTTATTTCCCATTCCATAAATCCTAAAGTCCCTAAGAATTATGCTAAATCTCCTCTGTCCATGTCTACAAATTAAAAAAACAAAGCCTGGATGACAACACTTCTGTTTATAGCATGGTTTACTGAATATTTTAAGCCCACTGTTGAGATCTACTGCTTAGAAAAAAAAGATTCCTTTTAAAGTGTTACTGCTCATTGACAATGCACCTGGTCACCCAGAAGTTCTGATGGGGATGTACAGGGAGATGAATGTTGTTTTCATACCTGCTACACAACATCCACTCTGCAGCCCATGGATCAGGTACTTTTGACTTTCCATTTTTATTATTCAAAAAATACATTTTGTAAGTCTATAGCTGCCATAGATAGATATATAGCTACCAATTCCTCTGATAGAACTGGGCAAAGCAAATTAAAAAGCTTCTTGGAAGTATTCACCATTCTGGATGCCATTAAAAACATTTGTGATTCATGGGAAGAAGTCAAAATGTCAACATAAACAGAACTTTGGAAGAAATTTATTCCAACCCACATGGATGACTTTGAGCGGTTCAAGACTTCAGTGGAGGAAGTAACTGTAGATGTGGTAGAAATAGCAAGGGAACCAGAGTTAGAAGTGCAGCCGGAAAATGTAACTGAGTTGGTTGAGTCTTTTTTTTTTTTTTTTTTTTTTTTTTGCAACAGAGTCTTGCTCTGTTTGCCCGGGCTGGAGTGCAGTGGCGGCACAGTCTCTGCTACTGCAACCTCTACCTCCCAGATTCAAGCAATTCTCCTGCCTCAGCCTCCTAAGTAGCTGGGACTACAGGCACCTACCACCACATGTGGCTAATTTTTTTATTTTTAGTAGAGATGGGGTTTCACTATGTTGGCCAGGCTGGTCTCAAACTCCTAACCTCAGGTGATCTGCCTGCCTCGGCCTCCCAAAATGCTGGAATTACAGGTGTGAGTCACCACAGCCAGCCTGAATTGCTTGAGTCTTGTAATAAAACTTTAACAGATGCAGAGTAGTTTCTTACGGAAGAACAAAGAAAGTGGTTTCTTGAGATGGAGTCTACTCTCGACGAAAAAGCTGTGAACACTGTTGAAGTGACAGCAAAAGACTCAGAGTGTTCCATAAACTTACTTAACAAAGTAGCAGCAGGATTTGAGAGGACTGACTCCAATTTTGAAAGAGATTCTACTATGGGTAAACTGCTATCAAACCGCATCACATACTACAGAGAAATCATTCATGAAAGGAAGAGATGATCAATGCAGTGATTTTCATTGCTGTCTTATTTTATGAAATTGCCACAGCCACCCCAGCCTTCAGCAACCACCACCCTGATCATCCAGCAGTTGTCAACAGTGAGGCAAGACCCTGCACCAGCAGAGAAATAATGACTCACTCAAGGCTCAGGTGATTGTTAGCATTTTTAAGCAATGCAGTCTACTTTAATTAAGGTGTGTACATTAATTTTTAGCCATCATGCTGTTGCACACTTAATACATTATGATGTAGTGTAAATTAACTTTTAAAAAAATATTTTTATTTTAGGTTCCGTGGTGCATGTGCAGGTTCGTTATGTAGCTAAACTCACGTCACGGGAGTTTGCTGTACAGATTATTTCGTCACCCAGGTAGTAAGCCTAGTACTCAGTTGTTATTTTTTTCTGATCCTCTCTCTCCTCCCATTCTTTACCTTCAAGTAGGCCCCAGTGTCTGTTGTTCCCCTCTTTGTGGCCAGGTGTTCTCATCACTTAGCTCCCACTTATAAGTAAGAACATACTTATAAGCTCCCATTTATAAGTAGTTACGCAGGTTTTAGTTCCTGCGTAAGTACACCTTTTCTATGCACTGGAAAACCAAAAAATTGTGTGACTCACTTCATTGCAATATTTGCTTTATTGTGATAATCTGGACCTGAACCCATGATATCCCTGTGGTATGCCTGTACTTCCAATATTTCAATATTAAATCAACTCTTTTTATTTACTTAATGTCACAAGGAAA
>NW_012108685.1:330775-332993 GCF_000951045.1 Mandrillus leucophaeus
ACCAGTAGCACCTCATCTTACCCCACTATGACAATGAATAATGTCTCCAGGCATTGCCAAATGTCCCCTGGGGAGGCAAAATCATCCCCATTTGAGAACCACTGGTCTAACACTAAAAGGACCTCAATGTCTTTGAAGGAGTTAAGATCAACTTATGATCTAGCCCAGCATGGCCTGGTCCCTTCTAAGATACCTTTTCTTTCTTCAAGTCAGGGATTAGGAAGGAAGTCGTCAAATGTTTCATTCATTCATTCTCTCACTCCCTCATTCAGCAGATATTAATTGAGGTGTAGTGGCAGTCCTCAGGCACACTCTGATACAAAATCGCTGAGCACTGTAACAATGTCCAAGCAAATGTCATTCAGGACATGATCTGAACTACCGAAGCTGACCGTATTAGCCCATTCTCACATTGCTATAAAAAACTACCTAAGACGGAGTAATTTATGAAGACAAGAGGTTTAATTGGCTCACGGTTCCACAGGCTGTACAGGAACCATGGCTGGGGAGGCCTCAGGAAACTTACAATAATGGCGGAAGGCAATGGGGAAGGAATCACACCTTACATGGCCAGAGCAGGAGGAAGAAAGTGAAGCAGGATGTGCTATATACTTGTAAACAACCAGATCTTGTGAGAACTCAATATCATGAGAACAGCAAGGAGGAAGTCCACCCCCATGATCTAATCACCCCCACCAGGCCTCTCCTCCAACGCTGGGGATTACAATTCAACATGAGATTTGGGAGGAGACACAAATCCAAACCATATCACTGACCAAACCACATAAGTTCTTACTTTGACGCTGCTGCTAATTTCTTGAGCTAGTCCCTTTTCTCAAACACTCAGTTTCATCACCCGTAAAACGGACTCGATATGTACTTTCTAAACATCAGTCATTTGGGTGGTATCTTCAGAATGTCTACCATACTCACCATCTGTGTAACCATTTACAAGAATATCTTGTTTATTGTGCTTTGCTTAATTGCACTTTGCAAATACTGCATTTTTTACAAATTGAAGGTTTGTGGCAATCCTGAGTTTAGCAAGTCTATCAGCGCCATTTTTCTAACAGCAGGTGTTCATTTCATGTCTCTGTGTTGTATTTTGGTAATTCTCACAATATCTGCAAGTTTTTTATTATTAGCATTTTTTCGGTTACGGTGATCTGTGATCAGTGATCTCTGATGTTACTATTACAACTGTTTCAGGTGCCACAAACTGTGCCCATACAAGACAGCAAACTTAATCAGTAAAAGTTGTAAGTGTGCTGACTGCTCCACCAACCAGTCATTCCCCCATCTCTCTCCCTCTCCTTGAATCTCTCTATTCTCTGAGACACAACAATATTGAATTAGGCCAATTAATAACCCTACAATGGCCTCTAAGTCTTCAAGAGAAAGGAAGAGTAGCACAACTCTCACTTTAAATCAAAAGCTAGAAATAATTAAGCTTAGTGAAGAAACCATGTTGAAAGCCGAGATAGGCAGAAAACTAGGCTTCTTGCCCCCAGCAGTTAGCCATGTTGTGAACGTGAAGAAAAATTTCGTGAATGAAATTAAAAGTGCTACTCCAGTGAACACATGAATGATAAGAAAGTGAAACAGCCGGCCGGGCATGGTGGCTCATGCCTGTAATCCCAGCTTCTTAGGAGGCTGAGACAGGAGAATCACTTGAACCTGGGAGGTGGAGGTTGCAGTGAGCTGAGATCGCACCATTGCACTCCAGCCTGGGCAACAGAGCAAGATTCCATCTCAAAAAAAGAAAAGAAAAGAAAAGAAAAGAAACGTGAAATGGAGAAAGTGTTAGTGGTCTGGATAGAAAATCACACCAGCCACAACGTTCCTTTAAACCAAAGCCTAACCCAGAGCAAGGCCCTAACTCTCTTGAATTCTATGAAAGCTGAGAGAGGTGTGAAAACTGCAGAAGAAAAGTTGGAAGCTAGCAGAGGTCATTTGATGAGGTTTAAGAAAAGAAGTGGTCTCTATAATATAAAAATGCAAGGTGAAGATCAAGGACCAATGGAGAAGCTGCAGCAAGTTATCCAGAAGACCTAGCTAAGAGAAGTGATGAAGGTGGCTACACTAAACAGATTTTCTATATAGACATATAGCCTTATGTTGGCTATATGTTGAAAGGAGATGCCATCTAGAACTTTCACAGCTAGAAAGGAGAAGTCAATGTTTGGCTTCAAACCTTCAAAGGACAGGCTGTCTTGAG
>NW_012108685.1:336453-340896 GCF_000951045.1 Mandrillus leucophaeus
GGAGGCAAAGGTTGCAGTGAGCCAAGATCACGCCACTGCACTCCAGCCTGAGTGACAGAGTGAGACCTTGTCTCAAAAATAAAAAAAAAAATTTAAAAAGCAAAACCAAGTCTCACAACAGTATTTGTAGGTGGCCATTTGAGTAATTCTTAGGAAGTGGCACAGGAAAACAAAACAAACCGAAGTCTTTCAAGTTCATCACCCTTCAGCTAATGGTCTTAGCCATTCACTCAGCCCCTCAGAGCCTCAATTTCCTTGAGTATAACATGGAATCAGAAAAGCTATACTGCCTGCCCTTCCTATATATATCCACAGGATAATCAAGGCTCTTTATGAGCTGCCAGGTGAGAGATGTGCATATCGGTAGTGACTTCAGAGCTACTAGGAATGAACTGTACCTCTCCGGGTGTTCTCAGCTGTACCCAGGCAGGTAATGAGGAAGCAAGAATGGGATGCTTGGGGGTGGCTGCTACTGAGAAGAGGAGCTACATAAGAAATACGTTGGAAGGAGGTGCATATGCCTGGAACTGGGGTAAAAAGTTCTGCAAGGCATCCAACGAGAGAATGGAGAGGCCAAGAAGTGGGGGGTGAGGGAGAGAAGAAATGGAAGAAGGCGTCAGGAGCGAGGAAGGGGTGACTTGGAAAACGTGCCCTCTGGTATCAGAATCCTTGGCAGGCCCTGCACTTTTGAGGTTCAAGTTTGTTTATTCTTGGCAAAATGCAACTGCCTGTTTCTCAGAGAAAAGTCTTTAAAAGGCTTATAAAATCTACTCAAAAGGCTTTCTGGACATCAAATAGCTCATAAAAAGGAACATTTTGATGAGTTAAGTGTAAATGAATCAGAAACATACGGATTCCATTTCGCCTAATCTGCCGTTGGATTTAGAAACGAAGGGGAAAACTGCTCGGAGCCAAATTCTTCAGGGGCTTTGCAGACCCCCGAAACCTTTGAAAGCCATTGGCAACGTGAGGCGAATCCCCTACAGAACTTTGCATTGCCCTCCTGAACTTGAGCCTCTAAGAAAGGCCCCACTGGAGGATTCATTCTGAGCGATAAAGAAAAGAAAAGGGATAAGCATCACATGTTTACTATGTTCTGGGACCTTTACTTGGCATGTCACAGCTACCATTTGCTGAGGAGGGGACACCTTTGTGTCATCTGAGAGATAGGGGAGCACAGATGATGGTGTCACCAAGAAGACGGGGTGCTTATCTCACACAGCTCCCCCACGGATCAGCTCTGTGAACCAGGCCAAGTTCAAGTTATATCCCTGGCCTCAGTTTCCCCATCTGTAAAGTAGAGTTAAAAGAGGCATGAACCAGGTACAGTGACTCATGTCTGTAATCCCAGCACTTTGGGAGACTGAGGCAGGAGGATCACTTGAGCCCACGAGTTCAAGACCAACCTGGGCAAAATAGTAAGACTCCATCTCTGCAAAGACTTTTTCTTAAATAAATAAAATAAAAAAATAAAAGGGGCATCTAGGTAGAAGTGCAGCAAGGGTTAAATTTAAATTTTTTATAGAGCGTCCTAACTCGTACCTGGTACCTAAAAAGGACTTGGTCAAGATTGGCCGTCATTATAATACACGAACCTGGTAGAGTGAGCACTATTGTCATCCCCACTTTAAAGTCAAAGGAGCTGAGCCCACGAATGGTCCAGAGACTCATCCCAGGTCCCACATCCACCTGGGTAGACACATGATTTTGACTTGAAGTCTATGATTCAACAGCCCCAGGTCTTGTCACTGCTTTCCACCATTTCCCCAGAGGACTCCAGGGTCCTACCAGAACTGATTCAACTCCAGGAACCTGCAATTAATGTCCCAGTAAGGTTGGTGCCGGGGATCTCACTCCAACCCCATACTGGTGGTTGGAGGTAAGCCGAGATGGGCCCTTTTTCAGAATGCCCAAGTTCTATCTGATGCCAAGACCAAACCAGCCCATGCCCTCCATCAGAGGTGTTGAAGGATATTCCTGGCTCCAAAGCTTTTGACAGACAGGTTAATGGAATTACAGAGAAGAAGCCGAAGATGAAAGGAGGGAGAGAAATCTGGAATCTTGCTGCATTTTCCGTTCACTTTCTGGCTAAGTTTGTGTAATATGGCTGTAAAAATCCACAAAGCAAAATCCAAAGTTAAAAAAAAAGTGTATGTAAATCGGCCAGGTGGATAATACTTGGCATGTTGTACATGTTTTCACACATGGTTGTATCAAAGGGGATAATTATAGCATATGGAAAATAGTACATATTGTTTCCATATGAGAGATAGAGAGGGAGTGTTACAAATGATTAAAAGGACTTAAGGGTGAAGAACGTTCTCTTAATAAGAGGAACTGTTTGTTTCTTAGAATTAGTATTTTTAAGCAAGAATCACAAACGTCTTTCTAGTATTCTGATAGAAGGAAGGCTTCCAAACTTCTTTGTGAGTCTGATGAAACTTCTTCATTAAAAGTTAGATAGATTAGCCAAGCATGGTGGCGAATGCCTGTAGTCCTAGCTACTCGGGAGGCTGAGTTGGGAGGATTGCATGAGCCCAGGAGCTCAAGGCTGCAGTGAGTCATGATCACACCACTGCACTGAAGCCTGGGTGATAAAGCAAGACTCTGTTTCAGTGAGAGAGAGAGAGAGAGAGAGAGAGAGAGGGAGAAAGAGAGATTAGATAGAATCACTTCATTTTTAAGGGATTATAGGGACAGGTATTTTTTCATCTCACTTCTTCACCAGTGAGCCTCACAGCCAAACAGCTGGTGGGGTTAAGAAAGCCTGGAGCCCCAACAACAAAAAGACAAACAACCCAATTAACAAACGAGCAAGGAACTCGAGTAGGACATTTTTCCAAATAAGATATACAAATACATGAAAAGATGCTCAACGTTATTCAGTCATTAGGAAAATAAGACCCTACTACACACCCACAAAGGTGGTTATAATCAAGAAAATGAAAAATAACTAGTGTTGGCCAAAAACAAACAAAAACAAGTGTTAGTGAGGATGTGGAGAAACTGGAACCTTTACACATTGCCAGTGGGAATGTCAAGTGCCTGTAATGTAAAATGGAATGCCGTCTCTCTGGCAAACAGTCTGGAAGTTCCTCAGAAAGTTTAACATCGAATTATCACACAACCCAGCAATTCCACTCCTCAGCGTACATCCAAATGAACGGAAAACAGGTACTCAAAAAAATATTTGTACACTAAGACTTGAAGTAGCAAAATCCACAATAGCTAAAAGAAGGAAATACGGCCAGGTGTGGTGGCTCACACCTGTATTCCCAACACTTTGGGAGACTGAGGTGGGAGGATTGCTTGAGCCCAGGAGTTCAAGACCAGCCTGAGCGACAGAATGAGACCCTGTCTCTACAAAAACTAAAAAATTCTCTGGGTATGGTGGCACACATCTGTGGTCCCAATTACTTGGGAGACTGAGGTGGGAGGCTTGCAGGAGCCTAGAAGGTGGAGGGTAAAGTGAGCCGCGATGTCACCACTGCACTCCAAGCCTGTGTGACAGAGTGAGACTCTATGTCAAAAAAAAAAAAAAGAAAGAAAGAAAGAACCAAATAACCCAAGTGTACAACAGATAAATAGATAAGCAAATATGGCATATCCATACAATGGAATATTAGCCATAAAAAGAAATGAATTAGTGATACACGCTATGAGCCTCAAAAACATTATACTAAGTGAAAGAAACCAGACTCAAAAGATTACATATTGTACAATTCCATTCATCCAAAATATCCAGATTAGGTGAACCCAGAGACAGAGCAGACTGATGGTTGCCGGGGTGAAGGGGAGGAAGGAATGGGGAAAAACTGCTTACTGAGACAGGGTTTCCTTTTGTAGTGATGAAAATATCATTGAACGAGATATAAGGGATGGCTGCACAACACTGGGATTGTATTAAGCACCACTGAATTGTTCTCTTTAAAATGGTTAATTTTGACTGGGTGCGGTTGCCCATGCCTGTAATTCATGCATGAGTTACATGGGAGGCCAAGGCTGGCCATTCACCTGAGGTCAGGAGTTCAAGAAAAGCCTAGCCAACCTGGTGAAACCCTGTCTCTACTAAAAACACAAAAATTAGCTGGGCATGGTGGCCGACACGTGTAGTCCCAGCTACTCAAGAGGCTGAGGCAGGAGAATCGCTTAAACCCGGGAGACAGAGGTTGCGGTAAGCTGAGATCATGCCACTGTGCTCCAGCCTGGGTGACAGAGCGAGACTCTCTGTCAGAGATAAATAAACAAATAAACAAATAGTTAATTTTATGCTGTGTGAATTTCACCTCAATAAAAATAAATAAATAAATAAAGGCTCCAGCTCACTTTCCTGTCCTCCACCTGCCAGAACCAAGAACCTTGGCATTCAGCTCAACACCAATAGCTGTAGTGGTCCTAGCATTGGCCTCCCAGGGACTGTAATTCGTTTCCTGGGATGAAGCT
>NW_012108685.1:340946-343342 GCF_000951045.1 Mandrillus leucophaeus
TGGGAGGCTTGCAGGAGCCTAGAAGGTGGAGGGTAAAGTGAGCCGCGATGTCACCACTGCACTCCAAGCCTGTGTGACAGAGTGAGACTCTATGTCAAAAAAAAAAAAAAGAAAGAAAGAAAGAACCAAATAACCCAAGTGTACAACAGATAAATAGATAAGCAAATATGGCATATCCATACAATGGAATATTAGCCATAAAAAGAAATGAATTAGTGATACACGCTATGAGCCTCAAAAACATTATACTAAGTGAAAGAAACCAGACTCAAAAGATTACATATTGTACAATTCCATTCATCCAAAATATCCAGATTAGGTGAACCCAGAGACAGAGCAGACTGATGGTTGCCGGGGTGAAGGGGAGGAAGGAATGGGGAAAAACTGCTTACTGAGACAGGGTTTCCTTTTGTAGTGATGAAAATATCATTGAACGAGATATAAGGGATGGCTGCACAACACTGGGATTGTATTAAGCACCACTGAATTGTTCTCTTTAAAATGGTTAATTTTGACTGGGTGCGGTTGCCCATGCCTGTAATTCATGCATGAGTTACATGGGAGGCCAAGGCTGGCCATTCACCTGAGGTCAGGAGTTCAAGAAAAGCCTAGCCAACCTGGTGAAACCCTGTCTCTACTAAAAACACAAAAATTAGCTGGGCATGGTGGCCGACACGTGTAGTCCCAGCTACTCAAGAGGCTGAGGCAGGAGAATCGCTTAAACCCGGGAGACAGAGGTTGCGGTAAGCTGAGATCATGCCACTGTGCTCCAGCCTGGGTGACAGAGCGAGACTCTCTGTCAGAGATAAATAAACAAATAAACAAATAGTTAATTTTATGTTGTGTGAATTTCACCTCAATAAAAATAAATAAATAAATAAAGGCTCCAGCTCACTTTCCTGTCCTCCACCTGCCAGAACCAAGAACCTTGGCATTCAGCTCAACACCAATAGCTGTAGTGGTCCTAGCATTGGCCTCCCAGGGACTGTAATTCGTTTCCTGGGATGAAGCTCGATGGGCCCCAATGGTGAATATCTGCTTGCTTCTTTGAAGCATTTTAATGAGATACAGCTGCACGAGACCTGGATTTTCACAAACTCTTTTCCTTAAATCTTTACCTTTGTTATTCCCTGGAAAAATAATCCTGACAGATCTAGAAGGAGCTGGCCATTCAGATCTTTGTCATTCTCAGTATCTGGGCAACCTAGCTTGAATGACAAGGAAATCAGCATCCATGAAGAATCGTGTGTCTTTGTAACTTGGAGGTGACCTGCCTTTATGCTGACAGTAATATAGATTCAAGTATTTCTTTGCCTCCTACTCACTGTGAGCCCCAGAGCAAGTCACTACCTTTCTTCATCTGTAAGATGGGAATGAGTATTATTCTTCAAGACGCTGTGAAATTAACAGCTTCTGGCATATAAAAAGTGTTTAAATAGGCCAGGCACAGTGGCTCACACCTGTAATTCAACACTTTGATAGGCTGAAGTGGGAGGTTCGCCTGAGTCCAGCGTGAGATCAGTGTGGGCAACATAGTAAGACTTTATCTCTACAAAAAAAAAAAAAAATTATAAAATTAGCCAGGCATGGTGGTGCACACCTGTAGTCCCATCTACTTGGGAGGCTGAGGTGGGAGGATCACTTGAGCCCAGGAGTTTGAACTATGATCGCAACATGGCACTACAGCCTGGGTGACAGGGTGAGTCCTTATCTCTTAAAAAAAAAGTCCAAATAATATCATTTATGTTTATTTCTCACTATCCAGACCTGGTCTAGGAATTTTAAAATGGGGATAATGGGCTGGGCGCAGTGGTTCACCCCTGTAATCCCAACACTTTGGGAGGCTGAGGCAGGCAGATCACAAGGTCAGGAGCTCAAGACCAGCCTGGGCAATATAGTGAAACCCCGTCTCTACTAAAAATACAAAAATTAGCCAGGCATGCTGGTGCATGCCTGTAATCCCAGCTACTCAGGAGGCTGAGGCACGAGAATTGCTTGAACCCAGGAGGTGGAGGTTGCAGTGAGCCGAGATCATACCATTGCACTCCAGCCTGGGGGACAGAGTCAGACTCCATCTCAAAAAAATAAATAAATAAGAGAATAAAATGAAATAAAATGGGATAATGATGCCCAACAGGCAACGAGACAGATGCAAAAAGGGCACATAGGGGATGGCATCAGCATACTGATGCTCCACCATCCTTGTAAATTTGGAAATAGATAGACTCTCCCCTGCACTACATGCCTAGGAAAACTGCAGCCCGGGGAGGTTAAATAACCTGACAAATGTCACACAACAAATCAGCCACTGAGCAAAAATTAGATCTCTGGTGTCTATGACTCCTAAACTGCTCCCTGTGCTTTGGGGTAGAATCTATGAATGAAGATTTAGAAGC
>NW_012108685.1:343392-344927 GCF_000951045.1 Mandrillus leucophaeus
AAAAAAAAAGTCCAAATAATATCATTTATGTTTATTTCTCACTATCCAGACCTGGTCTAGGAATTTTAAAATGGGGATAATGGGCTGGGCGCAGTGGTTCACCCCTGTAATCCCAACACTTTGGGAGGCTGAGGCAGGCAGATCACAAGGTCAGGAGCTCAAGACCAGCCTGGGCAATATAGTGAAACCCCGTCTCTACTAAAAATACAAAAATTAGCCAGGCATGCTGGTGCATGCCTGTAATCCCAGCTACTCAGGAGGCTGAGGCAGGAGAATTGCTTGAACCCAGGAGGTGGAGGTTGCAGTGAGCCGAGATCATACCATTGCACTCCAGCCTGGGGGACAGAGTCAGACTCCATCTCAAAAAAATAAATAAATAAGAGAATAAAATGAAATAAAATGGGATAATGATGCCCAACAGGCAACGAGACAGATGCAAAAAGGGCACATAGGGGATGGCATCAGCATACTGATGCTCCACCATCCTTGTAAATTTGGAAATAGATAGACTCTCCCCTGCACTACATGCCTAGGAAAACTGCAGCCCGGGGAGGTTAAATAACCTGACAAATGTCACACAACAAATCAGCCACTGAGCAAAAATTAGATCTCTGGTGTCTATGACTCCTAAACTGCTCCCTGTGCTTTGGGGTAGAATCTATGAATGAAGATTTAGAAGCATCCCTCTAACTGGGTAGGTGCTGACTCCAGTGTGACCCTGGGTACTGCATGCTCAGTGAGTGATATAGGCCTACTAGGGTCATGTGCTAGTTCAGAAACAATACACTGGCAGAGTGAAGAGAGACTTCCGACTGAAGGCCACCAACTCCCTGCATCTCTCTGGCAAGCAAGAAAAGGAGGGCTTAAAAAATCCTCTTTTTTAGTATTTATTTCCCAGAATTTGTTCATTCAGCAAATATTTATTGATTTCTTGTTATGTGCCAGGTTCCGTTCCAGAAGCCAAGAACATGAGGTCCCTGTGCACATAGAGCTGACAAGCAAGTAGAGAAGATAATAAATGTACAAGTTAGAGAAAAATCAAGAGAATTTCAGAGTAATAAGCATTGTGAAGACAATAAAATGAGGAAGTGTGATTAAAATGTGCAGGGAGCCACGCTAATTTCCATTAAATGGACGTAGAGGTCTTCTCTAAGGGGATATTGAGTTGAAACATGAATGATAGGAAAGAGCCAGCAAAGACCTGGGGGAAGAGTGGTCCTGGCAGAGGGAACAGCACATACGGAGGCTGTGAGGTAGAAACAAGTCCGACATGTTCAAAGAACAAAGAAGCTCAGTAGTTAGGGTGGAGTAGGCCAGGTGGGTAGGAGACAAAGATAAGAGACAAAGATAGGAACGAGAAGCTCAGGGCCAAAGGATGTAGGGCCTCATGACTTTCAATTACACAAGAATCTTACCATAGACAACTTAGACAATGCAGATCAAGGAAAAGATTGAAGAGTGCCTAGTCACCTGTAATCCCAACACCTGGAGAAGACTGATCAATGGTATTTGGGTGCATGTCCTTTCAAACACTT
>NW_012108685.1:345617-358248 GCF_000951045.1 Mandrillus leucophaeus
TCAAGGTCATTTCCAGTTTTTCCTGCCATCAGCAACACCACAGTGATCATTTTTGTTTTCACATCTCCATGCGCTTCTCCAATTACATCCTCAGAATTAACATCCTAAAGTGGAATTTCTGGGGAAAATCGTTTGCACATTTTTAGGGAACTTGCCTCTCCAGAAAGATTTATCAAGGTGGCCTCACATCAGTAATGTTCAAGGGTGCTGGGTTGCCCTCACTGATATGAGTAAAATGTTTTCTTAAAAGACAGAGAGGGCTGGACACAGTGGCTCATGCCTGTAATTCCAACACTTTGGGAGGCCAAGTTGGGTGGATCACTTGAGGCCAGAAGTTCAAGACAAGCCTGGCCAACACAGTGAAACCCTGTCACTACTAAACATAGAAAAAATTAGCTGGGTGTGGTGGCACATGGCTATAATCCCAGCTACTCGGGAGGCTGAGGCATGAGAATAGCTTGAGCCCAGGAGGCAGAGGTTGCAGTGAGCCGAGACTGCACCATTGCACTCCAGCCTGGATGACAGAGCAAGACTCTAGCTCAAAAAATAAATAAATAAATAAAATTAAAATTAAAGACAAGGAGAGAAAAAAATAAAAGCAGAGGCATCCAGGATCAGTTTCCTGAGCATCGCTGCATTTCTGTTGATAAAACATCACCTTACTTCACTGCATCACATAAGCATCTGTTTCTGCCTAGAAATTGAGAAACTTCCTCTGCTGGGCCTCCCTGCATCTTGGGACATTTCTAAAGTGAACCATCTTAGACTTCAAGAAATGAGACCAGCTGACGGGGAAACAATCTTTTCCATTTCTAGTGTTGGTGTTACTGAAACAACTGCCCCAGATGAGATGCACCCCTTTCTCTCTGCAAAATTAAGAGGTGCAAAAAGATTCCTGGTGCTGACTGCCAATCCCTTTCATAAGCCACTGGTTTTAATATTGGTTTGGCAGCTCCGATAATGATTTCTTTTTTTAAAGCACAGGGCTTCCAGGCCAACTTCAGAATGTGGCCATGAACCCAGCTATGAACCCAGCTATGAACCCGGCCATGAACCTGGCCTGAGCTATGACTGTTTACAGCACTTCACACGTCCCTGCCATCTTTTAACCAAGGCCCCTTTCCACAGTTACTCCTTTTGTCTTTCTCCTTCAAGAAAAAGCTCAAGGTTTTCAAATCATAGAGAAAACAAGCGAAGATGAGACAGGCCCCATCTACAAATCTATGGGGTTTCATAACACTAATAACAAGGCAGCTCGGTTGGCATACTCTCAAATCTTTCCACTTAGGAGAAATACTATTGCTCCCAGTTTGGAGACGAGGAAACTGAGGCCTGGAGTGGAGTGTTAGCTTTGCCCTCTCATCACATTGTGGTCAGCAGCAGCATTGGAACTGGAGTCAGGATTTCTGCTGCCTGCTCAGTATTCTGTGAACGTGTCTTCTCTCCTATAAGCCTCTGTTTCAGACATCTCCCTAATCAGGTTCCCTTCTTTTCAGCACCAGAGAGTTGGGAATGCAGAGAGCTGATACATGAAAAACTACACTTGCTGGCCGGGTGCGGTGGCTCACACTTGTAATCCCAGCACTTTGGGAGGCCAAGGTAGGTGGATTACCTGAGGTCAGGGGTTCAAGACCAGCTTGGCCAACACGATGAAACCCCGTCTCTAGTAAAAATACAAAAATTAGCTGGGTATGGTGGCACGCACCTGTAATCCCAGCTACTCGGGAGGCTGAAGTAGGAGAATGACTTAAACCCAGGAGGCGGAGGTTGCAGTGAGCCGAGATTATGCCACTGTACTCCAGCCTGGGCGACAGAGCAAGACTCCATCTCAAAAACACAAACAAACAAAAAACGACACTTGCCAGGGACATGCTTAGAAAAGTCAAAAGTGAGCAGACAAAATGGAAGGAAAACTCTCTCCTGCCATTTCACCAACCCAATGTGCTGTCCTCAGGCAAGGCTCTTGCTTCCCCTTTCGAAATGGGTGTTGAAGGTCGTGGCTCCATCTCCGCCTCAGGCCCAGCAGACAGGAGTGTGTGCTGGGTGAGATGTGCCCATTCCAGCTCCAGGAGGAGACACAAGCAGTGCCCCAGGCTTCCCAGCCCAGCACTGCTCCGAGGTTCCCACTGAATCTGGAGACTGGGAGACCTCAGAGATCTGGCATAAAAGGGAAGCAAAGCTTGGAGAAGCATCCTGATTTCTTTGGGGTAGGGATGAGTCTTTTAAATCTTAAGTCTTCACCCGGGGGCCCATGGGATGCTGGGGAGAAGGTGGGGTAGGAAGGACACAGTCTCAGGGACATGAAATACACACAGCTGGGGCTGATGGAAATGCCTAAGGACTCGGACTAAATAAAAGCAACCTCCTCCTTCCTGCGTTAGAAAAAGGAGAAGAGAAAATGAAAGGAAGAAGAAAAAAAGAAAAGAGAAAAGGAAACGACACACAAAAGGCTGCATCCTCAGGCAGGTTCATAAAAGGAGCCCTTCAGACCCTGAGGCCCTTTCGTCTCAGTTATTTTTCGGAGGTTCTGTTGGCCCTGTTTCCACTGGCTCAATCTGCCCACGCATTTACCTAATGTTTATTATCTATACCTGAAAGGCGAGTCGCAGCCATCCCAGAACAGAACTTAGGCCTTTGTTACTCAATGCACCCGCAGCAAACTCTTGGCCCGGAAGAGGCCGGGCTGCCTGTTTATCCAACTCCTCCCTTCCCAGGCCCCAGCCCTTGCTTCCCCCTCCACGCAGCCAGTCAACCATTAAAAAATTATGCGCTTGGCCAGGAGCAGTGGCTCCTGCCTGTAATCCCAGCACTTTGGGAGACCCAAGTGGGATCATCACTTGAGCCCGGGAATTCGAGACCAGTCTAGGCAACATGGTGAGACCCCCGTCTCTACAAAAAAGAAAAAACAAACTAGCTAGGCATGGTGGCACATGCTTGTAGCCTAGCTACTCAGGAGGCTGAGGCAGGAAGATCCTTTGAGCCCAGGAGTTCGAGGCAGCAGTGATTTATGATCACACCACTGCACTCCAGCCTGGGTGACAGAGTGAGACCCCGTATCTAAAAAAAAAAAAAAAAAAAAAAGGCACTTCAGAAAACAAGCAAAATGTCACCCATGGCTCACACAGTGAAGAACCCAGAGAGAAGAATCCAGGTGAGTCTCTCTTCAGCTAGACCAAAGGAGGTCCTGCATGTGCAGTAAAATTTGTCGGAAAAACAAGGTCAGAAGCTTTGATGTATTTGCCATCTTTCTTTCTTTTTTTTTTTTTTTTTTTTGAGACGGAGTCTCCCTCTGTTGCCCAGGCTGGAGTGCGGTGGCTAGATCTTGGCTTACTACAAGCTCCGCCTCCCGGGTTCACGCCATTCTCCTGCCTCAACCTCCCAAGTAGCTGGGACTACAGGCGTGTGTCACCACACCCAGCTAATTTTTGTATTTTTAGTAGAGATGGGGTTTCACCGTGTTAGCCAGGATGGTCTCAATCTTCTGACTTCATGATCTGCCCACCTTGGCCTCCCAAAGTGCTGGAATTACAGGCGTGAGCCACCACGCCCAGCCCTTTTTTTCTGGAGAAGGAGCTTCACTCTTGTTGCCCAGGCTGGAGTGCAGTGGCGTGATCTTGGCTCACTGCAACATCCACCTCCCAGGTTCAGATAATTCTCCTGCCTCAGCCTCCCAAGTAGCTGGGATTACAGGCGTGTACCACCATGCCTGGCTAATTTTGTACTTTTAGTAGAGACAGGATTTCTCCATGTTGGTGAGGCTGGTCTCGATCCTCTGACCTCAGGTGATCCACCCGCCTTGGCCTCCCAAAGTGCTGGGATTACAGGCGTGAGCTACCACGCCCAGCACCACCTTTCTCAGAGCTGTGCTGTATGTTGTGTCTCAGAATTGAGGAACCTGACAGCTATAGGAAGGATGATCCGGCCAGGTGCCGTGACCTTGATGTTAGTCTCTTTCTACAGATGAAGAAACTGTAAAGTTAAGTAACTGACCACATTTCCCACCAAACAAGTGGCAGAGCCAGACATGTAAGCTAGGCAGTCCTAGACCACAGCCTGCGTTCTAGAGCTGTGTGATCCACTAGTGTAGCCACCGGCCACGCAGGGCTGCTGAACACTTGAAATGTGGCTGGTTAGGATTGAAATATACTGTAAGTATAAATACATACTGGATTTTCAAGCTTTAGTACATTAAAAGAAAATAGCATCATTTTTACATTTTTATCCGTATATTCTATATTTTTATACTGGTTTTATATTTTTATATTAGTCACATGTTGAAATAATATTTTTGTTCTATTGAGTGAAATAAAACATGTTAAAAAGAATATCAAGTGTTTCTTTTTACCTTTTTTAAAAATGTGGCTACTAGAAAGTTTAAAACTGCATCTATGGCTCACATATTTCTATTGGACCGTGCAAATGGAGACTGTTGCTACTCACAGGATGGACCAGCACCACACTGGCTTCCCCTGGGAGCTTTTGACAAATGCAGGCTTGCCAGCTCCACCCCGTATCTACTTAAGGCAGAATTTACTTTAAAAAATAATATTATTATTAGAGATGGGCTCTCACTTTGTTGCCCAGGCTGGTCTTAAACTCCTGGGCTCAAGCAATCCTCCCACTTCAGTCTTTCAAAGTGCTATGATTACAGGCATCAGCCACTGTGCCCAGCCCAGAATTTGCATTTTAACAAGATCTCCAGGAGAGTCATGTGCACATCAGTGTGAGAATCATGAAAGTCCATGGTTTTACCAGGTGGTTTCCATGGACTTGTAGTATCTGTGTAATAGGAGGTTGTATATATACATATACATATATATGTATACACACACATGTTTTGTTTTGTTTTGTTTTGTTTTGTTGTTGTTGTTGTTGTTTTTGAGATACAGTCTTACTCTGTCGCCCAGGCTGGAGTGCAGTGGCTGAATCTCAGCTCACTGCAACCTCCGCCTCCTGGGTTCAAGTGATTCTCACACCTCAGCCTCCCGAGTAGCTGGGACTACAGTCCCACGCCACCACACCAGGCTTATTTATTTTCGTATTTTTAGTAGACACAGGTTTTCGCCATGTTGTCCAGGCTGCTCTCAAACTCCTGGCCTCAAGTGATCCTCCTGCCTCAGGCTCCTAAAGTGCTGGGATTACAGGCATGAGTCAGCACACCTGGCTGGTTTTATATATTTTTAAAGGGGAAAGAGGATGTTATAGGAAGTCATAATTAAATAAGTTAGAGCTCAAACTGGCAAAATCAAACAGGGTCCTTTTCTGTAGGACACCGCAGGGCCTTTGATGTGTTGATGTGCCTTGTGAATTCTCAAGAGGAGTACATGGACTGCAGGGCCCCTCAGGTCCATAGTCAACTGATTATGTGAGCTTGAGCTAGTTACCACCCCTGTCTGTGTCTTGGTTTCCTCATCTGTAAAATTGGGGTCACAATGTTATTGACATTCTCTTAATCAACCTCCTCTTGATCTACTCACCAGATTTCCCTCCACGGATTACAGCTGACCGTTAAACAACATGGGTTTGAACTGCACGAGGCTGCTCGTATTTTCTTCTGCCTCTGCCACCCCTGAGACAGCCAGACCAGTCCTTCCTCCTCCTCCTCCTCCTCAGCCTACTCAAAGACCATGAGAATGAAGACCTATACGATGATCCACTTTCATTTAATGAATCGTAAATATATTTTCTCTTCCTTATAGTTTTCTTAATAACATTTTCTCTTCTCTACCTTTACTGTAAGAATAAATAATATAATTTTATATTATTGTAAGAATATACTATATAATATAGCATAGAATACATACATAATACAGTATATTATATATATGTAATATTTTTAAAAGATGAGTTCATTGACTATGTCATTGGTAAGGCTTCCAGTCAATAGTAGGCTGTTAGCAGTTAAGTTTTGTGGGGGGCAAAAGTTATATGCAAATTTTTTACTGTGCAAGAAGGGTGGGTTGAGGGAGTACCCCAACCTGCCGCATTGTTCAAGGATCAACTTTGTGTCGATAGTTACTAAGACCTCCGGGAATACTTGAGCTAGGAGACTCCTCAGTGGAGTCTCATTCAAACCAACCCCTACCAGCAGTTACTTGTCTTTGTTCCTAAAACTTTTCATGCCAGTTGTATTCATAAATGTCATGTAATTTAATTATATATCATGTAAAGTATTAGTAAAAAATGAGATGAGTTGAAAATGGGATAATAAGTCGAACACCTTGAAAACAATACCCTTTTCTGTGTATCAGGCTCTAGTGCTAAATATATGTGTCCCGTCTCATTTGACCCTCACCACAACCCAGTAAAGTAGCTATTATTGTCCCCTTTTTGACAATAAGGAAACTGAGGCACAGAGAGGCAAGGCAACTTGCTCGGAGTCACACAGCTCCTAAGTAGGAAGGCCAGGATTGGAACCCAGGGAGTCTAACTCCTGGCCATTCTCTCATAACCCCTATACTCCTACCTCCAATCCAATGAGTAGTAATTCTTTGCTGCCAGAGTTACTACCGAGGTTCTTTCAAACTTCTGGACTCTTGAACAAGGTAGAGTAGGAAGAACCAGCTTCTAGCCCCAGCCCTTCCCAACTAGGCAAGGTACTGTCCCTGCTGGGTGGCAGGCTCTCCATCCATTCAATGAGGAGTTAGATCAAGGCTTTGCAAAAGCTTCTGCAACATCCTAGAGGATTCCAGAGAGGGAGGGAAAGGCCTCCTACCCCTACTTCACACCCCACATACACACTTCATCCCTACTTTGTCTATTTTAGATACTGCATTACAATTGTGTTTGTTTGAAGGAAAACAACAATGTTTGAAAACCACTAAATGAGAAAGTGTCTTTGAGCTTCTGTTGCCTGCATAGTGAGTGAAGAGAAGCGGGGAAAGCGGGTGTTTAAAGATGGTGCCAAAAGGGAGGAAGCTTGGATCTGTTTCCGGATCATCCCATCCACATCAGATGCCAAGTGAGGGTTTGATCTGAGCAATGAGAAGACAGAGGGTGGTTCAATCAGGAGGTCCAGAGGAGAGGAAGCAAGAGAGTGGCACCAGGACAGAGGGATCAGAACATCCTACAGGCAGAGCTGGAAGAGTGGAAGCCAGAGCTCTGTACTGTGCTGCAGGCCACTGAATCCTCAGCCCCCAACAGGCCAGCCCTCCTTCCCTGCCGATCATCCCATTATACAGATGATAAAACTGAGCCCGAAAGAAGGCTTCCCAGGGTCGCTCATTCTTTCATGCATCCATTCAGCATATATTCCCAGAACACCAGCCAGGTTCTCAGAAGTTAAGAGAGTCCCTTCTGTATTTAGAGGCTCCTGAGAATATTCACAGATGAAGAAAGGTCAAAATGGGACATAAAAACCAGAGTGCAGTGGGTGCAGGGGCTCACACCTGTAATCCCAGCACTTCGGGAGACCGAGGCAGGCCAAAATTTATTGCGAGCTTCCTGAGACAGCGTGCTTGCGTGTATGTGAGGCCAGAAGTTCGAGACCAGCCTGGCCAACATGGCGAAACCCTGTCTCTACTAAAGATACAAAAATTAGCCAGATATGGTGGCGGGCACCTGTAAGCCCAGCTACTTGGCAGGCTAAGGCAGGAGAATTGCTTGAACCCAGGAAGCAGAGGTTGCTGTGAGCTGAGATTGTGCCACTGCACTCCAACCTGAGCAACAGAGTAAGACTCCATCTCAAAAAACAACAACAACAATAATAATAATAATTAAAAGATTTAGGAAAAAAATCAAAGGATGTTTATGTATCACTCTGTATATGGGATGCACTCCCAGTATGGAACATACGTTTGGAGTATTGTGACAAATGTCACCTCTTTTCTCTGCTTTTGTGTGGATGTATGGATTGTGTGGATGTGTGACTATTTGGAGATAACCTCAAATGTCTCAATTTGAGACTCTTCATGAACATGAGGTCAAGAATAAATAGTCCTAAAGGCATCTACTGTAAGCCAAACCTCACTGAATGTTGGAAACAAGAATCTTTTCCTCTGTGGCTGGCTCCCACATCAACTGGGGACACTCATGGGTACCCAGAGGCAGAGACAATGCAAACTGCTCAGCATGTGACAGGGAAACCTAGGAAGCTAGGGAAGCCCAGAGAGGAGGAACTGCAAACCAGAAGAAGCAGCAACTCCCAGCCCAGAGAGCTGTTCCCCCGACAACCCGCCAGGCCTCGGGAGCTGATTCTGCTAGACCTGTTCTCTTGCTGCCCAGGATGGACTGCAAGCTCAGGGCGTCCTGTGGCTTGAAGGACTCAGGGAAGAGACCTCTGGGGAAGCCAGCCCTGACAATTTTGCAGCCCAGTGACTCAGCAGCCATCTTGCCAAGACACAGGCTTCCTCCCTGAGAACTGAGACCCCCGTGCACCCCAGCACACCCCACGTCAACAGAGTCAGAACATATTAGAGCGGAGTTTTGCTCCCCAGTGCCTCTTGTCTCAGCAAAGCCAACTAATTCAGATTTAACCTTCCTCTTAATAGGCCGTGTTGCTGAGCCCTCTAATTAATGCCACATGTTTCCCTCAGCTGTCATCCTGAATAAATGTTTACAAAGCTATTAACGTACTGTATTTGTAAACCGGGACCACTCAGCTTTGGGGAGTCATGTGGTACGCATTTTCTCCTCAAAGATGGAAAAGACTTAGTAATAATAAATACATTGTTTTGCAGGGATGGGAGCAAGGCGTTGCCTGAAGAAAAAAAAAAAATTATTGTGAGCTTCCTGAGACAGCGTGGCTGTGTGTACGTGAGGAATCAGAGCTCTTCCCGAGTTCAGAGGAGCTGCCAGGGGCTGGATTTGGCCCAGGTGGGGCTGAGAGCAGGAGAACTCCAGGGGCAGAAAAAAACAATATGCTAGTTTGAGATCTGAAGACCCAGGCTCTGATTTCAGCCTCCTTGTTCTCCAGCTCTGTAGCACTGAGCAAGCCAGTTTTCTTCTTAGGAACTCAGTTTTTCCATCTGTAAAATGGGAAGTTGAGATTTACAAGCGTTTTCTGTGTTTGATCCAGAATTCGAGTCTGATTCCTTCTCTGCTTCAACTTCTACACAAGCCCTAGAGTGGGTCTTGTGTAAATTCTTCCAAGGTACCCGTGCCCCTAAAGAGGAAGTCCTGATGTCTGGACACGAAATCCCAGACCCGACGTAATCTGCTCCACTGGCCTGTCCAGACCGAGGTCTGATTATTCCTGCCTTCTATTCTAGCCAAGCTCCATTGATTGTCAGTTTCCTAAAAGGAGCCCACCTCACTCTCACGTCTAAACCTTTGCCTATGCTGGGTTTCCTACCAGAAGCACCTCTTCCCTTCTGTCTGGCCTATTTCTACTCACTATTCATGTCTCAACTTCTAGATCACTTTTCTAGGAAGCCTTCCTTGACTCTCAGTTCTGGATGAGATTCCTGCACCCACAAATGCATCCACAGCACCGTGAACATCTCCTCTCTTAGGACCATTTTATAGTGGCTTATTTATATATCCACCCACTAGAGTGTGAGCTCAAAAGGAGCGGGGACGATGGCTATTCGACTAAATGCTGTGTCCCAGATGCCTCACAAATGGGAAATACTTTCAATTAATGTTGCTGGGAACACATGAAGTGACAGGTGACAGGTGACAAAGAACAATGTGGGGGCCTTTCTAAACACTTTGTAGCTCTAGGAATTTTGGCCCATTAACACGCCATCCTGCAGTGCCCTTCCTGTTTCTCTCAGTAGTACCAATAAGGGGCTCAGAGGCTGGGTGTGGTGGCTCACGCCTGTAATCCCAGCATTTTGGGAGGGCGAGGCAGGCAGATCACCTGAGGTCAGGAGTTCAAGACCAACCTGGCCAACATGGTGAAACCCCATCTCTACTAAAAATACAAAAATTAGCCAGGCGTGGTGGTGGATGCCTATAATCCCCACTACTTAGGAGGCTGAGGCAGGAGGATCATTTGAACCCAGGAGGCAGAAGTTGCAGTGAGCTGAGATCACGCCATTGCACTCCAACTTAGGCAACAGAGGGAGACTCCCTCTCAAAACACAAAAAAACAAAAAGAAAATAAGGGGCTTAGAGAGGTTAAGTGACTTGCCTATTATTATACAATTAGTCTGGGACAAAAACTGGGATTTGAACCTAGGACTGTTAGTCTCTCAAGGCACAGACTCTTTATTATTATTATTATTATACTTTAAGTTCTAGGGTACATGTGTACAACATGCAGGTTTGTTACATATGTATACACGTGCCATGTTGGTGTGCTGCACCCATCAACTCATCATTTACATTAGGTATATCTCCTAATGCTATCCCTCCCCCTACCTCACCACAGGTCCCAGTGTGTGATGTTCCCCACCCTGTGTCCAAGTGTTCTCATTGTTCAGTTCCCACCTATGAGTGAGAACATGCGGTGTTTGGTTTTCTGTCCTTGGGATAGTTTGCTCAGAATGATGGCTTCCGGCTTCTTCCATGTCCCTACAAAGGACATGAACTCATCCTTTTTTATGGCTTCATAGTATTCCATGGTGTATCTGTGCCACATTTTCTTAATCCAGTCTGTCATTGATGGACATTTGGGTTGGTTCCAAGTCTTTGCTATTGTGAATAGTGCCACAATAAACATACGTGTGCATGTGTCTTTATAGCAGCATGATTTATAATCCTTTGGGTATACACCCAGTAATGAGATGGCTGGGTCAAATGTATTTCTAGTTCTAGATCCTTGAGGAATCACCACACTGTCTTCCACAATGGTTGAACGAGTTTACAGCCCCATCAACAGAAAGCACAGACTCTTAACCATGGTAATATCCAACCGCCTAACAGTGCCACCAGCAGCAGGGCCACCACCACCCTCTCCTCTCCCACCGAAGTCTATGCCCTGATACCTCACACTTGCTGATGTAAATGGCTTTAGCACTGTACTCCAGCTTTTCTCATGCATTTGTCATCATGGTTACCTAGAATGTGCTAGTCAGGATTCTCTGGTTGTAAGTGACAGAAAGATAATTCTAATTAAAACTAATCAAACATAGAGATGGGGAGGAATAGCAACTCTTCTGTCAAGTCACAGAAGAGGCAGAGGTCAAACTGGCCTTAGGGATGCCTATAACCATGTCTCAGACCCAGCCAGTCCCTGTCTCTTGTTTCTGTCATCCCCACTTCTCCTTTTGGGTTCCTTTAATTCCCTCAGGCCAGAAGCCATCAGGAAGCCAGAATGGAGGCTACACCTGCACAAACAACAGCAAAGACAACACTCTTCTCCACCAAGGCCCTTAGAAAAATCCTAGGGAAGCAATTTGATTGGTCAAGACTGAGTCATGTGCTCAGGCCTGGACCAATCACTGTGGTCAGAGGTGGAATGCTGTGATTGGCCATTCCTGTTGAAGTGCCACAGTTAGAAAAGAAGCAGTTTCCAAGAGGAAATGGATAAAGATGTTTCTAAAAGAAACAGTCCTGTCTATGGCAGAGGATAGATGATGTCCTTTATTTTTAAAGTCCCAGTTCCTTCCTACAGGGCTATATTACGGGAATCTTCATGAAGTTGAAGTTTTACTTATTTCCTTGTTTCAGCTCAATGCTTGGAGAGAAAGACAAAACAAGACAAAGCCAAAAGCCGGCACTGGGGAAACAAAACACCAGTTGTTCCTGATGCAGCCTCTCATCCTCCTGGAGTTCACCTTTCGATGGAGAGGATAGGCAAGTTAACACACAAGCAAAGTCCGGTGGGTAACTGCTCCCACAGAGGAAAGCAAAGAGGGATTCATTGCCAACTGAGCTTTGCAGAGTGTTTTTTGAATGGAGAGGAGGCACCTGTAATCCCAGCACTTTGGGAGGCCAAGGCAGAAGGATCACTTGAGGCCGGAAGTTCAAGACCATCCTAGGCAACATAGTGACACCTCGTCTCTACAAAAAATGAGGTGGAAAGGTTGCTTGAGCCCAGGAGGTCAAGGCTGCCGTGAGCCATGATGGCACCACTGCACTCCAGCGTGATGACAGAGCAAGACCCTGACTCAAAAAATAAAAATATAAAGGTTATGAATGAAGAGGAGAAAGAAAAGCCAGGGTTGTAAAATGGAGAAATGAAACACAGAACTGTTACATCTATTGATGCCCAAGACTGCACCTGGCACCTATTAGATGCTCAATAATACTTTGTTGAAGGAATAAGTTACTGAATGAGAGTAACTTGTCACAGTTAAGGAAAGGAAAGTGTCCCTGCTTGATTACAGGGCTTGAGAGTTGGGGCAGCAAGAATTTGAATCTCAATTGCAGCATCTCCAAGTTGTGCAAATTGGGCAAGTCACTTCAGCCATCAGAACCTCAGTTTCAGCCTCTATAAATGGAAAATAACATACCTACCTCCTACTGTTCAGGATCGGATTCAACAAGCTCTCCAAAGTGCTTGGGCTGGTGCTGAGACACCACGGCGTTCCGGTCGGTGGCAGAGGATAGATGACGTTCTTTATTTTAAAAGTCCCACTTCCTTCCTCTGGGGCTACATAGCTTGAATCCTCATTAAATCGACGTTTTACTTATTTGTTTCAGCTCAAATGCTTGGAGAGCAAGACAAAACAAGACACAGCAAAAAAAAAAAAAAAAAAAAAAAAAAAAACAAAGTTTTTGTAAGAGCTAATGTCCCTTACAA
>NW_012108685.1:358298-384416 GCF_000951045.1 Mandrillus leucophaeus
TTCTTTATTTTAAAAGTCCCACTTCCTTCCTCTGGGGCTACATAGCTTGAATCCTCATTAAATCGACGTTTTACTTATTTGTTTCAGCTCAAATGATGCTGGAACAATACAAATCAAGACACAAAAAAAAAAAAAAAAAAAAAAAAAATCAAGACAAAGTTTTTGTAAGAGCTAATGTCCCTTACAACAAAACACAGCTTTCCTGCAGAACCTCTCCATGGTGAATTGAAAACGGCTTTCACTGGTTTCCTTCCAA
Organism: Mandrillus leucophaeus; assembly: GCF_000951045.1. Taxonomy (NCBI): domain Eukaryota; kingdom Metazoa; phylum Chordata; class Mammalia; order Primates; family Cercopithecidae; genus Mandrillus; species Mandrillus leucophaeus. Next base: position 358,555 of record NW_012108685.1, read on the forward strand.
GCAGCAGAAACAATTGTTGCCGACCTCACAGCTTTTCTGCGGGAGAGCAACCCCTGCAAAGGGTATTTCAGCTTGCCTGTCTCTATTTAAAAATGCGTGTGAAATACCAACCCAGTCGAAATAACAACGCTTCTAAAATCGCTGCCGATGTCCTAGAATGCAAAACCCAAGGAACACAGTCCCCTGGCTCTGCTCTAAGCACGACATATGCTCTGTATTTTGACCCTGTAAAGCCAGAAGCCCGGAGTTTTTCACAGATATTGGCAGCCACCTGAAGGTAACAAGACAGCCAGGCCAGAAAGGATGTTGAAACTATTTTGAGGGTTCTATAAATCTACATTAACATTTTTCTTTTCTTGGATCCGTCCTTTCTCTCTCGCCTCTCCTAGCCCCTTCTCTTCTTCCAATTCTCTTGCTCCTTCCCTCTTCCATGACAATGGAAGGAAAATATTTATCCCAGCCCATAGTATTAACTACAGAGAACTCATCACCAAACAGGCACATAGATAAGGGCAGTGCCCTCACTTCCACTTTAGAAGAGAGTATCCCTCTCTTCTATTCCTCCTGGTGCCTCCAGAAAAACTGCCTCTGAGGTATAACTCTTGGCTCTCCTGGGTTCAGAATTCCTGTACCAGAAGTTTAGCAAGACCATATTTGCTTTCAGCTGCATGAAGAGTCCACAGCTCACATACAGCCTTGCTTTTCTTTCTCTTTTTTTTTTTTTTTCCCCAGATGAAGTCTCACGCTATCACCCAGGCTCCGGTGCAGTGGCACAATCTCAGCTCACTGCAACCCCCACCTTCCAGATTCAAGTAATTCTCCTGCCTCAGCCTCCTGAGTAAACTCATATTACAAGCGCCCACCACCACCAGCTAATTTTTGTATTTTTAGTAGAGACGGAGTTTCACCATGTTGCCTGGACTGGTCTCAAACTTCTGACCTCAGGTGATCCACCCACCCCATCCTCCTAAGGTGCTGCGATTACATTCGTGAGGCATCCCGCCTGGTCAGCGTCCAGTCTTTCGATTCCTGGCCACCTCTTGAGTGTCTAGATGGCAGGGCCCCCACTTTCTCTGGTCCAGGAACTTGGGCTGAGCAGGCTGATCAGTTTTATTTAAAACGGTGCTTCCCAAAGCCAGTCAGTGATGGCTTCGTGGGCGTGGGACCTGCACAGTTGCACGGGGCCCTGCCTACAGAAGAGCCCACTACATAACTAAATGCTCTGCTGTCGCTGTCTTAAAATTCTTAATAATTTTCGACCAAAAAGCCCCACATTTTCATTTTGCACTGGGCCTGCAAATGATGTTGCTGGAGATGCAGAACCATGCACTGTACAGGAGATAATTTTAGCTGCTCCACAGACCGACCTTTTCTTAATTCAACTGGCTACATGTGTACATTGCTGTATGTGTTAGAATCGGCATGGACTCAGTGATCACACTCTCCTTTTGCAGCTCTTATGACTGAGGAAGAGGAAGAATCTACTTATGGGAAAAAGTGAGTCCACTTAAAAAAAAAAAAAAAAAAAGGAGATATATTAACTACAGATCCTACCAAATTGTGGCAAAAGAAAAAGTGAGGGAAGTAAATAAATTTGAGAATTGCTGAACTTAAAGGACCTCCACCAAATCACTAACTACAAAATATCACTAGCCCCACAACACTATTACTCACCTGCTAGCTAGAGTGCCTGGAGTTCTTGTATTGCTTATCAGAATGTACTCTAATTCACTATGTGCCTTTGGACAAGTCTCTCTGCCCATCCCCCACCCCCCACCCCACATCTCAGTGTGCCCATCTGTAAAATGGGCCAGTTCTTTCATCTTAAAAATCTTGGATTCCCTTGAGTTAAACCAATGATTTATAAATGCTGGTCCCCATACTGACTGCATCTGAGCCACTGGAGGAGGTCATTAGAAATGCTCATCCCCAGGCCTCAGTCTGGGGGATTCGGTAGGTTTGAGGTTAAATTTTGGAATATTTTAAACTGACCTTCTCAGCACTTTCGATCAGTAGTCAGTTTTGAGAGCTTCTAAGTGAAAATATTAAAAATCACCCATTCATCATTCAACAAGCACTTGCTGAACAATCCCTGTAGGTCTTCCACAGTGCAGAGTAACAGAGAATTAGACCATCTCTACCTACCGATGCCCTGCACTGTCTGGTTGCAGGAAGAACTTGAACAACAAAGTAATCATATCTACTTCCTGTGTACCAGCAACAAAGAGTTGCATATATATTAACTGTGGCACACTGGATCTTTCCAAAAACAGTCACAGCAATATTGCCAGTTCCATAACGTTGCCAGTTCATCAAGCAATGGAGTCTACTTCCACTCTCCTTGAAACTGAGTAGAATTTTGTGACTTCCTCGATGAGCAGAAAGAGTAAAAGTGACTCTCTGTGACCTCCAGGAGAAGTCATAAAAGGCCATATTTCTTCCACCTGGCTTTCTTCTTACTTGTCTCGGGATGCTTACCAATGGAACCTAGCCATCATCTTGTAAAGGAAGCCAAGTAACTATATGGAGATGCCATGTGTAGGTGTCCCAGCCATCTGATTCAACTGAGGCCTCACCAGTCTCCAAATGTAAGAGCAAGCAAGCTCCAACTCCATGCCTGTAGCACTATAGGTGCCCGTCAGAGCTCACCAGCCCCTACCTTGTTTTCCCTCTCATCTCCTCGCTTCCATGCAGCCTTTCTCTACCCTGTGACACACGGGAACCCAAGCATTATTCAGAGCCCTTTGCACTTCTTCGACCAACAGCCTCGTAATACTATTACTGCTGATGGCTTTTCATTCCCAATGCCAAACCTGATTTGGAGTTCACAAGGCTGAGGGTTTCAATCCAGGCTCTGTGGACAGGCTCCGGGAGCCCTAAGTGACTGTAGCTTACAGACAATCCAATTGTTATTGACATTTGTGTCTGATTGTTCATCAAGGAGGAGCTGTCTTGTAGGCCAAATCATTCTATTACCCGGCCCCCCTTTCACCCTCCCCACTAACGACAAAACACATACGCACCATCAGTGGCAGGCCAATCAATCGTAATATCACTCTACATCTATCAGGGTCGCTTTTGTGTGCCTGAGTTTGGGGGTGGCTGGGGGAGGGAAAAAGGGAAATGGGAAGAAAAAGGAATGGATCTAAATGTGTGTGCTTTGAGGGTCTGAAATGGAAGCATCTACTGAAAACAGAAAAGAATCAATTGCATTGCAAAAGATATCCATAAATATCTATGTCTGTATCCATATTTATATCTATATACCTGACTACTTGGGAGGGTAATTCTTAAGAGGCATGTCATTTTTCAGTTCATTCTGCTTGATTGTGTCCCAGGATAATGTCCAGTTTTATCTTAAATGAGACTTGTGTTGGGTTAAGCAAACTTGATCATAATAGATCCAATAAGTTGATGAGTTACCCTGCCCCCACAGCATAAAGCATCTCTCATTCGTATCATAAATCTTTCCCCCATTTTATCTAATTCTATTTTTCCAGAGTCCCCCATTAGCCAGACAACCCATTTTAGTGTTATCTTGAGAAAGCTGAAGCCATCAGCCTGCTGCAACTGTTGGCCGTATCTGACTTCAAGTGCTCTTACAATTCTCATTCATTCCAAGAACAAGTGAAGACCTCAAACCATCAGTCAGATGAAAGCCATTTTGCAAGGAGTGGTGAAAGGCTTGCACTGAACCATCCACACTTTCTCGGACTCTAAACAATAACACACCTTTTTGGAATGGCTGCCACATGGATTGGTCCCTAAGTGGATACAACAATGACCTTGGTCTTCTCAGCAACAGGACTGAGCTAACTCACAAACCCAAGGCTCTTCTTTGCTCAAAAAGAAAAAAGTAGGCACATTAAAGCAACAATGAGTTCTACACACTACTAGAATGGCTAAAATTAAAGACTGACAATCCCAAGTGTGGGCAAGGATGTGGAATGATTGAAGCCTTCATACCTTATCGATGGGTGTTAAAGGCTGAATTGTGACCATATTACATTAGTATATTGCAGTCCTAAACCCCAATACCTAAGAAGGTGACTGTATTTAGAGATAGGGTCTTTAAAGAGGTGATCGTGTTGAAATGAGGTCATTAGGATGGATGGACCCTAATCCAACATGCCTAGTGTCCTCAAAAAATAGGATATCTGGATGCAGACATGCACAGAGATAAGGTGATAGGAAGACACTGGAAGAGGCAGCCAGCCACAAACCACAGACAGAGGTCTCAGGAGAAACCAACCCTGCCAATACCTTGATCTCAGATTTCCAGCCTCCAGAATGGTGAGAAAATTAATTTCGGTTGTTTAAGCCACCCAATCTGGGTATTTTACTATGGCAGCCCTAGCAAACCAATACAGCTGGAGTGCAAAATGGTGCAGCCACTTTAGAAAACAGTTGCCAGTTTTTATAAAGTTAACTATGTACTAACAAATGTAGCACAGAATCTCATTCCTTCTCTTCCATCTCCAGAAGAGATGAAAACATATGTTCATACAAAGACCTAAAAATAAATATTTATAGCATAATTATTTATAATAATCCAAACTATTGAAACAACCCAAATGTCTCTCAACTTATGAGTGAATAAACAAATTGTGGTATATGCATATAATGGAATACTACACAGTAATGAAAAGAAACAAACCATTGGCACATAGAAAAACATGGAGGAATCTTAAAGCATTCATTGTATTAAGTGAAAGAAGCCAGACACCAAAGACTATATATAATTCCACTTATATTACATCCTGGGAAAGCTAAATCTACAAGAACAGGAAATATATCAGTGCAGCGCAGGGGCTGAAGGTGAGAGGAGGGAATTTATTACAGAGAAGCACAAAAGAACATGTTTGGGTAATGGAATTGTCCTATTTCTTGATTGCAGTGATGGATACATGTCAAATTCATCAAACTATATCCTTAAAAGAGTACATTTTATTGTATATGTTTCAGTAAACTTGACTTTTAAAAATAATAATATAATAATGAGCTATCCTTTTTTGTCCAAGGGGTAAATTTTTAAAAAAATATTAATAACATTCAGGGCCGGACACAGTGGTTTACACCAGTAATCCCAGCACTTTGGGAGGCCGAGGGTAGGAGTTGGAGACCAGCCTGGGCATTATGGTGAAACCCTGTATCTACCAAAAATATATACAAAAATTAGCCAGGCATGGTGGTGCATGCCTGTAATCCCAGCTACTCTAGAAGCTGAGGCATGAGAACCACTTGAACCCAGGAAGCTGAGGTTGCAGTGAGCTGAGATCACACCACTCCAGCCTGGGCGACAGAGTAAGACTGTTTCTTTAAAAAAAAAAAAAAAAAAAATTCAGTATTGATGAAGATCCAGGCAAACAGGTACTTGTATGCCCCTGAGAAGCACCACTGAATATTTCTTTTTGTTGTTTGCTTGCTTGTTTGTTTGTTTTATAATTTCAACTCATTTCAGAATCAGGGGGTACATCTGCAAGTTTGTTTCGTGGGTATATTACTTGATGCTGAAGTTTGGAGTGTAGCTGGTCTCATCACCCAAGTATTGAGCATAGTACCCAATTATTAGATGTTTCCATTAGAAACACCTTTCTGGAAAGCAAATTGGTCGTTCTCCATCAAAATGTAGAACGTATTATCTTTTGACTCAGTGTATCTTCCTCTAGGAATCCATCCTGCAAAACGACTTGCATATTTGTAATAGGTACATAGCAGTATTGTTTTTCATGACAAAAATAAGACAGCAACCGTGGAAAGTTATCACAGAAACAAGAGCTCAAAGATACTCACCCAACTAATGACCTGAAAGAAGGGGAAGCAGAGGCGAGGACGGAGGGGAGATCTCTGTACATGTTATTCAATATGTTTCTTTATTGTTTAAATCTTTTATAGAGAGAATTAATTCACATGTTGTATAATATTTATTTTTTAACCCTGGGCCCAGAACTCCATTTTAATAAATAATAAAATGCTTCTTACTCCACTGTCCTCTTAAATCGTCCCCTTCTCTGTTCTCTCTTTATCGATATATGTACTTGTTATCCCAAACTAATTAATTCATTAAGACAGGCCATCCATTTATATTAGCAGATTTTAGGCAAAGAAATTCTTTTAAAAAATACATGCTAGTGTTTACTGGTGCATGATTATCAAAATGATGACAATGACAATACTGAAAGTCGTAAGAGTAGAAGAATTTGGCTGACTTCACTTAGGCAGACCTGATGATCGAAAGTGTCATATGCTTGTGAAGATTTGCTTAGTGTTAGCTCAGTGGCAGGAGCAAAATAAGGATGAGAGGAGGCTGGAGAAACTGTGGACAATTTATGTCACTGAAGAGGGATTAGAAAACGCTTAGGGGAAGAACAGATGGATTGATGTTAGATCCAGGTTTCCTTGAACTTAGAGGGTAAATATAAATCAAATTAACTTCAATTACAGAGAAAAACACCGAGTTCCTTTGGAACGACGCTATAATCAGGGACTTTGACTTTGCAAATACCTGCTGTGCTTGCAACACTCGTCCACCGGGGCCACCTTAGGAGCATGTGCAACTTGGGCTGAACAAGAGCCTGGGTTTCCTCCAGTTCCCCACACCTGGAGTTGAGCAATAAGATATTCCCTTTGTTGTTGAACTCATCAACCTTGGTGAAGCCAAAGGTTTACTTGAGCTACTTGAATCATTGGAAAGTAGGATGGAAAACACGTATGTCCTTGAGTTACAGTCTTTTCCTGTGGCCATTTCTCCTCTCCAATGAGAGAATTCTATCTCGTCTTGGAGATTACTTGAATTTTTCCAGGTAAGTGTTCTAGAAGTGATGATCTCATTGAATTATTTCTTAGTGGGTTTTAAGTTGAAAGTGGGAAATCAAAAAATGGGGAAAATACCTATTCACTATGAGAGTTCCTTACCAGCAGGTGTCTCGGTGTCTTTGCCAAACCTTGCGATTTTTTGGCCACCCAATCTAGGGTGGGGGTGAGGAGAGATTCCATTAAATTCGGGGTCAGCAAATTATTCCTGTAAAGGACCAGATAATAAAAAGTTTAGGCTTTGTAAACCTTATGGTCTCTATCATAACTACTCAACTCTGCTGTTGTAGAGTAAAAACAGTAATAGATGACATGTAAATGAGTGGCGTGTAAATGACTGTGTTCCAATAAAACTTTATGGGCACCAAAATTCAAACTTCATATAATTTTCATATGTCGCAAAATATTATTTTCCCTTTGATTATTTTTTCCAAGTATTTAAAAAGGTAAAAACCCCATAGAGATACATGCACATGTTATGTTCACTGCAACACTATTCACAATGGCAAAAACGTGGAATCAATGTAAATGCCCATCAATGATAGGATAAAGAAAATGTGGTACACATACACATGAATACTATGCAGCCATTAAAAAGAATGAGATCATGTTCTTTGCAGGAACATGGGTGGAGCTGGAGGCCATTATCCTTAGCAGACTGACACAGGAACAGAAAACCAAACTAAGTGGGAGCCAAATAAGAAGAACACAAAGAGGGGAACAGCAGACACTGGGGACTGCCTGCGGGTGGAGGGTGGGAGGAGAGAGAGGATCAGAAAAATAACTACCAGATATTGTGCTTAGTATCTGGGTGATGAAATAACCTGTACAACAAACCCCAGTGACATGAATTTACCTGTATAACAAACCTGCAAATGTACCCCTGAACCTTAAACACTTTGTTTGTTTGTTTGTTTAAAGAGAAAAACCATTCTTAGTTCTTGAGCCCTACAAAAAGGTAGTGGACTGAATCTGGCATGCAGGGCCTAGTTTGTCAACACCTGAATTAAATCATCTTCTCACTTACACTTTTTTGTTGCAAATATAATTGTTTTGAAATGTCCCTCTTACTAAAGCAATGTCTTGACAGATAGATTACTAAATAGGCAGATAATTGATGATTGATAGATAGATAGATAGATAGATAGATAGATAGATAGATAGATAGATAGATTTTTTTCTAAAGAAATAGTTGATCATTTTGGATATTAGAATTAAGCCCCTTGCAAGTTATGCTTATCGCAATGCCTAGCATGTAATATAGGTCAGTACGTTTCTCTCAAATAAATGGAGAAAAGATTAAAGGAAAAAGAGTTTAGAGTTTTGTTTTCCTTCCTGGAAATGGTTGATTAATTGATTTATTCATAAAAAAAATTACTGTACGTTTACCGTGCTTGCCAGATAAGGTTATGGCAGAAAAAAAGGCAAGTCCCTACTTTCATGGAACCCAAGTTCCAGGAAGGAAGAGAGACGTTAAATAGAATCGATCATGAAGGTGTTTAAAGGACAAGCTGCTGATGGAGCATATAAGCTGGGTGATCTAACCCCAGTGACTGGCAAACTCTTTCTTTATAGGGCTAGAGAGTATTTTTAAGTTTTGTGGTCCATATATTCTCTGTCTCAACTGCTCAACTCTGCCATTAGGGAACATGTAAATGAGTGGGCATAGTTGTGTTTCGATAAAACTTTATTGACAAAAACGGTCAATTGGCCAAATTGGGTTGACAGGAAATAGTTTGTCAACACTCAATTCAAGCCAGTTTAAGAGGTCAGTTAAAATCTTACTGAAGAGGCGTCTTTTAGGACAAGACCTGAAAGATGATCAGAAGTTCATTATGAAGGAAGGAGCAGGGCAGACACAGAGGGTTCCAGGCAAAAGGAACAGCATTTCAAAGATCTAGCTGCGTCTTTAAGGATTTTAAAGAAATCTAAGTATTTTGGAGTAAAACAAGCAAGAAGTGAAGTTATAAAAGATGAGTTGGAGAAGAAGCTGAAGCCAGGGCTTTCTTAATGGTCTGTACTGTATCCTAAGGGCATAGAAAGTGTCTGCTTTTAATAAGGAAGTGACATGATTGGACCTGCATTTTTTTCAGTTCATTGTGGCTCTTAGAGTGAAGGGAATAGAGGAGCCAAAAGTAAAGGTCAGACATTCATCATAATGGTGAAAATGAAAAATAAAATCTGATAACATCAGATGTTGGTGAACTGTTCTAATTCACAACTCTTCCGACACCCAATGTGTGTGAATTTTCCTCACACCAACTAAATCTCCACCTCTCCAGACACCAACTAGATGTCCTGCAATTCAATTCAGTTCTGTCAACTAACTACCCAAAATTAGTGTCAGACTCCATGCATTTAAGAGCTCAGTCCTCGAAGACCACCCTCACATCAGATACCAATCACAACCATGTGGTTCGCAGCTAATTCATCTTGCTGTCCAGCTTGGCTACCTATCAGAGGTTCCCAAAACCTCCCACCTCAGGTTCAATATTTTGCTAGGATGGCTTCAGGAGCAACTCAGGATGCAATTGGAAGAGATGGATAGGATGAAGTGTGGGAGGGGGTGGGTGCATGGAGCTTCCATGCTGCCTTGGTTTGGCTGTGTCCCCACCCAAATTTCATCTTGAATTGTATCTCCCGTAAGTCCCATGTGTCATAGGAAGGACCTGATGGGAGGTAGTTAAATGATGGGGGCAGGTCTTTTCCATGCTGTTTTCGTGATAGTGAGTCTCATGAGATCTGATGGTTTTATAAATGGGAGTTCCCCTGCACAAGCCCTCTTGTCCACTGCCATGTAAGACATGCCTCTGCTTCTCCTTTGCCTTCCGCCACGATTGTGAGGCCTCCCCAGCCATGTGGAACTGTGAGTTCATTAAATCTCTTTCTTTTATAAATTACCCAGTCTCTGGTACATCTTTATTAGCAGCATGAGAACAAACTAATACATCTGTCATCTCCGGGTGAATCACCCTCCCAGCACCTCCATGTGTTCACCGACATGAATGCTCTCTGAACTCCATTATTTAGAAGGTTTTTATGGAGGTATTGTTGATTAAATCATTGGCCATTGGTGATTAGCCCAATCTCCAGCCCCTCTCCCCTCCTTAGAGGTCAGGGAGTGGAGCTGAAAGTTCCAATCCTTGACTAGCACCTTACTCTCGGTCACCAGCCTCCATCCTGTAGTTATCCAGGTGTCTCTATCTGCCAGTCAGCACATTTGCCTACAAAAACATTCTTCTCACTCTGGAGGCTCCAGCACGTTTAGGAGCTGTGTGGAGCAACTGGGGTCGAAAATCAAACATTTATTTTTTTGTTGTATCATAGTTGGCAAATAAAAGGACAACCTAGGACATATCACAAGCTTCTGGTGGGAGGATACATTGGTTCAAACATTTTGGAAAATTGTTTAGCACTTTCTGCTACAGCTGAACATATCTCTTTCCTGACAGCAAATACTTCTACTCTCAGATATACACTTAAGAGAAATGGGAGTGTTGCATTCACCAAACACAAATGTCCATAGTTGCCCTGTTTGAAAAAGCCCAAAACTGGAAACAATTTGAATGCCCAGCCATTGCAGAACAGATAAATAAATCGTGTTATTCTTATGCAGTACATGGTGTCAAATGCAACACTGAGAGTAATCTAATCGGTCCACAGTTACGTGCAGTGACATAGATTAATTTCACAAACATGAGATGTGCTGAAAGAAACCAGACATGAGAGTACAGTAAGTTCTGCTATGACATCATACGTGTACCTAAAAACTACTGTGCTATGTAAGTTCATTCAATAAAAGCCACAGAGTTTATGGGGAAAATGGGATTGGGGGACAATACTCAAAAACTTTGTCAGTGACACTTTTTTTTAAAAAATAGGAACATAGCCTGGTGTGGTGGCTCACACCTGTAATCCCAGCACTTTGGGAGACCAAGGTGGGCAGATCCCTTGAGGTCAGGAGTTCGAGACCAGCCCGTACAGCATGGCAAAACCCCATCTCTACAAAAAATAAATAATAATAATAATAAAAAAATTAGCCAGGCATGGTGGTATGTGCCTGTAGTCCCAGCTGCTTGGGAGGCTGAGGTAGGAGGATGGCTTGAGCCTGGGAGGCAAAGTTTACAGTGAGCCAGGATCACGCCACTGCAGTCCAACCTGTGTGATAGAAACAGATCTTGTCTCAAAAAAAAAAAAAAAAAAAAAAAGTAATAAAAATGATAGCAGAGTTTCACACATGTAAAATGTTTTTTTAAGTGCATACATACTACAATAAATATGGGACTTTAGAAAAGTCCTGAAGTTTGCTTGTGGGAATGTGCATTGGACGGGTAGCAGCTTGTGAGTTTTTGGGAAGCGGCAGGAGGTTGTCTGAAATCAGGAAGTTGTAACACCAGATGGGGATGAGGGTGGCTCATGACAGTTGCCGTGAACTGAGGAGCAGCTGGTAGATGTTAGAGGAACATGCATTTTGTGTATTCCTCTGTGGCTCAGTTCAGCTGGGTGCAGTTTTCTACATTTATTTAGTGTTTCTCACAACAAAATTACAATAAGCACTTGCAAAATTTGCCTTATGCTCAAATTGTTCCCTAATATATCAATCACCTGAGAACAAACTTGCATTTTCAAAACAAGCATTATAGCAGAAATGGCTCTACATATTGGATGATTCCATTTTCTGTAAGATTCGAAACCAAGTAAAGCTCTAACCATGTGTAAGAAGTCAAGATAGTGGTTATCCTTGGGTGAGGGAAGGTAATGACGGAGAAGGTGGGTGAAAGGGCTACTGAGGAATATTGTGTTTCTGGGTGCTGGGCACAGGCTGGGTTCATTTTGTGCAAATGTGATGGTGCTGTATCCTTCCCACATTGGCATTTTACTACATTTATGTTCAACTACAATAAGACATTGACTATGGATGAGTGATTACAAACAGGGTCTCACACAAAACAAAGCAGCAAAGGCAGGAGACTAGCTAGGAAGGTGTTCTGGCCTTTTGAGTAAAAGGGGCTATAATCCCAGCACTTTGGGAGGCCGAGGCAGGAGGATCACTGGAGGCCAGCAGTTTGAGACCAGACTGGACAACACAGCAAGACCCCATTTCTACAAAAATTCATTAACTAATTAAAGGGAATGGTGTCCCAGACCAGGGTGTGCAGAGGAATGGGCAGCCATAGATGGATGGAAGGCTCTCTAGGCTATGGAGTGCCATGACTCGATGAATGTAAGGAAAATTGGCGAATGAAGACTCCAGGATAACTCTTAGGTTTCTCTCTTGGGTGAGGAATCAGACTGGCCACAAGAAAGGAAGCTTCCGTTTGAGATAAGCACCGTAGTGTTTCATACCATCAGATTTTCCTGCAACTGTGGGTGGAATTGAGCAGCTTGAGGCCAAGTTCACCACACTGCTAACAAACATACAAACATTTATCTAATTGGATCTACAGGATCTATCCTCTTTCTTGAAAGAATAACGATGAGTCAATGTTCTCTTACGAAGGTACCTTCAAGATTTCACTAAGCAAAGGCCATAAGAAAGTCAGGGTTAAATAGGACCTTGGCGTGGATGGGCAGAACAGAGGAGAATCCAGAGATCCTGAAGGTACCAACCTCGAGACAAAATGGCATCTGTTTGTGTTTCCTTCTCCACCCTTAAAAAGCCATCTTCCTCCCTCACTCATCCCTATATGGTAAATACCTTGGACAGTAAAGTTTAAAAGTTAAAGACCTGTGGCCTGGTGTGGTGGCTCATGCCTGTAACCCCAGCACTTTAGGAGGCGAAGGCAGGCAGTTCACTTGAGGTCAGTAGTTCTAGACCAGCCTGGCCAACATGGTGAAATCTCGTTTCTACTAAAAACACAAAAATTAGCCTGGCATGGTGGCAGGCACCTGTAGTCCCAGCTACTGGGGAGGCTGAGGTAGGAGGATCGCTCAAACCCAGGAGATGGAGGTTGCAGTGAGCCCAGATCGCGCCACTGCACTCCAGTCCATGTGACAGAGTAAGACTCCATCTCAAAAACCAAACAAAAACAGTTAAAGACTTATAAAGGAGGTCAAGAAATCTAAATGTCTTTGGCTTCATGGTTTAAGATGACCTACTGCTCCTCGGTTTAGAGTTCACAAAGAATTCTTTTTTAATTAATTTGTAATAGTGTATGCTGTAATTATTTTTTGTATATCGAGGTTCAACTCTGCAAAGATCCAAACTCAGCCACTCACTTAATCATTCTCTTTATGGGAGGAATAAATGGGTTTAGGGTCGACGTGCCACAGGCATCCAAGCCTTTCTCAGCTAGTGCATTTTCAGTCTGAGTAACTTCAATCCCAAATCCCCAGGGGCCCAGAACTTATCTTCTTCATCTCTTGTAAAGGGCTGAGCAGACTGTGGTATTCAACAAGTCATAAATAATGCTATATGATATATCAATAGCATGTGTAGGCTGGTTGGGAAAGGCTGATTCTGATCAAATCAAGGCCCAAACATCACCCAAGCCTTGGGTTTCATCCAAATGTGACCTCATGATAAGACTTTTTGAAAATTGAGAGGAGGGATGTACCTGTTTCCCTGCATTTCCTCCATTCATATGGATGTCCCTGCAGGTAGGAGGATCAGGATTTTCTAGAACAGAAGGATCTTTTCCCTTTCTACATATTACTCATGATTCCTCTGGTTTCACACTTGATGGGCCTTCCGTTAATACCTTGTTAAATAATAATAATAGCTAATATTTATACAGCTCTTACACTGCGTTGAGCACTATAATCATTGCTTTACACGATGCATCTCCTTCAACCATGACATTGACACCATGAGGTAGGTTTCATTATTAGCCCCACCCTTCCTTCCTTACAGAAGGAAGGGTGGAGGTTCAGAGGGGTTTAGTCACTTGCTCAAAGTCACCAGCTAGTGAGTGGTGAGCATAATTTTAACCCAGGCTTAGAACAACTCTATTATACTATGTCTGTAAATCATGATTGAATATCCTAACCTTTGTGTCTGAATCTAGACAAAAAAAGGTGGGAATGATTGAGACTCAGGGAAAAAAATAACTTGTCAGGTGATTCTTGAGTGTTTTTGGTTTGGTTTTTTGAGACAAAGTCTCACTCTGTCACCCAGGCTGGAGTGCAATGGTGCGATCTCGGCTCACTGCAACTCCACTTCCTGGGTTCAAGGGATTCTTGTGCCTCAGCCTCCCAGGTAGCTGGAATTACAGGCATGTGCCAGCAGGCCCAGCTAATTTTTTGTATTTTTAGTAGAATCAGGGTTTCACCATGTTGCCCAGTCTGGTCTCAAACTCCTGAGCTCAGGTAATCCACCAGCCTCAGCTTCCCAAAGTACTAGGATTACAGGTGTGAGCCACCACGCCCGGTCAGATTCTTGAGTGTTTAAGCCTCAGAGGAAGTAATGCATGCTGCATAAAACAGTTGATTGGCTCTGAGTATAACCAACTCCTTAATGTCATAGAAACTTGGAATTGGGCATTGAAAATAACTTCAGATATTATTTAGTCCAACTCCTTATCCTTCCATGGAATAAGGTATCCTCTGCTTACATGCATCCAGGGCTTGGAGGCTCACTACCTCAAGTACCTTGAGTGGCTGGATGGGGAGGTTACCCTTTCCTCACCTTTAAACTTAAGCAATAAATTGGTGCCTAAATCCTGTTGCTTTCATTAGAAATACAGATCCATCCACATAAGTCAACACTGCTTGCTTTGTTCTCCGGAGAAAACAGAGGATACCAGAATTCATTGAGCTCAAGTTTCCATATTCTACACCCAGCTCCCTATTCCCCAAATCTATAAAAGCAAAACAAGATGGCACTGTTTTGTGGTGCATTCTGGGAGAGAGAAAATCGTTTTGAAAGTTTGTTGTTTTTTTTTTTTTAACAAAGGGTTTTGCCATGTAGCCCAGGCTGGTCTCAACCTCCTGAGCTCAAGGAATCCACTCACTCAACTTCCCAAAGTGCTGGAGTTACAGGTGTGAGCCACTGCGCCCAACCTCGAATATTCTAAGGAAATGCCCAGGTAACCTCTGCAGCTCTTTCTCGCCCTTGGTGTCCTCTCAATGGCACCGGGGTATCATTCTGTTTCTCTGAACACTCAGGGGTTCAGATAGGACCTCTCCCAAGGCTGTCGTCCTAACTTTTAGCCCACCCTACTTTCCTTCTCCTACCAATATCCAGCCATCTCCACCCCCTTAGTCACCACACGCTTGCTCAGGTGAAACTGTTGTGGTGACAAGTATTGTCCCTGAAACCAGAGGAACCTGTGTTCATGTCCCACATTGATTGTGTGGCCTTGGACAAGCGTCTTAGCCATTCTGAACCTCAATTGTTCCATTCGAAGACGGGCTTAATAATACCTACCTCAGTCCAGGCACAGTGGCTCACTGTAATCCCAGCATTTTGGGAGGCCGAAGCAAAAGAATTGCTTGAGGCCAGGAGTTCAAGACAAACCTGGACAACACAGCAAGATTCTGCCTCTATTTTTGAAGAAAGAAACATAGTAATAATAATAGCTACCTCAGAGGGATACCGCATATGTAAAGGAATTAGTATCTATTCCCTAGCACTTTAAAAATTAAAAAAAAAAAAAAGGCTCAATAAATACTAGCTTCTTAATGTTGAATCACGCAACTGTTTTTCTCCGTGCTGAGGGAATTCTGTGGTGTGAATAGGCCCCAGGAGAACTGAATGCTCAGTTCAGCATGACTCAACTGAAAACACATCTTCTCTTCCAGGCCTCCCTGCTTCACGCAGAGTGTTAGTATTCTTTTGAGTTCAATTCTTGGATCACTTCACCCAAGGACGCACAGGCCATATGCAGCTGAGCCAGTGCCCCAACTCAAGTCTGTGCAATGCCCAGACCCCTGCCTGCCATCCCACAGGAGCACCAGGACATAATTCAGGACAGAAAAACAGAGGTCTGCATCTTCAATCCACACAGCCACTGCCCCTGCAGAAAGAAGTACAAAGTGGGTACTCGCCTATTTCATTCTCCCCCGCCATTCGCAGGGGTGTCATTTTGCAAGATCCCCAAATTCTGAAGAATATAGCATTCCTACAAGCAAATGACTAAGGTGACTTTCAAACCAAACACTCACTACTGGGCCCTCTTTTCACCTGGCATAGGTGTGTCTTTTGCAAAGGGGTTAAGCTAGCTGTGCTGCCTTCCCAGATGTCTTGAATTCTAGCTCAGGGCTCAGGCTGACAACCCTCACCCTTAGCAAGTTCTATGAACACATGCCAGCTTTACCACCTGCTGGCTCTGAAATAATATCCATTTGTGTACTGATCTATAACATATCTCTCCCACGCATGTGAGCCCCATGCCAGGAGGGGATTTGCGTGTCTCCAGTGCCATTTCCTAGTGCCTAGAATCATGCCTGGCGCTCAGGAGATGCTGAATATATGTTTGAATGAATGGATGAATAGACTAGTAGGCCTCCATTTAATCATCTGTAAAATTAAGATTGTACTTTTTGCTGTGTAGTTACTGTAAAGATTCAATAGGAACGCGCATGTGTGCAAAAAGCATGTCGTACGAGGACTTACAGAGTGTAAATATTTGGTAAGTGGGTGCTATTTAAAACAGATACACAGCACATACACAGACCCCCAGAGACAGGGACAGACAAAAAGACAGACACAGACAGACAAGTACAGATAGGTATCGGGGCAGATAGAGACAGAAAAAATGCAGACACGCAGACAGACACACGGACAGACACGTACAGACGTATGCATGGACCCACACTCACACAGACACACAATGGGACACACAGAAAGCAACAGGAATTCATCCCAGCTATGGCTCTGTTCCCTCACACACAGCCAACCTCCGCCCCAGCGCACCCCAACACCTCCCTCTCCCCCGCCACCCCTCCAACTCCTGTTTGGAAAGTTGGGCCGGCAACGCAGTTGGATTGGCTGAGACCCCTTCAGTGGTTTTATTTTTCCGAGTGTGGTTTTGAAGCGACATGGCAAGTAATGAGAGGAAATAATTCTGCTCATTGTTGAACAACCAGAGTACACCGTGGCAATGTGTATAACAGATGTGTGTGTGGGGAGGGATTTCTATACATGATTGTGTGCCCCGGT
The DNA here is from genome assembly GCF_000951045.1 of Mandrillus leucophaeus. Classification (NCBI taxonomy): domain Eukaryota; kingdom Metazoa; phylum Chordata; class Mammalia; order Primates; family Cercopithecidae; genus Mandrillus; species Mandrillus leucophaeus. The sequence continues at coordinate 375,470 of NW_012108685.1, forward strand.
CTGCCTCTGAAGATGGGGAATTCAAATTGGCATTTTGATTCTTTTTAAAGGAAAGTAAGCAGGAGGAGAGCTTGAGCCCACTCCAGGGGTGTATTAAGTTGGACAGCCCTGAACACGTGGAGCATTGCCTGCAACCTGGCTTCTCCCGAGAGAAACCACGAATGCAGGCTGATGTTAATTCCTCAAATGTATACAATATCACACAATCCAGTTTTATCTTTACTTCCCCCAAAAAGAATCTTTAAAAACTTAAACAAAGCAAAAGGCACTTCATGGCACCATCTAGACAAGCCTAGGACTCTGGCTACCTTTGACTTGTAGCTGTGATGTCAGACCTGTGTCTTGCTTCCTATACAATTCACTTCATGTCTCTTCTTGATGACAAAGCTCACTCTCAGGCGCTCCTGCCTGTCCTGAATATCTCCCCTTCCTCTGAGTTCTCCCAGCACTTGCGTTTTAAGTCAAGGATGCATTATCTTATCTTCGTTTTTACTAAAGAGACCTCTGCCAGAGGTCAAGGTCGTGCTCTTTCTCTCTTGAGAAGCCAGCAGCTTCCTCTGGTCCATAGGCAGGCTGCATGTGAGCTACAATTCAGCCCCCAGACTTGTTTTGTTTGGCTCACAGTGTTGGCGCACATGATATATTTTTTTAAATTTGATTTATTTGCCAACATTTAAAAATCAGAAGCTTTCACACTGAAAAAATTCCAATTTTCTAGCTTTTCTTGAAAACTTGAAAGTTTTAGCAACCTTAAATCTACATTTCTACAAGGTCATAATCAGCTAGTGCTGAGTGGTGGGTGGTCCCTTGAGACTGCATTTTGCCTCAGTCCCCACCACTCCCTATTGCCCCTTGCACTGTGTCAGTTGCTGTTTATCATTGAGCTTCAGACAGTAAAATAGGTTTTATACCCATGTCTCTTGGCCTATAACCCCAGCAACTTAGGAGACCAAGGCAGGATGATTGCTTGAGGCCAGGAGTTTGAGACCAGCCTGGACAACACAGCCAGACCTCATTTCCACAAAAAATAAGATTATATATATATAAATATATTTTAGTTAAAGGCCAGTGAGTGCACTGTCTCATGCTTCTAATCTTCATATTTTGAGAGGCTAAGGCTGGAGGATTGCTTGAGGCCAGGAATTCAAGATCAGCCTGGGCCACACAGTGAGACTCTGCCTCTATAAAAATAAATAAATTTTAAAAATTAGCCAGATGCAGTGGCACACACCTGTGGTCCCATCTAGTCAAGAAGGCTGAGGTGAGAGGATCACTTGAGCCTGGGAAATCAACGCTGCAGTGAGCTATGGTTGTGCCACTGCACTCCATCCTGGATGAGAGTAAGACTGTGTTTAAAAAAAAAAAAAAAAAAAAAAGTATACCCACATCTCTTTCAAAAGTGGAGAAACAAGTCAGGCATGGTGGCTCACGCCTGACTTTGTTGGTTTAATTCTACCTCATTAGTTTCCCTACATGTTGCCTAGGCATTTGTAAATAATCTCTTGAGTAACTTCCCTTCAAATGGCCCAGTTGGAGGGTACCATCATTTTCTGGCCAGGAGCCTGCCTAATACATCTCTGATGTAATCCCAGAACTTTGGGAGTCCGAGGTGGGCAGATCACTTGAGACCAGGAGTTTAAGACCAGCCTGGCCAACATGGTGAAACCCCGTCTCTACTAAAAATACAAAAATTAACCCAGCATGGTGGTGGGTGCCTGTAATCCCAGCTACTAGAGAGGCTGAGGCAGGAGAATTACTTGAACCCAGAAGGTGGAGGCTGCAGTGAGCCGAGATCACACCACTGCACTCCAGCCTGGGTGACAGAGCGAGACTCTATATCAAAAAATAATAAATAAACAAACAAAAGTGGCGAAACAAAAGATCATAATGATTTATTTGGTTGGTGCAAAAAGTAATTCCAGGTTTTGACATTACTTTTTAAATGGCAAAAAATGCAATTTTTTTTTTTGCACCAACCTAAAAATAACAAAAATAAAAGCTGGTCCTTACCTGGAGTATTCTAAATTCATTATGTGAACGCATTCATTTAATCCTCACAGTGAAGCTCTGAGGACTGGTAATGAGTGCTATCTTATCATCATTATTATCACTACAATTACTCTATTTTAGATAATAAAAAACAAACACATAGAAGTTAAGATAGACGAGGAAGGCCATGTTCTTCCATGAAAATGGGATATATTCTTTGTGGAAGTGAAACCTGCCCTATATTCCATGTCAGCACCTTCCATTTGTCCCGCAAATCTACTCTCCACCCCTCCCCACTCTGCTTTCTGTCCGTGGAGATTAATCCTTGCAGATTATCATGGGTCCCTTCTTTGGCTTCAATTTGGGGACACGGGGAGGAAACAGGAGTGTAAGTGAGTGAGGCTGGGGTATACACTCCCCAGCTCCCTCCCAGTGGGGTCACTAAGTCTCTGCATGTTGGCTGAGTCCTTTTACCCAAGATCAGAGTTCTCATAGAGGATCTCTTCATAGAATCACCCTCTTCAGTAAGGTCTCTTTCAGCCTCGGGGAAATAACAGCTCCCAGGAATGAGTAGCCTAGGCTTCTGCACTATTTCTATTTTTCGTTGTTGTTGTTGTTGTTGTTGTTTGTTTAGATGGAGTCTCACTCTGTCACCCAGACTGGAATGCAGTGGCATGATTTCAGCTCACTGCAACCTCCACCTCCTGGGCTCAAGCAATCCTCCTGCCTCAGCTCCCTGAGTAGCCGACACCACAGATACATGCCATCATGCCCAGCTAATTTTTGTAATTTAGGTAGAGACGGGGTTTCACCATGTTGATGAGGCTGGTCTCGAACTCCTGAGCTCAAGAAATGTACCAGCCTCGGCCTCCCAAAGTGCTGGGATTTAAGACATGAGCCAACATGCCTGGCAATTCTGCACTATTTCTTGTTGGTTTCATTCTACCTCATTAGTTTCCCTACATTTTGCCTGGGCATTTGTAAATAACCTCTTGAGTAAATTCCCTTCAAACGGCCCAGTTGGAGGGTACCATCAGTTTCTGGCCAGGAGCCTGCCTAATACATCTCTGATCAATTTCATTCATCTGTGCTACCTGCCCAACCCTACAAGATATTTGAGTTTACTGCCCATGAACTAAACCTGAAATTTATGGAAGGCACAAGAGGAGTCCAGTAAGCTTACCAGTAGCTTTCAAAATCTTTTTCTCTCCACCAATGTATTGGTAAAACAATCTTTGACTCAACAAGAAAGCAATTTCTAAAATCATGTCTTTGGGTTGAAAGACTCTACGAGGCCAAAAAACAAACAAACAAACAAAAAAAGCACTGGCACTTTGGGAGGCCAGAGGAGTGGAAGGATTGCTTAAAGCCAAGAGTTCAAGACCAGCCTGGGCAGCACAGCAATACCCAACATCTGCAAGAATGTTTTTTTTAAAAAATTGCCAGGCATGGTGGCACACACCTGTAATCCCAGCTACTCTGGAGGTGGGAGAAGCACTTGAGTCCAAGAGTTGGAGGCTACAGTCACTAATGATTGCACGACTGCACTCCAGACAGGGTCTGACAAAGTAAGACCCTGTCTCTAAAATAAACAAAAGAAAAGAGCACTGGAATAGGAGTGAGAAGTCCTGGATTAGAGACAGAATGCCTCCTTCCAGAAATGTAGTTCATCTTCAGAGACAGAGAAGCCAGGCAGCCAGCTAGGCCTACATCGTCAAAGGCAGTTGTGCGAGACTGTGGCCCCCAGCAGGGCCCTAACAAGCCTGCCCAGGGGAGAAGGCCGCCTGCCCCATCCCTACATCCCCTCAAGCCTTGGATAAATCACCCTTCCCCCAAATAATTACAGTTGTGCAGCTATAGCATGAATGTTTGTTTCTCAACAAAACTTAAACACTGTCTATGTGAGAAAAGAACACTTTTCTTAACAGAAAAAATCAATCGGTATCGTTAATAAACAATGTGCATGCTATTGGGGAACAATGGGCACTACAAGGCCCACCAGGTCACTTGGCCATCCTAGAAAAGCATGTTTCTGGATAATCCCAGAGCCCTGGCCAGGCCTCTCCCACCGGTCTCTGAGAGTTAAACTAATCTCATTATTAAGGAGTGAATGAGATCGGAATAGTGGAAGAGGCCCCTTACAGACTAGCTCAGTCCTCAGCCAGAAGCAGGTGTGAGAATGTGATGGCACGCCCTCATTCTTTAACACGTGTCTGCTAAGGGCTTCCTCAGTGCCAAGCCCTGACCTGGGTCCTGGAGCTGCAAAGGTCTAGTGCAAGATGTTCTCCTGATTCCCTTGTGGTCCACATTCCAGGGGCACCCACACACTCGAAACCCTGCTTGAACAGGGTTTTCAAAGTGCCAAGGGGTCACAGACACAGTGATTTACAGCAGGGATTTATTCCCCCCAGCTCAGGTGTGGAGATGGAGCAAACACTGGAGAAAGGACACACCATAAGCAGTGGGAACGGCATGTGCAAATGTAGAGATGAAAGTCCCATGTGTCTGGAGAACTACAAGAAGATCCGTATTGCCGATGGTCAGGCATTCTAGAGACCGCATCCATGCATCCACCCACATTAGAACATAAACTCCCTGAGGTTAAGGATCTTTTCTTTGGTTCATAACTACAGTGCCCAACACATAGTAACTGCTCAGTAAATATTTGTGCAATGAATATATCAAAACATCTACCAAGAATGTTCTAGAAGAAATATTCTGCCAGGAAATTAAACACCCAACAGAACACAGACCCAGCTTTCTAGGTGCTCATAAACTAAAGTAGGTGGTTACAGGTAAGGAAATGGACAGCTGTCATACAATGTGACAAATACTAAGATTTGGAAGCAACTAAAGTGAACGTCTTGGTGAATCAAGTAAGAACCCTAGAGAAAGTGATGTTGGCCAGGCACAGTGGCTCACACCTGTAATTCCAACACTTTGGGAGGTCAAAGCGGGTAGATCACTTGAGGTCAGGAGTTTAAGACCAGCCTGGCCAACATGGCGAAACCTGGTCTCCACTAAAACACAAAAATTAGCTCTGTCGCCCAGGCTGGAGTGCAGTGATGTGATTTCAGCTCACTGCAACCTCTGCCTCCCAGGTTCAAGCAATTCTCCTTTCTCATCCTCCTGAGTAGCTGGGATTACATGCGTGTACCATCATACCTGGCTAATTTTTGTATTTTTAGTAAAGACAGGATTTCACCATGTTGGCCAAGCTGTTCTCAAACTCCTAACCGAAAATGATCTGCCCACCTTGGCCTCCCAAAGTACTGGGATTACAGGCATGAGCCACCCTGACTTTTTTTTTTTTTTTCCAGTCAATCTTGCTCTGTTGTCCAGGCAGTGGTGCAATAATGGCTCACTGCAACCTCGACCTCCCGGGATCAATCAATGCTCCCATTTCAACTTCTGGAGTAGCTGGGACCATAGGTGCATGCCATCATGGCTGGCTAACTTTTTAAAAATTTTTTTATAGAGACAGGATCTCACTATGTTGCCCAGGTTGGTCCTGAACTACTGGACTCAAGTGATCCTCCCACCTCAGCCTCCCAAATTGTTGGTATTACAGGCATGAGCCACTATGCCTGACCAGTGTTTAGCTTTCAGTCCAAGGATGTAGGTGCTACTTTTATTCCCAATTCACAAATGAGAAAACGAGGCCTTCAGGTGCAAAGTACTCCCCATACAGAGTCATAAGGCTTAAATCACACAGATAACTGAGACTTGAATCCAGGACCACGAGAGGAATGGAGGCATCTTGTAACTAGAGAAGGCAGGTAAAGAAAGGAACAGAGGAGGATGAGGAGGCAGGTGAGTCACTTTATCTACATGCTTGTCTTCCTGGCTCATGAATGCAAACCAAGGCCTGGGTAATTACGGTGGAATGAAGGTGGGGAGGAAGGAACAATAGGGCTCATTCTCCACCTACTTGGGTATGGTGGTTACCATGGAGACCAATCAAGGTGATGGGACCAGAGATCAAAGGCCTCGGGATTTTCTCCCCCACGCCAGTTGAAGGCTCCACTGTTGTAGCTATTGGAGAACCAGAGAACACAGCTTGTTGTCTCAGTTAAAGAAGAGACAGTCTCATAACATCTGCTGCTGAAGTTGGGGGATAAGACGGCGCCAAATGGTTGTGCCCTTTAATGATTATGTTTTGTTATCTTTGATTTTTTTTACAACCATGCTTGTCAAAAACTCAAGCAATGGATACTAAACAGGTATGCCCTAAAAAGAAAATTCTCTCTCCTAATTGGAGTCTGAGCATCGACACTTTCTAAAAAGACACATAATGAATGGAAAACTTTGGCTGCCGTTGTGAAGAAAAACTAGGAGGCTATGGACAGGAAAAGGGAGGAGTCTTCCCTGTATATCCTTCTGTGTTTTTGATTTATTTTTTAATTGAAAAAATATAAACTTTAGGTTAAAATAATAAATATAAATACAATTTTTTAAACGAAAAAAGTATAATATTTAACCAACACCTAAACATTGGTTATGTATCTTATAGATCTTTTCTCCTTGTATAGAAACATAGATATTTAATGTATATAATTATTAACTAAAGATGAAATTATTGGAGGAACTTGTATCAGTCTGGCTCATTCTTTTTAAAGATTTCATGAGGCTGGGCACAGTAGCTCATGTCTGTAATCCCAGCACTTTTGGAGGCTGAGGCAGGAGGATTGCTTGAGACCATGAGTTTATGAACAGGCTGGGCAACATAAGGAGACCCTGTCTCTACAAAAATAAAAAAAATTAGCCAAGCATAATGGCGCATGCCTGTGGTCTCAGTTACTCAGCAGGTTGAGGCAAGAGGATCACTTGAGCCCAAGAGGTCGAGGGTGCTGTGAGCTGTGATCACGCCACTGCACTCCAGCCTGGGCAACAGAGCAAGACCCTGTCTCAAAAAAGAAAAAAATGTTTCAGGAACTTCTGTTAGGGAACGGTCTAGTCAATCTGTTCATGAACAAGTAGGTCCCTACCTTTCTGTAAAGAGAGAATTTAAAATTTTGCCTCTCCAGTTTTATGAGCTCACCTAAGTCATCCTGATCTAAAACGAAGCAGGGCAGCTCCTTGGGGACATCAACACGAGGCCAACTCAAAGCGTTAGCATTTTGACAGCTGAGTCAGGCAGGCCCCACAACCTGGTGGACAGATGCAAGAGCTCTTGAATCAGACTCTTTAGCCCCAAATATGAGCTCTGCTCTTTACCATCATGGGGACTTGGGGTAAACCCCAACATCCTCATCTCTTAAAAGGACACCAGGGTGTCTATACCAAAGGGTATCTTTTGAGAAGCAAATGAAAAAAAAATCTGTATGTAACACTCAGCCTACTGCCTGGTATAGAGTACATAAGCAACCAGAAAATGACTGATTTTAGTATCATTATCACCATTGTATTATTACTTCCTCCGGGATGACCATTAGCTAAGCCTCTTTTCATCCACCCCCTCACTCAAGACATACTAATGGAGTGCCTAGTGTGTACCCATCTGGGGTCCACCCTGGAAAAAGATGAAAGCTCACATCAAAAGAGAACTGTAGGCCAGGCACAGTGACTTACACCTGTAATCCCAGCACTTTGGGAGGCTGAGGGGGGTGGATCACCTGAGGTCAGGAGTTCAAGACCAGCCTGGCCAACATAGCAAAACTCCGTCTCTACTAAAAATTTAAAAATTAGCCGGGCATGGTGGAGGGCGCCTGTAATCCCAGATACTTGGGAGGCTGATGCAGGAGAATCGCTTGAACCCTGGAGGCAGAGGTTGCAGTAAGCCAAGATCGTACCATTGCACTCCCGCATGGGTGACAGAGTGAGACTCCGTCTCAGAAAAAAGGGGGGAACTGTAGCCAGCATTGACTCCAGAGCCCAGAATACCACGTTATGCTTCTGATCTGAGGTTGGCCTAAACCAGTCCTTCCAAAAAGAGGAGTGGGGTGGGAGGGAACTTACCTAGAGTTCAAAGTCCCTGATACGGCTCCAACTATTGGAACAAAGTGTTTGTTTTCAGCACTCAGGAAGACATGCCCAAAGGAGATGCTTCAAGAAAAATTTAAGGTAGGTCCAGGAAGGACTTCCAGAAGCATTTTACTCATACCTGCTTCTAAGCCAGTGGACTCACATAGGAAAATCCGTGTGGATTCAGGTTTAAGTTAAATCATTATGGGCCAGTGCTCACGCCTGTAATCCCAGCACTTAAGGGGGCCGAGGCAGGAGGATGGCTTGAGCCTAGGAGTTTGAGACTAGCCTGGGCTACATAGTGAGACCCCATCCACACAAAACATTTTTAAATATTAGCTTGGCTTGGTGGTACATGCCTGTAGTCCCAGCTACTCAGGAGGCTGAGGTGGGAGGATCACTTGAACCCAGGAAGTCAAGGTTGCAGTGAGGTGTGATCACACCACTGCTCTCCAGCCTGAGCAACAGAATGAGACCCTGTTTCAAAAAATAATAATAATAATAATAAGGTAAATCATCCTAATAATAGTAATAATAATGGCAACAATATTAGCTCCTATTTATTAGGTGCTTGTTATGTGCCGGGCTCTGTGCTAAGAGCTGTCCATGCATTATCTAATTTAATCTTTCAATAACCCAAGAGATATGCAGTGTTCAGATCTACAGCAGGTGAGCCATCAGCTCAGAGAGGTTCAGTGGCTTGCCCAAGGTTACACAGTCGATAAACACCAAGACAGAATTCTGACTCTAAAGCTCATGCACTGAAGCTGTCTGCCACTCACAAGTCAAACAGAAGAGAGTCTTCAAACTTTGGGAGTATGGACTTCGCTAAGAGACTCAGAAAACTGTGGCTCCCTTTTTCACGCTCCCACAAAGGCCATCACAAAGAACACTTGCAAAGACCGTGGGAAACCAGCAAGCCAACAGCAACAGCCTAGTGGTCAGCACCCCTCTGGGTGTGCTCTGGGGCTTTGCACACAGGCTGGGGCAGAGG